>NW_006773119.1:191182-197561 GCF_000442215.2 Lipotes vexillifer
GAGAGGGGCACCTTTTGTCAATTTGCATAAAGGTACCTTTTGTGCTAGGTCCTATTTGAGAGCCAGTTTCCCCATTTAAAAATTAAGGGTGTTGGGACTTCCCTGGTGGCGCAATGGTTAAGAATCTGCCTGCCAATGTAGGGGACACGGGTTCGAGCCCTGGCCCTGGAAGATCCCACGTGCCGCGGAGCAACTAAGCCCATGCGCCACAGCTACTGAGCCTGTGTTCTAGAGCCTGAGAGCAACAACTACTGAAGCCCACCTGCCTAAAGCCCGTGTTCCGCAACAGGAGAAGCCACCGCAATGAGAAGCCCACACACCACAACAAAGAGTAGCCCCCGCTCGCCACAACTAGAAAAAGCCCGCACGCAACAACGAAGACCCAACGCGGCCAAAAATAAATAAATTTATTTAAAAAGAAAATTAAGGGTGTTGCATCCACCCCTCACCTCACATGAGTCCCTCTATCAGGCCCTGAGCTGACTCCCAGGGCTGCTAAGAGAGAATAGAGTGATGGTTAAGAACATACGCTTTAGTGCTGGGCACACCAGGTTCAAGTCCTGCCTCTGTCCCTGGTCCCTGCTGAGCTAGGGGCAAATTACTTAACCTTTCTGTTTATTTCCATTTCTTCAGTTTAACTGTGAGTTGGCTGTGTACCTGACACTGGGCTAACACTGAAGACTCGATGGCAAATGCAATTGATTTAGTATCTGCCCTCCCAGTGCTTTTAGGTCTTTGAGCAAAACATGAATTTGTCCAAGGTCATAAAACTACTCAGTGGTCGATCTGGGACTCAAACCCAAATCCTTCTGAATTGGAACCTGTGTAATTATCCATCCTCCTTCTCTGCCTCCACAGCCTGGGTCACATCCTTGCTGCGATCATCTAAGAAGGAATGTGAGGGGAATGCTTTAAATATCTCGGTGGTGGTGATGGGGAGGTGATTGTTATAATTATCCCTTGTGTGTGTGTTTGAGACAAAGGACACTGCCCGCTCCCCTCTGTCTCCACCACAGCAGAGCCCAGCCCACCTGCTAAGCATTTTGCAGGAGCTGTTGATGACAGCTTGTCTGGCATCCTGACACTGGCCAATCAATAGAGCTGGAAGGTGCCTCAGGCCAAGGGCAATTGAATCCCAACCTCTTAGTGGCATTAAATAAAGCAATATTTATTTTGCTTTTGGTGCAAATACACTTAATCCAATGCAGCTCATTGATAATGCTGAAAAACTGCTGCGTTTCAGGGACAATTGCATGCACGCCCCATACATCTCCACTTGTCAACGCCACCCTTCCAGGAGCACACAGCCCTACCGTGCTCAGGACAAGACTGACCTGGAGGCACCAAACTGCCTTTTTCTCTATCCTTTAGAGGATATGAAAAGGAAATCATAAGGAGGGGAATTAAAATCATTGTTCTCATTCCAGCTGCCATTATTGCAACAGGGATGAGGCACAACGCCCTTCACAAGATGGAGCTATTTATTTGCCATTTAAATAATGTTCTCTGGAACCATGTATCTCTGCCATTGGGCAGAAGAGGAGAGCAGTGTACTGGAAGAGCAGACAGAGGAGTAGCCTAGCAACTCTTTCACACATCACATAGCCTCCTTGATGGCTGGGGGGACCCCAAAGGGTCACTGGGTTCAGTAAGACCTGCATTTGAATCCCAGCTCTATATTCTAGTGGCTGTCAAGTGACCTTCTCAAAGTCATATCTCTCTTGGGTTTTATTTGCTCATTTATAAAATGGGGATAAACATTACCTACCTCACTTGGCTATTGTGAGAGTGTCTAGCATGTAACAAGTGCTTAAGTACTTTTCAAAATATGTCTTCAAGTAATTATCTAAACCTTGTTTACAAACCTTCAGGGTATTTGTTCATGCACTTGTACATCTATTGAATAATCTATTTATTCAATAGATATATTGAACCTTCTCAGCACCTCAGTCTATAGTAGGGAAGTTGGAGTGGAGGTAGGCAAGGTGACACAGACATATTCCCTGGCTTCATTGGGCTCACAGTTTGGAAGAAGAAAGAAAAGGTACTCAAGAGTATCTCCAACTCAAGAGGAAGAAGTTATATATAAACTTGACTTTCATAAATTTGGATTTTCTAGAACGGTCCTAATGTCAAATATTCAATATTCTTGGTGCCATAGATAGCGCCACTCATGTCAGAACATGGGTCCTGATTTTGAGCTCATGCAGAAATTTTACCTTGAAAATAAATAGCAGAATAGTAGAGGACCAAGGAGACACAGGCCCAGAGCAGAGACCCCAGATTTCATACTAAGTGACCCTAAAGTGGCAACCATAGGGGTGAGAGCCGGTCATCTGGAGGTCATCTTGTCCATTCCCCTATCTTTAGGCAGCTGAAAGCACTGAAGAGTAAGAACCTGCTCCAGCAGTGCCTTCCCAGTGCCTATAGCCCAGGGAAGGACACAGGCATAAAACACAAGCATAACACTGTTAGAAATGCATAGAATTTCCAAGCTTTCTACTTCCCTCACTTCGCACATACCATGAGCTCTGCCTGGCGTGCTCTCTCATGTCTTGACTTTGGCAAACTCCTGTCTTCTCTTCAAAGCTCTGAGCAATGTGAGAGCTCCTAGAGGCAAGGACTGGGTCTGATGCAAATCTCAAATGTTGGAAAATGCATGTAATTAATGTTAAGATACTGGTAACCCTTAACTATTTGGCATTTCTTTTAAAAACTGTATCAATCGTTTTTCTAGAATATTTTGTTCTCCTTGTATTTCAACTTCACTTTATTCAAAACGTATGCTTCCTCTGAGTCCCTAACTTTGGAGGTAAAGCCCAATTATTGATGCTTTCGAATCACTTAATGCGAGAGCTGGAAGAGTCCTCCATGAGTGATGTATAACACCCTCGTTTTACAGAGAAAAGCGTGGAGCCCAGGGGAGGGAGGTGACTTTCCCAAGATGATATAGATATTAGAGGTGAGGCCTGTCTCCCAGCCCCTAGCCAGGGCTCCTGCAACTTTACTAAGATGTTTTCTTCAATAAATAGCACTCTTTCTACTGATAGACTGGTTGCCAGTAGAAGCAATCTTTAAAAATCATCTCAGAAAAATCCAGCACAGGTACTACTGATTTCAGAGTTCCGCAAATGCTTTAGCTTCTGAAGAGCTCCAGGATTCTTGGGGATTGAGTTTTCTTTGAATCACCAGCCATACTCTGCTTTCATCTGTAGGCTGGATCAAGGAGTGGATCTTTCAGGATCTCTCACCAATAACACTTTTCCTTCAGTTTCAAATCTCACTTTTTTGAATCAGAGAGGCTTCCTGGAAGCAGTATGGCCAGGTGTGAAGACCATGGAGCCCAGGGCCAGGACACCTGGATTCCAGTCTGGACCCTGTGGAGTACAGGTTAGGCAACCTTGGAGGAATGGCTTACCTTACCCTCTCTGGCCCTCAATGCTCCCACTTGAAAAACGGAATCCACCTGTGTGGCTGGTTGGTTGTGAGAATTGTATCTTATGAGATAGGAAAATGATTGGGAAAGAATGAAATGTTTATTCAACAACTAAGTCTTTAATGTCTACTGTAGTCCAGGCTCTTTGTCAGGCACAGGAGTACAAACACAAATAAGACATCATCCTTGCACTTGAGGAATTCATGGTCCAGTGGGGAAGACAGACTCAATAATTACTATATCTTGTGCTGTAGCCACTCCGATGTGGGAGCAGTGGATGCCATGGGAGCAGAAGAAAAGCGCCCATCCCACATTTGCGGAGAGTAATGGAGTAGATGATATTTAGGTTTAGACAATTTCAACGATACCACAGTCACCACCACTGCCACTGTCATCACAGTGATGACACTATTTATTCAATATTCATTGTGTCTGAGGATTCTGCTGGGCCATTTACAGACACTGGTTCATGTATGCAATCCAGAAGGTGGAGGATGTTATCCTCATTTTACATATGATAAAGCAGAAGCCCAGAGGGGTTTGAAAAAAAGAAATTTTAGAAAGGTCACATAGCTGGTAAGGAGTACAGCCAAAACTTAAGCCTAACTGACTCCCAAAGCTTCTGGCCTTCCCAACGTAGCCTCATTGTTCTGTGTGACTCCGTGGGGAAAGACTGAGACTGATGGGTGAAGTCACCGGAAGACAAATTTCAGCTAAAGAGAAGGAAGACTTTCTTAACAGAGCTGTCCAAGAATGGGATAAGCTGCCTGGGGAGGTGGTGAGTACCGGGTCTTGGAGGTGTCATGGCAGAGGCTGGTGACTTGGCCAAGACTTTGTTGAGGACATTCTTGTTTGGAAGAGGGAGAGGTAGGTAAGCTAACCATCTCAAAGGATACAGTTTATGATTAATCCTGCCATCAACGACAATGTTCCCTTCCACATTTTTAGATGCTCAGTGCGGGCTGGAAGAGCTCTCTGGGAACAGCACCCAGACCAATGGTTTTGTCTCCTTGTTAGCCAGCCATCAGGACGTGGGCAATATAGGGGCCTGCTGGAATTTTCTATAAATTAGCCCACAGAGCCATATGGTTAGGGATGCTCTCAGTTAAAGAAACAGGAACTGACTCCGCCACTTAAGCAAAAATGGAATTTATAGGAAGGGGCTTACAGAACGAAGCAGAAGCTGGAAGACCAGACTTGGAAAACAACTAATTAACAGAGTAGCTCTGGAGGGCAGAAAAATTGGCTGTTGGCAGGAATAATCTATCTCTCTTCCACGGTAGCACTGCTGTATGACCCAACTCCCAGCGTGGCATCACCTAGTCCAAATTTAAGTGCTGGACAGAAGTAGCTGTTGCCTAAGTCTGGGTCTCCTGCCGCTGCCCTGGACGCCAAGTCATTGGGCCCACCTCTCTTCTGGGGTAAGAGAAAAGGCACCGCCACAGTGACATCATCTTTTAATGATGGAGGAACGAACTCTCCCTAATCCTGCCCCATCTAATCACAGAGTTAGATGCTAGGAATTCCCCAAAGAAAATGGGCAAATGCCTACTACATTAAGAGGGAACAGAGCGTGGATGTGAACTCAGATCTGCCTGATTTCCAGAATGGGGAGAAAGCCAGGAGGTCATCCCTGACCACTGCTGTCTGCTGCCCACTCCAGCCCCTGATGGACCGCAAACCGATTAGTCTGTGCCACTTATATAGCATGTAGCACAAAACAATGATAAAGTACAAGGAAACAACAACATAACATTTTTGATCTGCTATTATGTGCCAGAACCTGTGCTAAATTAAGTTTGTCCTCACTTAATCCTCATAACATGGTCCTGAATTATAAATGTACATAAGCCTGTGAGCAGATCTTCTTTCTCCTGTTAGACTATGTTTCTTGTGAGCACGGAATGTCAGACTGCTTGTAAACCGATCCTGACATCACCCCTTCTCTCAAGCAAGTTGTTTATAACCCTCTGTGCTTCAGTTTCCACACCTGCAAAATGGGAATAATAATAGTACCTCCCTCATAAGGTTGACATAGATAAAGTATTTCACACTTAGTAAAGTACTTAATTCTTGGGACAAAGTAATGTCTGCTGACTGTGACCCCTTGACTGTGGTGATGATGCTGTGGTAACCTGCATATGACTGTTTCTGTCCCCACTCTGCCATCAGTGAGAAGGCAACACCAGCACCCAATTCATCTAAGTATAGCAATGCAAAGACGAAACAGTGAACCTCCATGCCGAGCACTCGAGGCCCTTACATTTCCCCTCCCACTCCCTTTACAGCTCACCATCACCACCTCTTCACTACATACATACATAGTACTCTATGATTCAGTCAAATCAAATTGTCCACCATTCCCCCAATAGCCGGGGTGGCTTCACAGTTCCTTTCTTTGCTTGCACTTTTCCTTCTGCCCCCAACACCTGGAAAAACTCTATTCATTCAGCAAGACCCAACTCAAATGGTTTTTCCTCAGTGAAGCCTTTCCCTATGTGTCCCCACGAAACATTAGTTATTCTCCCACAGGGTCCCCAGCCAGCTTACTTTAAGTGATGGGGGAAATTATTATTACTTACTCCCCAGCAGCACCCCAGCCACCTTGAAGGAGGGGTCCTCAGTAGAATCCTTTATTTTTCTGAGTAAGATGAGCAGTGGGGATGTAAATGTAACAAGCTGAGAGGGGGTTGAGTTTTATTACTTAAGGAAATAGAGGGGTTGGGAAAATAAGTAGGGATGGGTAAAATAGTAAAATAAGATGGAATGGAAGGGATAGAAAAGAAAAGGGGGACAATTTGGGCCAAGAAGGGGGGAACAATTTGGCAAAAATTCATCAGTTTTGAATCTGGTTAAAAATCTGCGAAGAGCAGAATTTTATCCTATAGGTGATGGAGAATCATAGACGAATCTTTTTTTTTTTTTTTTTTTTTTTTTTTTTTG
>NW_006773119.1:198820-217031 GCF_000442215.2 Lipotes vexillifer
GCGGTACGCGGGCCTCTCACTGTTGTGGCCTCTCCTGTTGCGGAGCACAGGCTCCGGACGCGCAGGCTCAGCGGCCATGGCTCACGGGCCCAGCCGGCTCCGCGGCATGTGGGATCCTCCCGGACCGGGGCACGAACCCATGTCCTCTGAATCGGCAGGCGGACTCTCAACCACTGCGCCACCAGGGAAGCCCCCATAGCTGAATCTTGATCAAGAAGGCAAGATTGTCAGATCTGTGTGGGAGATGTTCTGGGGACAGGAAGAGGATGGATGCAGTGATTTGAGTTGTGCACAAGAACAGGGTTTCTGAAGTTGCCCCTCAGCCTGGGCTGGCCTGAAGAAAGCCTACAGTGTGCAAAGGCCCAGCAGAGGGAAGCGTGGGCCCAGAGACCTGGGGGTGGTGCATCTTTCCAAGGACAAGCAAGGCTTTGGGTCGATCTGGAGGAAAAAAGGGAAGGAAGAGGTATAGGAGGAGACCAGAGGTCACGGTCCCACTTGCCCTGGTGAAGTAACTAATGTGCCCATGGGAAATTGTGGAGAAGGTGGGAAGGGTAGCCCTCACTGAGCAGGTGACCTGTGAGCAAAGACTGGCACTAAGTGAGAACGAATCACTCAGCTACCTAGAGGAAGAGGCTTCCAGGCAGAGGGGACAGCCTGTACGAGAGCCCCTGGGCTGGAAGCACTCACTTTGTTGGAGGAACAGTAAGAGGCCAGAACCTGGCACAGAAGAAGCAGGAGTGACCGTGTTAGGAGCTGAATTCAGAGAAGATAACGGGTGGACCACATGGGCACTTGTAGCTGGTGGTAAGGACTTTGGTTCTTACTCTGCATCTAGCAGAGAACCATTTGAGCAGAGAAGGGGCACCATCAGACTTATGTTTTAATAGGATCACCCTGGGTATTGTGTGGAAAAGGGGGAGGGTATGTAGGGTGAGAGGTGGGGTAGGATGATGCAAGGGTGGAAACAAGACCAGGTAAGAGATTATTACAATACTCCGGACCTTGGTCCAAGCTCAAGGTGATAGCAGTGGAGGTGATAAAAAGTGCTGGGTTCTGAGTATATTTTGAAGGTAGACACAGTGGATTGGCTGTGGGTGTGAGACAGAGAGGAACAGTGGGGAAAGCGATGGTTTTGGCCTGAGCCTTCCTCTGGCCCTGTATTGGAGACGCGCATGCGTCTGTGGTCTCAGGACATGGGCACTGACGTGAGACTGCTCCACAGAAATATGTTTGAACCTCTCTGTGACTCAGTTTCTTCTTCTGTAAAGCAGGAATTATAATAATGGTGACCTCATAGGGTTGTTGAAAGTGACTGAATTAATACATGTAAAATGCTCAGCACTATCTCTGGCAAACAAACAAACAAACAAACAAACATGTGCTAGGTAAGTGACATAATGACTGCTCCTGTACTGATTCTGACTTTGGGTACTGCCTAGGTGCTCTCTGATGGGGTTCGACCTGAACCGTCACTGGCTGGATCCCTCTCCATGGGCTCACCCCACCCTGCATGGGGTGAAACAGCTCATCATTCAGATGTACAACGACCCAGTGAGTAACTGAACCCCCTCAGCAGCTGCTGGTCTTATGGCTTGATCTGGGAAAGGCCAGTGTCGTACAGGGAAAGCCCACTAGAAACTGCAAAGTAGGAATTCAGGGTCAAAACCCGGGAGGGACTAGGCCTGCTGGTCTCTTCTCTGACTTGGACAAGTGCCTCCCCACCCCTCATGAATACTGGCTTCAGTTGTGGAGATCTCGTGGGGTGGAGGAAATATACTGGAGCACATTTATCAGGGCTCTTGGGTTACAAGCGAAAGAAATACAACTTGAACCAGTTTACACAGAATAGAGAAGTTTTTAGAAGAGTCCTAGAGCCTCATATACAGTTGAAGACTGTAGCCTGGCCTCCTGCATCTCTAGGGAGCTTGTGTCAACTGTCACGTCCAGTGGTTCCCCCACTAGAGAGTGACTCACTCTCATATTCTAGTTCCAGTTCCAAGAAGGACTGGAGTTCCTGTGGGCAGGAACTGGAGGACACGGCCACCTCTGGGCAGGGCAACTCTGGCCCAAGAGGCAAGGATATGTAAGGACAGGACAGCCTCGCTGGAATCATGTAGTTGACCTTGGGGTGTGCGATGGTAGTGATGAATCTGTTCCTAGAGAAGAGGGCCTGCTATTCCAGAAAGAAGGGGAATGGGGATGTCCACACTGAGTTTGCTCACAGGGACACGACTTTGTGAGAAATAGGAGAAGACATTGGGGTTTCATAGCTTAGAGAAGAAAGGAGGCCACCACCACCATTCTCTCTGAAGAGTTGTGAAGGAGGATAGTCAGACATCTTCCAGGTGGAGGCCAAAGCAAGAGGTAAGGTCAATAGAGAAATAAAACTTCTTAACCATTAGAGCTGCCTGAGGATGGAGTGGGTGTGTGACCTGTGAACTTGCCATCATCAATCTGAAGTCATTGATTCGCTCCCAGGCAACTGGGCACTCGATCCTGTTACAGAATACAGATCAGGCAAGGCCGAGCTTCAGAGGTATTAGGATATTCTTTGTGCTGTGACTAGATGGATCATCACCTGGTTGGACCTTGGTAAAGACGCTTGGATGCTGAGCGAGTTGTGGGAGCTGCCTTCTTCCTGAAAGTCCACTCCTTTACTCCCCAAGCAAGGATGTAGAGCACTAACATCAGAGCCAAGCTGACCTGGACCAGGACCCCGGATCCCTCCGTCTCTTCCTCTCTTCCCCGCCCCCCTGCCCAGAATCTTACTCCATTCTTTCCTTCCTTTTTCCACAAATATTTATCAAGTAGTTTCTAACTACCAGGCATTGTAGTTGTAATAGTGAACAAAACCCTAACTCTTACAATCTACTGGGAGAATAAGCATTAAACAAGTAAATACTGATAAATATAGATTTAAAAATTGCGTCAAGGGTTACCAAAAGAATGTACAAAGTGTGATCTGTAGAAAGGATGGTTGAAAGTTTCGGCTTGCCCAGGGCAGTTCTGGTTTATACCCATTGTCCTGGAGTATTTATTAATGGTACTTCCTTCCACTTTTAAAAGCATCCCTGTTTGGATGACAAATTACACTCTCTCTCTACCTAAAAGCTATGTGAGGGACTTCCCTGGTGGTGCAGTGGGTAAGACTCCGTTCTCCCAATGCAGGGGGCTCGGGTTCGATCCCTGGTCAGGGAACTAGATCCCACATGCATGCCACAACTAAGAGTTCTCATGCTGCAACTAATAAGGCTGCATGCCGCAACTAAGAGTCTGCATGCCACAACTAAAGATCCCACAGGCTGCAGCGAAGATCCCATGTGCCGCAACTAAGACCTGGTGCAGCCAAAATAAATAAATTAAAAAAATTTTTTTTAAAGGAAGAAACATCAGAGGTGTTTAAAAAAAAAGCTATGTGAAAGCACCTAACACAATACCGGGTGTGTACCAGATCCTCAACAAACATTATTTGTATCCCATTCAAATTCACATTTGACTTGGAGAGTCAATGTGCCCAGCTGTAAACACCGCAGTGCCCCCAGGCATCTGCCCTAATAGCGTTAACTGCGTTTCTACCCTGGACCTTCACCAGTCACAGACATCATCAGAATCGCTCAACCCCAGAGCTATCTAAACTGCCAGGACAGCTTCTGACCTTGTTTCTAAAAGCTCACAGCCTCACACCTTCCATCCTGGTGGCCTTCTGCTCACAGGATCAGCAAGCAGAGAATCAGAAAGACCCTTGCTGTTGGGCAGGGTCTATATCTGTGAGCATTGTTGTGTGTGTGTGTGTGTGTGTGTGTGTGTTGTGTGTGTGTGCGCACACGCGCTCGGTGCTTGCATCCCCAGGGGGATCCAAGGAAGTTTTTTCAAGGAATTTGGACTGCACTGCAAGGAATGGGAAATATTTTATCAGGTGGCTATGGTTTAGGGACGAGGGAGGTGACAGGGAAAGGGGGGAGGGCTTTCCAGGGCAAGCCGAGCCACAGAATTGTGTGTGTGTGTGTGTGTGTGTGTGTGTGCGCACACGCGCTCGGTGCTTGCATCCCCAGGGGGATCCAAGGAAGTTTTTTCAAGGAATTTGGACTGCACCTTTAGGAATGGGAAATATTTTATCAGGTGGCTATGGTTTAGGGACGAGGGAGGTGACAGGGAAAGGGGGGAGGGCTTTCCAGGGCAAGCCGAGCCACAGAATGGAGGCGGAAGAGCTCAGCTGCTGGGGTGGGTATGCAGCATATACAACAGGGCAGCTGTGAGGAAGCTCATTGGCAAGGAAGGTGGCTTCCTCCTGTGGTCCGATGCTCTCTTCTCATTAAAATCAAAGTCTTAGGCCCTTTTCTAATCTGATCTTTAATTGAAGTATAATAACTGTAAAAAAAATTAAGGCAGTGGAACAAAATGCTGCTTGTCGGGAATATTGTGGCACACAAGCTCTCTCAATCTTGAGAATCAGTACCATCACTGAAGAGCCATCAAAACCGCTTGAGTGAGGGAGGGAGATCGATGACGAGATAGTCCATTCAGTCCCCAATCTAGAAACCCTAGAGACATCCACCTGAGGCTCTCTCCCCTGCTTAAAACCTTCCAGTGACTCCCCATTATTTGTGGGATAAAGGCCAACGTCCCTGACGTGCTATTCAAGGACGTGCCCTATGTGTATCCAGGGCGGAGCGCAGAACACGGCGCCAGAGAGAATATTCTGTTGAATGATAGATGCTTTAGAAAGTGACTAGGTCTGCAACGTGGAGACTAAGCAGAAGAAAGAGTGCCCAATAGGCAGTGATGGCAGGGGTGCAGGTGAAAGACGATGAGACCCGAACTTGAGCGTGGCCAGGGCTGCTGCCAAGAAGGATGCCCAGGAACGGACATGGGAGGTGAATGCGTCCCCTCCTGCCCTCTCCTCGGCCCCCCTGAGTCCCTCAGAGCCCAGGGCTGCTTTGTTGAGAAGTCTCTATGTTCTGGGGTGATTCCCTGCCTTTTCCTAGAGGAGAAAGGCCTGTGTTGCTATAACAACTTGGCTGCAGCTCTTTTAGACAGATCCGTTTCCTTAAATCATTTAAGGAAAATTAGCTGCCATAACAACACGGAGCAGTTTTTCAAACAGAGCAACACAGGGCTGGGTTTTTTTTCCTTGCTTGCCTCCTGTAATCCTCAAGATAAGCTGCTCTCTTTCTGTCAGATAAATAAATAAACTATCACACGTTTACTCGCAAACAGAGCACGGTTGTGCAGGACGAACACTCATTCACACACACACAACACAGAAATATGCAGAAAATGCACATGTTCACATACATAAATCAGAAAATATTTTTATGTAAACATGGTAAATAAGAGATAGACACAGACACGTATATGGTTATACACAGTCACACAAAGGATAGGTACACAAACGTACAGACAGCACAGTTTCACATTCAGTTAAAAAAGGAGGAAATGGCCCATGAGGTCTGTTCTTAGGGTGAACAGAGGTTTCTCTGGTCACCAGACCAGAAGGCTCTGAGATGGTGACTCTCACTAGAATCCACAGGGCACCTGCATGTTAGTACCTGAGAGTCTGGGGGGAGAACCCTGCTGGTGGAAGGGTAAGTTCACCTGGGGAAGGACAGGCGTACCGGGGAGAATGTTGGAGGTGTCCCATCTGCATCCCATACACACACTTAGGAGGAAACCAGGAGAGCAAGAGGCACAGCCACGGCATCTGGGGTGGGATAATTCTTTGCCCACATGGCAGGATGTTTATCCGTCCCTAGGAGCAGGCTGTGCCACCCCAGGTGAAAACCACATCCCCGGGGCATTTGCAAAGTATCTCACCAAGGCCTCAGGAACTTTGGAATCTGGACAATGGGTTCCCAGATTTTTGTTTCATCCCCACATCTATGACTTTATTATCCCAGAGGTCCCCTGAAGGGAGAACCTGGAACTATGTGGGCTGATCTTTGTGGCAGCAAGAGGGCCTTGCGGAGAACGTAACTCCCCCATCAGAGTGGCTGAACCATGGATTTGCTTGGTGCTCTTAGGCAAGTCTCTTCCCCTCTCTGGGCCTTCATTTCCCCCCATCTATACACTGTAGGGGTTGAAGGATGATCTCCACAGGCCCTTCTGGCTCCAAGTCTGTGTCATCTTGGAGTTGTTTCTTGGTTATGTACGCTCCACTGCTGTGCAGGATTTCATGCCAAGGCACAAAAGTCCTGGCTGCTGCAGGGAAGCACAGGAAGCATTCCCGGAGTGAATGCCTGTGAAGGTGCCCAGCACATGGCAGAAGCTCCATAAATGTCAGTTTCCTGAGCCCAGGTGTGCCCATCTGCTAAAGGGAAGAACAGTCCCTGACCTGCTTACCTCGCAAGTTGGAGAGAGACACCCCATTATATGAACATGAAGTGTTTTGTAAAGGTGAGGAAGGATTATTGCCATGGGGCAGCATGGAGAGGAATTCCCTGCGGTAGTGTCCAGACTGCTCCAGCTGCTAAAGGTTTCAAGAGGAGTAGATGCAATTTACTCACACCACTACCATAGATCACACATGTGGGTCTACTCCAATGTTTTCTTCCAGTCCTAGCAGCATGGCCCAGGAAATCAGTAAATAGCCAACAGGGGAAAGGTTGAATATGGAGGTAAAGGCTGGAAGTAAATGTGATATTGTACAGGGGGCTCTGAGTTCATGCAATTTTTACAGATTTTCCTACAACAGTTTGAGATGGTTTATGAAACTTTAAAGGATTTTAAGAGAAATCATTACTTTTCTAAAGGGTAACTTCTCCCAATCATAAAAGGTGTGGTTTTTCTCCCTCTCTAGATTATAGCTTTGACTCTGGCAGCGAGCAGGGTGGATAGATGGAGCTCTCATGTCAGAGCAATATTCCTGTCAAGCTGGTTGTTTCCTCCAATTTCTCTAACATCTTTTCATGAAAGATTCTGGATGCCTCTCACCAACTAACTAGATACATATTGTTTCAACTGCGTGGGGACCAGCAAAGCTTCTAGAAGTTTCCCTCTGAGTCAGGTCAGTTAAGCTCTCTGTGTCTTATTTTCCCTATCTGTAAATTGGGATCAACAACGCCCATCTCATAAGATTTCTCTCAGGATAAGATAATATGTACATAAATAACACTCAGTAGTAGGTATATTAAAAATGGAGCTATTGAGATTTTATGCATTTCGTCATTACAACACTTACCTCACTGTCCCCAACCCCACCCCCAGCTCCTATAGCCCACCACAGACTGTGATCCCACCAAGGCCCTGAACTTCACCTTGGTCACTTCTGTATCCCTAACACCCAACGCAGGGAGGGCACAGGCCTGCCATGAATGCGTGTTGGGAGAGAGAGAGGAGAGACAGGCAGGTAAGAAGAAATCCAGTCATCAGAACCTGGAATGAGCATCTGCACAGTGTTCTGAAGAATGTGTGGGAATCTGATGAATAAAGAGAAGGAAAAGTATTCAAGTCAAGAGACACGCTTAGCCACTCTCAAAATCTCCCTTCTTCAGAACCCACCTCCAGCCCTACCGCTTCTAAGATTTCCCTGAACACTTTGGCCCACGAAGTGTTTTGTTTCTTCGTTCTTCTATTGATAGACTTTGCTTCTGTCTCCTAGTGGTTTATCCCATCAACATTTATAGAGTGTATTCCATGGGCTTGGTGCCATAGAAGCATCTCCTCTGACTATAGGTTCCATTTTCTCAGCTAAATTGCAAACCCCTCCAGTGCAAAGGATCTGCCTTCCTTTGCTGCTGGGCAGGGCTGGCTACTAGCTGGAAGCTCAATGAAAGCCTCTTGAGCATTGATTGAAATGCAGTTCCCAGGAAGAGTAGTTGTTTGGATGTCTGTAGGCAGCCCACAGAGCTGGGCACACCTCCCGGTTAAAGCGCACATCATGCTGTGTTTTAGTGATAATTTCCCTGCCTCCTTTATGCTGAGCTTCTCAAGGATAGAAGCTCCATCTTTTCCAGCGTGCATCTCCATCACCTGGCAGGGTCCCACGCTTGGTAGGTCCTCAAGGATGGTTTGGGGAAATCTTGGCAGCTCCCTCACCTGACCCATTGCCCCTTATCAATACAGCACAGGAACATCCCAGAGAAATAGACCTCCGCAACTTCCTCACCGTGCTGCATTTCCATGGACTCATCTTCGTTCCTTCATTTTTTGCCCCTGCTAATCCCTTGTCATAAAATGCTCTCACATACGGAATCTTCTCAAGCTTACAAATCTGAAAATCCCAGCATGAGGATCTCCGTCACAATCTGCAAATTCTAAAATTCTTCTCACCCCTATCTGCTGCCCGTATCTGTTCCACTTACCCTGGTTTCTAGGTTAGACCAAAGCATATGCTTCCCCATTTTTCCTATCCCATGAGCACCCAATTATCCAGGCCACAGTGAGTTAAAAAGGGGTCTCCGTGGACAGCCATTCCCTAAAGAGGGAAAAACCTCTTTACACTTACCCAAACACTCCAGCTTAACTCCAGGTCATCTCTTCCAGGAACTTTTCCAATTCACCTACCCCACCCGTTTCTCACCCCTCCAGCAAACTCCTCCCCTTCTCCCTTCCAGGCCCCTGGACCGAGAACATTGGGATCTGCACACAGCCTGCCACCGCGTTAGAGGCTCAGCTGAGCTGGCCTATGACAGACTACAGGTTACATTTTAGGGTGTTTTGTGTTCAATGTGTGTGGAACTTTTCCAAGAGTTATTTTTGGTTGTTACTGTTGGGAGACTCCTGAGCCAAGGAGGAATTCATGCTGGTACATCAAATAGCATATTGCATTTCAGAAACTGGCCTTAGCCATGGGAAGTCAAGTAAGTCAGATGCCTAATTAGTCCACCATTTTCCGTGCTGGAGAGAGCTGAATTCTGATGAAAGGGACCAGACTAATCACTGTGTCCGGCAAGAATTGAACTGTCTAACCTTTCATCCAGAAATTGCCCCATCCTCCTTAAGTACTAATGCCCACCTCCCAAGCCTTGTACAGGCCCCAGGTGTCTGGCTGTGAGAAGTCTTGTCAGCCTGGACACAACTTGACCTTCTGTCCAATGAGCTTTGATGCTCTCCCACTCAGCAAGCCATTCCAGGCTCCTATTTCTTGCTTTTACTACAAAGCTAGTAAAGAGTATACATAAAAGAGTAACTTCCCTGTAGCCTTCAAAAGGGAAAAATCATTCATTTATCCATTCAACACACATTTTCTGAGCCCAAGCCCTGTATACTGAAGTACAAAGGCGAATAAGAAACAGTCCCTCCCCTCAAGGAGCTGATGATCTAGAATAGAGCAGCGGATTTCAAAATGCTTTTAGAAGAATTGCAAGAGCTCTGAGGACCCCCTCACGTGGGGCTCCTCTCCATTTTAACCAGAAAGGTATAATTCTGTGGCTAAGAGCTCAGGCTCAGGCCCAGGTTTCAATCTTATTTCAACATTCATTGGCTTTGCTACTTTGGGCAGGTCTCTTAATCTTTTTAAGCTTCAGTTTTCCTTGTTTGTAAGAAGTTGTTGTGAGGATTAACTGAAGTGACCCACGTGTCTTGCTTTAGGCACTGTACCGTCACTGTGCCAGGCACATTTATTCTCAAAAGATTTTAACTATTATTAGTATAAAATATGTGTTTGAATAAAGGATTCCAAGGCAATAGAAAGTCTGCAAACCCCTGGTCTAGCATTCCAGACTCAGTAAACCAATGATGGCACGACAGGGTGGGAAGTGTTATGATAGACAAGGGATCTGGGTACCATGTGGGAAAAGCAGGTCATCCCAACTGGACTTGGTGTCAGGCAAGACTTGCGAGAGAACGTGACCTCTGGGATGAGCCTTGAAGGAAGAATAGGAGTTGTTTAGACAAAGACCACAGGAAGTATTACAGGCAGAGGGAACAGTGTGTGTGAAGACATATGTACTAGACTGGTGAATATACTCAGGGAATTCCAGGGAGTTTGGTATATGGGGATGGGAGGAGCACAGGGCAAGGGGCTGGAAGTAAGATTGGACGGTAGGCAGCGGCCAGTCATAAAGAGCCCTGTTGGCTATCCCAGGGAGTTTGGACTTGATCCTGAAGCCGTGGGAGCTTTCCTTCAGGGAGCAGGGAAGACATGAAATTTAAAAGAGAAAAACAATGTTATTATGACTTCCT
The DNA here is from genome assembly GCF_000442215.2 of Lipotes vexillifer. Taxonomy (NCBI): domain Eukaryota; kingdom Metazoa; phylum Chordata; class Mammalia; order Artiodactyla; family Lipotidae; genus Lipotes; species Lipotes vexillifer. Next base: position 208,943 of record NW_006773119.1, read on the forward strand.
GGGGTTTAAAATATATTGGTGTGTTTGTAGCTTTAGCCAGCAATTGCAGTACTAGAAACCTAGGCTAAAGTAATCTGAATGCAAAAAAAAAAGAGTCCACAGAATCATTATTTATAAACAGGAAAAAAAACCCAAGAAAAATCTAAATGCCTAACAGTGGGAAACTGATTAAGTATATCACAATACATTCATGTAATGGATGTTATAATATTGTGAAAATGTCTATGCTGCAATTTTAAGTGAAAAAAAGATAAGACAAAGTTGCATATGTATTATATGTTAAGACATATATAACAACCAGGTTCAAAATGTACACAAAAAGAATGGAGGTAAACTAGACGTTAACAGTGGTATTTCTGGGTAATAGGGTTGTTTTCTTCTCCCCCCCTTTTTTTTATATTTTCCATAAATATATGTTAACTTTAAAATTGGAAAATAGTTATGGAAGGAGGAGGGGACCTGACTACCCATATATGAGGAGGGACTTTATTTTATTTTATAAAACAGAACAAAACTCATCAGGGTCAAGTGCTTGGTTCTGGGCCAGCCCCTAGGATAAGAGCCTCATGAAACCAGGTCAGCGCACCTTATAGAGGGAAACTGGAAGCAATCGGTATCATTTGTGCATCCATCCCTCTAAGTAGCCATCCTTTTATCTATCTTTCCTTCCAACCATCCAGCCAGTGTACCTCTACTCTGTTCAAAATGCCTGTCCCAGGGCTTCCCTGGAGGCGCAGTGGTTGGGAGTCCGCCTGCTGATGCAGGGGACGCGGGTTCGTGCCCCGGTCCGGGAAGATCCCACGTGCCGTGGAGCGGCTGGACCCGTGGGCCATGGCTGCTGAGTCTGCGCCTCTGGACCCTGTGCTCCACAGCGGGAGAGGCCACAACAGTGAGAGGCCCACGTACCGCAAAAAACAAACAAACAAACAACAAAACAAAACAAACAAACAAACAAACAAAATGCCTGTCCCAGAGGTACCTATATCCAGGCTCCTAACATCCTAGGAAGTCTGTTAACTCCTCTGCACCCTCTTTGTAAGCATAACAAAGACTTCTCACCTCCCCTTCCCCGGAGCAAACCTCAGATTGTGCCCTTTTTCCCTACTTTGGCCATTGGTTCGTCTGCTAAGTCTTTGGCTTTCAAATACTGTCCTGTCAGCCAGGACCAGAGGCAGACCCTTTACTCTCAGGGAGGAAGAGCAAGAGCTCTGCAGTCAAAAATTGCCTCCAGCTTCCAATTCTGCCTCTTCCTGTCACCTCACTTTTCCGAGCCTCTGTAGCTTTATCTGTGAAATGGGGTAGTAGCATCTCCTCACAGCGGTGTTGTGAGAATTAAAGAAGACCCTGCATAGAAAGCACTTAGCACTTAGCATGGTATTTCCTAAGGCTGGTACATTGTAAGCACTCAATTAATGTTAGCATTTATTCTTACTGTAAGCTCAAATCCAGTAATACACAGTAACTGATATTTCAATGTTAGTTTCACAAAGCCATCTTCAGAACATTGTCACTATCTTTAAACTGTAGCATTAAAAAAAACAGCTATAGTTCTGGTTATTGCAAGAGCATTGCAAGAAGTTCTTAGAAGATAGACTGGGAGCAGGTCTAGCCTTTATCTCAGCTTCTCTGACCACTCCCCAACCTCCGTCTGTGACTCAGGCTTTCTTCAGCTGAGCTAATAACCCTTAATTGGGTGACAGTCAACTCAGTTCCAGGCATGGAGCCTTTCTCTCTTATGGCTTCCTATATTTGTCTGTTCTGATCCATTCTGTGTGGATTTTACAGTTTAACCTCTGGTGGGCAAGTGGATTTCCATCATTCCTAGGTTTTCGGTATATGTGCATGTGTGTTGGGGCAACCTGCTATAATCCCTAAGGGCTGACGCCAGCAAGGATGGTTCCAAAGTGAATACCATTGACTGTGATCCTCCAGACCCCTTGGGGTGATTGCAAACCCCACATGTGGCATGGGGTGGGATGCACTAGCAGAGGCTCTGAAGGAGGGCTAGCTGGAAGGCGGAGTTTGTATGCTGGTTGGCCGCTAAGGCCATTTGTCAGAAATGGCCTCTCACTGGCTATACCTAGAGGGCATGTCAAGGCCAAAGCTTTTCTTTGGCACCACCAGTGCACACTCAGCAGTCGAAAGAGTTGACTTACTCAGGCTCCCTGTGACAAGAGGACAATTTCTTTCCTGTTAGAGTTTAGCTCTAGGCTGTGACCTTGCAAGCTCCTCCAATTGCTAAAGCATTTTCTTTAATAGACGTTTCTGTTACGTGACAGGACGTTCTTGTGCAGATGGGGCAAATGAAAGCAGCTGCTTAGGATCCTAGGCGGGTGGTGGGCTGAGGAAGGGGGAAGGCGCTGATATTTATTGAGCATCTATTAAGTGCTAGGCATTGTCTCATCGAACCCATCTAACAGCCTTATGAACTGGGCGTCATTATCCCCATTTCTTAGCTGAGGAAACTAAGACTCAGCGTGAAGGACAGCCCCGCCCTCACCCCACCGTAATCTCTCCCGGTGCTCACATTTATCACTCCACAGCAAGCTGATTGCTTTACGTGCTCGTTTTTCTCTACTCAACTGTGAATTCCTTGAGGGATAAAACTATGTCTCTGTCACCTCTGCATTCTCTTGCCCAGAGCATAATGCCTAACACATCAGTAAAATGTCAGTTAAAGGAAGGAGCAAATGAAAAGCGTTAGAACCTGCAAGGTCACACAGCTGATGGGAGCAGAGCTGAAGTGGAGTCAGAGCCGCCCGATCCCAAAGCCCCTTTCCTGGTGCAAGTAAGGTGAGCGGGCTCCGCAGGGGCCGAGCAGCCAGCAGGACCTCAACAGTTCTCAGGAGTCTCCTCTTTTATCTCTAAAAGACATGTAAATGGTCAACCTAGAAAAGAGGGATTCTGTTGATTTGGCTTCTTCTTGAGTATGATGACACCTCTGTATAGCAAACGTTCAGAATGACCCCATAGTCCTTATGTTCAATTGACATTATAAATGGATATGCCAGCTTTATTCCATTACTTTGGGTACCCTGCCCTTCCCCCCAGCACTGTAAGGAACACTTGGAATGAAATCCTGGATTGAACACGCCAGGCAAGTTAGGAGGTGGATGGAGTCTTGAGTGGGGTCAGCTGACACCAAGTCAGTCAAGAGCTTAGCACCTCAGGATGCCTCCTCTTTATTCAAAGACTAGGGGCACAACCTGAGAACGCATACATCCCCAACTTCTCCTGACCTGGGTACTTTTGACCTTGAATTAGTAACTTAATTCTAGCCTTCTGGGGTCTCACAGCTCACTTAGTAGAGCCAGAGAACTTCAGAGCTGGAAAAACTGAAGAGGTGCCCTAAACTAAACTTTCATAGAAAGAGAACATAGAGCACATGAGCCCAGGGCAGGGAGCTGGCCTGCCCGAGGCCACAGGGTAGGACTGTAGAGCTGGGACTCACACTCAGGCCCCCACCACCTCCGTAGGGTGGGAGCACATCACTTAGGCCCTGGGGATGAATCACTAGCACATGGGTCTTGTTATAATTATTTTTGCTAATTGGTCACAAAACTGTATAGTTTTCAGAGCACTTTCACATATAAGCATCCACTTGACCCTCACTGTGATGTTGTGAGATAGGGATTATTGTTTTGTTTCACTTTGCAGGTAGGGAAACTAAGCCCTAAAAGTTACTAAGACACTTTCCCAAGAAACAGAGTCAAGTTCAATCTTTGTTCCTCTGACTGCAGGTGTCCCCCACTCCAGCCCAGGGCGGAGCACACAGACGGATGAGTCAAAAGAAGGGAGGGGGCTTCCCTGGTGGTGCAGTGGTTGAGAGTCCGCCTGCCAATGCAGGGGACACGGATTCGTGCCTGGTCCGGGAAGATCCCACATGCCGCGAAGCGGCTGGGCCCGTGAGTCATGGCCGCTGAGCCTGCGTATCCGGAGCCTGTGCTCTGCAACGGGAGAGGCCACAACAGTGAGAGACCCGCGTACTGCACAAAAAAAAAAAAAAAAAAAAGGGAGGACCGAGAGGAACAGGACAGAGCGTCAGCACTGTTTCCTTTCCCTCTTTTTCCCCTTTAACAAAGCCCCCCAATTCAGTGTCCCTTCCTAGACCACCAAGCCTTTCCCAAATGCCTCCGAGGGAATTAAGGGTGGGGCAGAATAATAAGGGTGGAGCAGAATTAAGGGTGGGGCAGAGAGAGGCAGTAGGAACTCAGGGTCCAAGCCATCGTCAAGGCCAACTCAAGGCTAAAAGAGCAGAAGTGGCAGACTCCAGGCCAGAACAAGTCAAATCCTGAGGAACAAGGGGCCAGACAGTGGGTTGGGTGGGTAGGGGCAGAGAAAGGGTAGAGAGAGTCTCCACGGGCATACGCGGGAGAGATGCCAGTAAAGACAAGAGACGTCACACGAGCAAAGGTGCGTAGGAAGAGGACAGGAGGAAGGAGGTGGGTCTGACTGGCGTACAGTGTCCCTTTGGGGGAAGGAATGGCTTTAAAAAAAAAGTGAATATATTCTAAAGGGCCTCAGAACACAGGCTGAGATATTTGAGTTTTATCATTTGGGCCAAAGGGAACTATTGGAGGTCTGTGGGCAGGGAAGGAGCAGAATGGCAAGCACGAGCTCTGATTATGCAGTCAGTATCAGGGTTTAGACTCAAAACGGTGCCCCCTTTAATCTGACAGTCTGCTTTGGTATAATTTGTTAAAAGTGACAAAATGTCTCATTTTGCTGCAGTTCATTTTGACCTTTCTTAATATTAGAAAGTTAATTTCAGAAGGGAAATAAATGTATTAGTGTTGTCACAGTCATAAAAAGATGAATTCTGTACTGTCAAGTGGTTTCTTTGAATGAATCCATCATGCTGTAAAATGGTTGCCTTGCAACACCCAGCATCTTCCCAGCTCCCTCCTCCTCTCCCTTCCTCCCTCCTTCTCTTTTCCTCCCTTGTCTCTTCCATCCCTCACTCCTTCCATCTGCCAACACATCTACTGTGATGTGCTCTGGGGAGACAGAGATAAACGCACAGTTTAGACTCTAAGGCAAGACACACTCTAATGGGGAAGACAGGAAAGGAAACCAGCCATTGTAGGTGTATCTAAATGCCAGAGGAGGAAAGAGCCCGAGCTGAGGGAAGGAGCTGCCCATTCTGCAGAGGGAACGCCTGTTAAATTAGGAAACCTGCCCTGTATTAAGAGGACTTGGGTTGACTCTGATTAGGAGAAAGGACAGTAGGTAGGATTCTGAAGGGTTGGGTTGGGTTGGGTTCTGGTCCCATATTCCACATACACTATTTCACTTAACCTTCACAGCTTTGTTGAAAGGGTCTTATTGTTCCCATTTTTTCAGAAGAGAAAAATGAGGCTCAGAGAGATGAAGTAATTTGGCCTGCCTGGGCTGTAAATGTTGCACACACAGTTGACGCCAAAATCAACGTGACTTGCAGTGTACTGTTCTTCATCTCCAGCTAGCTATAGAGAATTATTATTTTTCTTATTTTATTGGCATATAGTTGATTTACAATGTTGTATTAATTTCTGCTGTACAGCAAAGTGATTCAGCCATATATATATATATATATATATATATATATATATATATATATATATATATATATATATATATATATATATATATATATATATATATATATATATATATATATATATATATATATATATATATATATATATATATATATATATATATATATATATATATATATATATATATATATATATATATATATATATATATATATATATATATATATATATATATATATATATATATTCTTTTTCATATTCTTTTCCGTTATGGTTTATCCCAGGATATTGAATATAGTTCCCTGTGCTATACAGTAGGACCTTGTTGTTTATCCATCCTATATATAATAGTTTGCGTCTGCTAATCCCAAACTCCCAATCCTTCCCTACTCACCTCACCCCACAACCACAAGTCTGTTGTCTGTCTGTTTCTGTTTTGTAGCTATGTTCATTTGTGTCATATTTTAGTGTCCACATGTAATTGATATCATATGCTATTTGCCTTTCTCTGTCTGACTTACTTCTCTTGGTATAATAATCTCTAGGTTCATCCATGTTGCTGCACATGGCATTATTTCACTCTTTTTTTATGGCTGAGTGACATTCCATTGTGTGATATCACATCTTCTTTATCCATTCATCTGTCAATGGACATTTAGATTGTTTCCATGTTTTGGCTATTGTAAATAGTGCTTTATGAACATAGGGATGCATGTATCATTTCGAATTACAGTTTTGTTTGGTTATATGCCCAGGAGTGGGATTGCTGGGTCATATGGTAGTTCTATTTTTAGTTTGTTAAGGAACCTCCATACTGTTCTCCATAGTGGCTATATCAATTTACATTCCCACCAACAGTGTAGGAGGGTTCCTTTTTCTCCACACTCTCTCCAGCATTTATTATTTGTAGACTTTTTAATCATGGCCATTCTGACTGTTGTGAGGTGATACCTCATTGTAGTTGTTTTTTTTTCTGCGGTACGCGGGCCTCTCACTGCTGTGGCCTCTCCCGTCACGGAGCACAGGCTCTGGACACGCAGCCTTAGTGGGCAAGGCTCACGGGCCCAGCCGCTCCGCGGCATGCGGGATCCCCCCGGACCGGGGCACGAACCCGCGTCCCCTGCATCGGCAGGCAGACTCCCAACCACTGCGCCACCAGGGAAGCCCCTCGTTGTAGTTTTGATTTGCATTTCTCTGATAATTAGTGATGATGAGCATCTTTTCATGTGCCTATTGGCCATCCATATGTCTTTGGAGAAATGCCTGTTTAGGTCGAGAATTATTTTTTATTAGACCACATGATGTACTGTTATTAACTTCACTACACCAATTATGCTCATTAGTTTTGTGACCTTGGAAACCCAGCTCCTTCCTCTCTCTGGATCTCAGTTCCCCATTAGTTCAATGAAGGGGTTGAACCGGCTCTGCCCTCCCCTGGTTGTAGAGAACTCCTGGGATCTGAGGGCACGCTGTAATCCAGTTCTTCTCAAACCTTAATGGGCAGGAAACACCTGAGTATCTCATTAAAGTTTACGTTCTGATCAGTGGGTCTGGAGTGCAATCTGAGAACCTGCCTTTCTAACAAGCTCCCAGGTTATGTTGGTGTTGCTAATTCAAGGACTCCTTTTTTTTTTTTTTTTTTTTTTTTTTTTTTTTTTTTTTGCAGTACGCGGGCCTCTCACTGTTGTGGCCTCTCCCGTTGCGGAGCACAGGCTCCGGGACGCGCAGGCTCAGCGGCCATGGCTCACGGGCCCAACCGCTCCGCGACATGTGGGATCTTCCCGAACCGGGGCACAAACCCGTGTCCCCTGCATCGGCAGGCGGACTCTCAACCACTGCGCCACCAGCGAAGCCCCAAGGACCCCATTTTGAGTAGCAAGGGCTCAACCTATGGCAGGAGCAAACTTTGGGGTACAGGGTGGACGCACTGAGGGTGTGAGTTTAAGATTGCTGAAAGGAAAGCAAGCAGTAAAGGCAGTCTTACTCAGATCTGGTCAGCAAATGGAGTTCTGGGTTCATTTTATTACCAGGGATTTTCACTATCTTGGGTTTAAACCAGTGATTCTCTTAAGAGATTAAAAGGAAGAAAATTGAACTTTTAAAGTCTCAAAGAAATCTTTTCTACCGTAATCACATCTGTTTTAGTTCAAGGTGCGGTCTGATATTTCCCCCGGAGCTCAGATTTCTATCTCAGATGAATGCAGCAGCAGCTCTCCTGTGGGAGGGTGACTGTCTCTCTTCCCTCCTCACATCTTAGTGAGTGGGGGATGCAGCTTCCTTCCCAAGCTTCATCAGCACACTCACAGCTTCCTAAAGCGAATTTCCTAAAGCCGTTCAGGGATCCCTATTACCTACCGGTTGAAGACCCTCCAGCTTGGTATTCAAAGTTTTAGACTCATTTCTCTATACTCCTGTGCATGAAACTTGTACTTTTATCCTAATTGCCTGCTCCTCTTCTCCCAAAAAGACACATGGCTCCACCCACATTCACATTGCCACTCTCTTACGTTCACATTCATCCCTGCACCTTCACCCCCCCCCCCCCCCAA
>NW_006773119.1:217041-229338 GCF_000442215.2 Lipotes vexillifer
CCGCAGACTCCCCTCTAATTGGACTATTACCCCTCCTCTCTCATTGGCCAGCCCTCAAAAGTCTACACAGCATTCAGGTTTGTCTCCATGCCACCACTTCCGGGAAGCCTTCTGTCATTGTCATGGCTGTAAATGAGTACTTACATGAACCCGTAAACTATTTTGTATCTTTTATTTCTGAGGACAACTGTGCTAGGTAAGTATCACCCCCATTTTATGTATGAACAAAAAGAGACGTGGGGATTCCCAGCCAAACCTATTGAACTCTGAAGTCTGCATTCCTTCTTTCGCTCCTTTGCTTTCCCCAGCATGTTATTTGTACATCTTTATGCATGTCACGACATACTCCTTTGGTTTAGAGCTACTTTTCTTTCTGATGAGAGGAGAAAACAGTTTCACTGGGTAAAGAGGGTGAGGTAGAATGGCCTGAAAGATTGCTGGATGTTAGAAGTAAGGGGAAAGCCGCCAGGGTGATGCAAGCTGGGGAAAAGGGCATATTTGCCGACTTCTTTCAATGAAAAACACACAATAGAGCCTGCAAAGTGTGCAGAGCCCTTTCCCTTACGTTATCTCAAGTCTCAAGATTACCTTCTTTGGACTACGTTTTGATGGATTCCTACGATTATCCTCAATACCACTGGGTCCCGTTCAAGCCAGTTGAGACTAATGAGTTAGAGGCAATCAAATCATAGAATGTCAGAGCCAGAAGGAAAATGAGAGATTCTTGTCCAGCCTCTTCATTTTGCAAATGAGAAAACTGATGCCGGAAGGGAAATGACTTCCTCAAGGTCACACAGTAATTTAATGGCATAGATTCATTTGGCATTTATTGCACCTTTTTGCTTAGCATCTTCCATTTCAGAGGGAGGTGCTTCTGGGTGAATGTGTGTTTTAGTTAATGCCAATAGTCCTTCATGTGGCAAAAGTACAAGAAAGAAACCGCAGCACTCTGATTCATCATAGCCTCTGCCAACAGAGTGGGCTGCCCATGGTTTTCTTTTCATCAGAGGATGACCTTGGAAATCCAGACCTATGACACATGGCTTTTTCTCCTTATACTCTTCAACTCTTCCTCTAATTATTTCTCATGTATTTAGTACTTCAAATGCTCACAATCACAGCCATTATCCTCATGGCCTGAATTCATAATTATTGCACAACTAAAGGCAAATTTGAGCATGAGAAAAACACAGAACACATTTCTGCAAGAAACTGTGCTGTGGACTTCCCTGGTGGAGCAGTGGTAAAGAATCCACCTGCCAATGCAGGGGACACGGGTTTTGAGCCCTGGTCCGGGAAGATCCCACATGCCACGGAGCAACTAAGCCCGTGCGCCACAACTACTGAGCCTGTGCTCTAGAGCCCACGAGCCACAACTACTGAGTCCACGTGCCACAACTACTGAAGCCCGTGTGCCTAGAGCCCGTGCTCCGCAACAAGAGAAGCCACTGCAATGAGAAGCCCGTGCACCACAACAAAGAGTAGCCCCCGCTCGCTGCAACTAGAGAAAGCCCGTGCGCAGCAACAAAGACCCAATGCAGCCAAAAATAAGTAAATGAATTAATTAATTTTTAAAAACACTTAACTTAAAAAAAAAAGAAAGAAACTATGCTGTATTATTTGGTTTTTGCTATGGTAACAAATGACCCCAGTAACTCAGTAGTGGATAACAGCAAACATTCATTTCATATTCGTGTTCTGTGAGGGCTGTGAGTGAGTCAGCTACCACTCTGCTCACATATCTTCTCACCTAGGTCCAAGCTGAAAGTTCATTCCCTGTCTGGGATCTACTCTTGTCATGGCATGGGGCAGGCATGCCATCCCTTTTTTCTTGTTTTTCTGGCCGCGCCACGCTTCTTGCAGGGTATTAGTTCCCCAACCAGGGGTTGAACCCACACCCTCTGCAGTGAAAGTGCAGAGTCCTAACCTCTGGACCACCAGGTAATTCCCAATGCTATCCCATTTAAAGCTTCCACACAGAAGTGGCAAATATCGTGACTGCTTACCTTCCATTGGCCAAAACTTGTGCCAAGGCCAAGGCCAAAGTCAGTGGGGATACACATACTCCTCCTGGATTCTTGGGCAAACAAAATGACAATAGGAGATCCCTTATTACAAGGAAGAGAGAATGGTCAGGAGCAATGGTCTGATCCACCAAATTGCCTTGTGGCTGAATCAAAGTATGACTTCAGGGAAGTCATTTGCCCTCTTTGGAGCCCAATTTCTGATCTTTAAAATGAGGAAGTTGACTTAGGGGAGCAAATTAATATGATGGAAAGAATCAGATATAACTGAGTTCAAGTTCTAGCTGTACCTCAGACTAGCTGTGTGGTTTTAGATAAGTTACTTAACCGCTCTCTGTTTTCTCATCTGTTTCTTCTAAAATTCAATCCCATAGTTTGAAAAAAAAACAGAACGGCTTCAACCTGTTAATGATTCTCATAAACTCTTGTTTTTCACCTTAGAAAACATCTTTCAGGAAATAATGTCTCTTGAGAGAGAACTTTTTCTTTAGAAGATGTGATTCTTTTAAGTTTTGTTAAACTTAGGAAAAACTGAATTCAGTACCTTTTTTTTTTTTTAATTCTGGTGCATTTTTTTTTTTTTTTTTAGATGTTGGGGGTAGGAGTTTATTAATTAATTTATTTTTGCTGTGTTGGGTCTTTGTTTCTGTGCAAGGGCTTTCTCTAGTTGTGGCAAGCGGGGGCCACTCTTCATCGCGGTGCGCGGGCCACTCACTGTCGCGGCCTCTCTTGTTGCGGAGCACAGGCTCCAGACGCACAGGCTCAGTAGTTGTGGCTCACGGGCCTAGTTGCTCCGCGGCATGTGGGATCCTCCCAGACCAGGGCTCGAACTTGTGTCCCCTGCATTAGCAGGCATATTCCCAACCACTGCGCCACCAGGGAAGCCCCTGAATTCAGTACCTTTTAAAATAGAAATATTTATAGCTCACTGTACTTTTATAAAAGGATTTTTATTTAGCCATCTATCTGGCCAGCCAGCTATGCTTTGTCTGTATGTGAAAGAAGTTTTTAATGGTCATTATTTCTGGGTTGCAGGATTTCAAGTGATCTGTTTAACTTTCCCCTTTGACCTGAGACAATGCCCAGTCCCTGGCTCTAAGCTTCCATAGGAATCGACACCCCTGCCTTTCCCCACCTTCGTTTGCATAACTCACTGGATCCTGAGCTATCCATGTAGACCCCACATCTTGAGGAAGCCTTCTCTGACCCAGCCATCCCAAGGGTTAGGTTTCCTATGCCTATGTCTCCCCTGAGAGTACAAACTCCCACTGATGCAGGAACTGGGACTGATTTATCTTTTTAATCCCAGCACTCAGCACAGGGTCTGACACTTAGTAGACACTCAGTGAATATTGTTGAATAAATTAATAAATGTGGTTCTGTTTCGTTCAAGCAAGCTGTGGATTCCCACAAAGCGGAGCTCCCAGCCCAGTAGCAGGCGCTCCAGCCCTCTGGCAGAGGTTGGGGTCAATAGCCTTTTCTCAACACTGCTTGGCAGGCTTGAATTCTCTGCAGCTTCCACTCCCTCCCTCCTTCTTTCCCTCAAGGGGCCAAGAGAGCTCTCTGTCTCTGAGCCTAGCTGTTTATTTTTCTTTTCCCTATTGTGGAATGTTGCAGCACTTAAACTTTAAAAATAAAGGGATTGATTCTTATCTTGAATTTTTGTTTGTTTGTTTTCTGACTAGGGAGTTAAAAAAATCTTATTTCCTCCACACCAATAGAGATAGTCTTACACAGACAAAGAGGCGTGCAAAATGCTCATCTACAGTATGGCCTAGTGATTGTGGAAGGAAAATAAAAATGGAGTCAGTATTACTACCAGAGCTCTCTCAGATGGAGCCAGTGGGCCACTGAGGAAGTGTGACTTATGCATGTCTCAGTCTGGATGGAATCTGAACTTTTGACCACTTATTGACCTAACGAAGGCATCCAGAAGATGTGCTAGAAACTCAAGATACTTACTGGACCTTTACCCTAATATAAACCGTGACAGCCTATCTACCTATTGGACCCTCACCCTAAAATAACTCACGATTCCTTAAGAACAAATATTTCCTGACTTTGTCAGAATCAATCACAATTCTCACCCAGTAACTTTAACAACCTCCTGGCTTTTTGTCTTTATAACCCCCTGGCTCTTTCTCTTTCCTACACATTCCTTCGGTTTTACCCAAATCTGTGTCTCCCGAATTGCAGTTCTTTTTTTTTTTAACACCTTTATTGGAGTATAATTGCTTTACAATGGTGTGTTAGTTTCTGCTTTATAACAAAGTGAATCAGTTATACATATATATATATGTTCTCATATCTCTTCCCTCTTGAGTCTCCCTCCCACCCACCCTCCCTATCCCACCCCTCTAGGTGGTCACAAACCACCGAGCTGATCTCCCTGTGCTACGTGGGTGCTTCCCACTAGCTATCTATTTTACGTTTGGTAGTGTATATATGTCCATGCCACTCTCTCTCTTTGTCACAGCTTACCCTTCCCCCTCCCCATATCCTCAAGTCCATTCTCTAGTAGGTCTGTGTCTTTATTCCCGTCTTACCCCTAGGTTCTTCTCATGACCTTTCTTTTATTTTCTTAGATTCCATATATATATGTGTTAGCATACAGCTCATTGTTCTTTGAGCCTTGATGTTCATTATTGTTCTACATGGTTAAGGACATATGCTTTGCAGTCATGCAGATTGGCTTTAAATTCTTTCTCTTTCTCACTCAGCTGTGTGACCATGGGCAAGTGAGGCACCTGCCTGAAATTTTCTTTATTGTTAAAATGAAAAACCTATCTAAGTCTCTGGCTTATGTGAAAATTAAATGAGAGAATCCTTGTAAAACATAATACAATGCCTGACAGTCTCATTAAAAGGTGAAGATTGCTAGGTTATACCAGCTAGCCATAACACTTGCCAGGGCCAGGTACTGTTTTCAAAAGTACTTTATTTGTATTCATTCTAATAGTTCTCACCGCTGAAAGGTAGGTATTATTATTATCCCCATTCTATGGGTGAAGAAACGAATTAAAGTAACTGTCTGTGCAATCCTGCAAATAGTACTGGTCCCCGGGAATGTGGGCACAGTGTGTAGTCATAGTGCCTACAACTCTCTACCCTTGGGGTGAGACGGGCATTGGCTGAAGCCAGGACCCTCCCCAACTATCCTCTACCATCCCCTGCTCTTTCTTACTCTCCGTGACCCTGCCTTGGAAGTCAGGCCACCTGACACGAGAATCCCTTCTCTCCCACCCTTCGCTGAAACCCAGAGCCCTGGGCTTCTGTCAGTGAGCCTCGGCCTGCTTCTAAACCACTTGTCAGGCTGCCAGAGGGCTGGGTGGCCTGTCCGCTTTTCAGGGCAGCTGACAGAGCTGGGAAGGCTTGGCAACGGCTTTAGCTGTGAACAGAATCTCAATGGAGGATTTGGCCCAACCTATAGTGGGTGTTTATGACCTGGAGGCTCTGCCCTGGCAGTTGGGGAGCAGCGTAGATATCGCAGGTTCAGGGCCCGGCTTCAGCCCCTACCCCTCCACTATGGGATGGTTTCTTGTCCTCAACTGTGGTGAGAGCTGTTCAGTTGCATTTGATGCCCACTTTTCCCCAGATTGTGCGTGTGGGGGTGTGTGTGGGTGTGTGTAGTGGGGAAGGGGTGACTCTTATTCACCTAGAAGCTTGTTTCCCGGGGTAGAGAAGGGTCCAGCCGACAGGCACATGGGAAGAGGAAGGGAGAGTAAAGAGGAGAATTACAAGGAATCTGAATCCACTGGGAAAATAAAAGTCGGAGGGAAGTGAAGGCAGCTTGGAAGATAAAAGAAAGTATATAGACCATCTTAGGTCACCTAACCAGATACTTTTCCACCTAAATGTGCTTAATGACTGAACATAAGAATTCTGGAGGTTTTGAGATGGGAGGACAAAACAGCCGCTTACAAAATTTATTTAAACATTATCTTTTATCTTCAAAATGTATACAGCCTAAACCTAAATATACAACATAAACCCCAAATAGGGCTTCCCTGGTGGCGCAGTGGTTGGGAGTCCGCCTGCCGATGCGGGGGACGCGGGTTCGTGACCCGGTCCGGGAAGATCCCACATGCCGCGGAGCGGCTGCGCCCGTGAGCCATGGCCGCTGAGCCTGCGCGTCCGGAGCCTGTGCTCCGCAACGGGAGAGGCCACAACAGTGAGAGGCCCGTGTACCGCAAAAAACAAAAAAACAAAAAAAAACCCAAATAGGTTTCAGTCAGCCATTTCTTCATTCTCACCTTCAGGGATGCACCCCCTACTCTACTCCAGACGCTGCCACCCTCCCCTGCAGTGGTTCCATGGGATGCCTATCTGTTGTGAGTTCTGGTGCCTGAAAAAGCATCCTAACCAATGGCCTCAACGTGGGCAGGAAGGATTCAGCAAGCCCTATCATGTATCAGGCACTGAGCAATGGGGATGTAGAGATGGGTTAGACCAGCCTCCATCCTCAGGCAACTCATGGTGCAAAGGGAGAGGCAGACCCAATGTCGGATTATTATGGTGCAGCATAATCAGACTGGAGTAGCAGTGGAAGCTTCCATATGGGGGACACATACTCTACTCCAGGCATTTTTACGTTATCTCTAATCCCATTACTACGATCCTGGGGCAGATGTTATCAGGTTTATTGCAGAGATGAAGAAGCCAGGGCTAACTGAGTCATACAACTGATAGGTGGGGCAAACAGGATTTAAATCCAGGTCTCTCTTATTTCAAAATTTGTGTTCTTCCTGCTCTATTGACTCCTGTAATAAAGAAGAAAGAGGGTGATCTAGGAGGACAGAAAACAAACCCACCCTGGGATGGGTGGTCAGGAAAGTCTTCCTGAAGGAAGCAATGCTATATTGAGTCTTAGAGGGTAAGTAGGAGTTGGCCAGGCATCCACAAGCAGGGAAAAAAGAGAGTTTGGGGGATGAGGAAGGTCATGTGATAAACGTGGAGTAGTGATAATGACATGACTTTCTTGGGAGTTGAAGAGGGTCCTGGGACTAGAGTGAGTGACACTATAGAAAAGTGATAAGACGTAATGAGGCCAGAGAAATGGGTAGGGCCAGATCATGAACATGGGTAGGGCTTTTCACAATAGAACATTATCCTCAAGTCCTTGGGAAAGTAGTAGAGGTATATTAAGTGGAGGAGTGACATGGTCAGATTTGCACTCAGGAAAGTTATCTCCAGCCATGTGTAGTGGATGAACTGAAGGACGAGAGACTGGAGGATCTCTCAGCCTCTATCCATCCATCTCCATTTGTCACCATCATTTATCCATGTCTTGGTCATCTCTGTTTTGTCTCTGTTTGCTTGCATCTGTCTAGTTATGAGTCTCTACCTCTCTCTGATCTGTCTTATTTATCTGGTCCCTCGGCCTCTCCATATAACCCTAGACAAGGCACATCACCACTCTGAGAAAAGGGTCCCTCATCAATAAAATGAGGGTCATAATGCCAGCTTGAAAAGGTTAGATTAGGGATTAAGTGTGATATTGCATGTGAGATCTTTTTATATATTACACAGCACCTTACAAATATGAAGGCTTATTGTTATCTAGCTACTGCTCTTTCAGGTGTTATATTTTGTTTTATATATTTTTTTGAACAAACATTCATTGAGCATCTAGGCTAGGCACCCGCTATGTATCTTGCAAGAGAGGGAGTCTACAATGAATCAGAAACAACACCAGCTTCTAGAGGATCGGAGTAGAAGTATACAAAAAGCTAGATTAGAAGCCTGTCCATCTGTTCATCCATCCACCCACCCATCCACCCATCTCTCTCTCTGACTCTGGTTGTGCTTACATCTGCATCCATAGGCAGTAACTGATGCAGAACCATCCAAGCCACATTGGCCCTTACTTGCAATCCCCTCCTGTCTACAGATCACCTTTCATCATGCAATTTTTCAAAGCCCGTGCCCTTAAAATAAGGGAGAAAAATAAACTGTGAGAAGAGCAGTTTTGGATGACTTGGAAGGTGCCTTCCTTCTTTACAGTTTTAGGACTCTCTCTACCCCTTCCCACTACTGTGGCTCCAGCACTTTCCTGAAGATTTGAGCTGATCTCACATAGATCTGACACTACCACATTCTATAAATCAAGAAAACTAGGTTGAAAGGCCTGAGGAGCCAATGTCATTGAATTCTACCATATCTGTGACTAACCCAGTACTGTCAGCTAGTCCCAAGGCAGTTCCAGACATCCACATCTTTAACAAAGATTGTAAAGAGTTCATGGTGACTTTGCCCTATAAGCCCTGTGTCTCTGAAATGTCCTTTAAGAAGTAGCATTGTATAGTAGGGAACAAGTCCTATTCTGCTGCTTATAAGCTCTGTGACTTGAGTCAAGTTACTCAACCACTCTGGGCCTCAATGTCAAAATTAACAAGATGAGGATAATACTTCCTCTTAGGGTTGTTGTAAGGACTTAGTGATATAATGTCCAGTGTGAAATGTTTGGCACAAGACCTGACGTTGTATCCTCAGTGAATTGACTCAGGGTTGGAACTCAGATTTATTTTTCCCTGGTAACAAAACATACTGTCACTAACCTAAGCACCGGTTTCTGTGGTTTTGTATGTAGGTATGTGCTTGTGTGTCTGAAAGCCAGATGTGTTTGTGCAGGTGCAGTTGGATACGGCTATGCTTTAAATTTCAATGCACAACTTATACCTGCTAAGTACCAGAAAAGTGCTGCTCAGTGGAAATTTCTGTGATGGTGGTATTCTTTTGCACTGTCCGTTAACAATAGCTACCAGTCACACATGACTTTTGAGCACTTGCAAATGTGGCTAGTGCAACTGAGGAATTAAATTTTTTAAACTAATTGAAATTTAAATGCAAATAGTTGCAAGTGACTACTATATGAGACAGTGCAGCCCTAGACTATTCCCTTGTTTCTGATGACACCTGAAATAATGATTATGGGATAAAAAAAAATTCCTGAACACCTGCTATGTTTTAGGCACTTGGACATGCACTAACTCATTTAACCCATGTCAGCCTTGTGAGAAGAATGGTCTTACTGCTGCTTCCTGTTTGCTGACAAGGAAATTGAGACATGGAGAAATAGAGCGACTCCTTCAATGTCACCCAGCCAGTTCAGGTTCTGAGCCTAGATCTCCAGTTCCAAAGGTCTTCTCTTTTCATGACCTATGCTCATGCTGCCTTAGAGCAGTGTTTCCTATCTGCCAACTGCAGCCACTGCCTCAGGGAGCACTCAGGGGTGGTGCCTGGGGGCAGTGAAGCCCTTTCAGCGGGCCTAAGAGACCCGCTTGATTTGGACCTCTATCAACTCTCTGACCTCCTCTCCCATGACCCTCTGCCTCTGTCACCCTGCCCTAGATACCGGCTTCCTTGCTTTTCAATGATCTCTTAAGGCATGTTCCTACCTGGGCCGGTGGGGGGGGGGGGGGGGGGGGGGGAAGTATAGTTAGGAACTGATCACTCGGTCTGCAGGATGGAGAGTGGATTTGGGTGGTGAGGGAGGGAAGGCGGTGTTTTCAGTGGAAACAGAGAGGTCAGTTGGGTGGCTACTGCAATAGTTCAGGACCACAATAGTCAAAATCCAAGCCACTGACCTTGCCCAGAGCCTCACAGACTGCTAAGTGTCAGAGCTGGAATGACCTACGAGATCATCTGGTGTAAGCCCTTCTTTGAAGAATGATGAAACTGAGGTCCACAGGATTTTCCCAAGGTTGGCTGAGTTGGTACAGGGGCTCCCATCTCCTGATATGATCTTTTGTCTTTTATGATTTTTTTTCCTGCATTACAAGAGCATCATAAAAATAGATGTTTTACTACAAACAACCTTTTTACCTCCATTCCAACCCTTCTTTCATTTTTAGAGACAGCCCCTAATTCTTTTTTTTTTTAAATATAAATTTATTTATTTATTTTTGGCTGAGTTGGGTGTTCATTGCTGCGTGCAGGCTTTCTCTAGTTGCGGCAAGTGGGGGCTGCTCTTTGTTGCGGTTTGTGGGCTTCTCGTTGCAGCATCTTCTCTTGTCGCGGAGCACGGGCTCTAGGCATGCGGGCTCCAGTTGTGGCTCATGGGCTCTAGAGCACAGGCTCAATTGTCATGGCGCACAGGCTTAGTTGCTCCACAGCACGTGGGATCTTCCCGGACCAGGGCTCAAACCCATGTCCCCTGCATTGGCAGGCGGATTCTTAACCACTGAGCCCCGCAGGGAAGTCCCGTGACAGCCCCTATTTCTTAAAGGCCACTGAGTCACCTAAAAGGCAGGAATTCAGTTCTCTCTAAACAAACCAATTTTTACAAAGAATGAGCAAGTCTTCGCCCAGAAGTCTTCCCCCGCTAGAGAATACAGAAATTCTAGAAGATGTCTTGGAAGAAGATAAAAAAATCTTATTCTATTTTTTAGAAATGAAGGGAAAAAAAAACCCCACAAAAGCTCGAACATAACTTTTCTGATGCCTGATAATATTCTTCTCTCATCTCTCATTTCCCCACAACTATTTTGTCTTAAGGCTCTGGGAGCCTGTGGGAAGCTGCTGTATGATTTTTATCTCTATGATTAAAGTGTTACACTTTATTGAGTTCTTTACATCAGCAGCAAAATCTGTGATGCAGGGTTTTACATTACACCTCATTTTCTTCTTGCACCATTACTGTTATTAACCTGGTGTCAATAAACAGAAAATACAGCTTCGCTCATGATGTACTCTTTATTTTTGTTCCAGTAGCAAGAAGGAAAAAAGGGCGGCGGTGTGGGGGAGGGAGAAAGTACACAGACACAACCCGGAAGAATTTTTTGTCCATTATGTCCCTTTGATGTCTGCTCTTCTCTCTCCCTGTTTCGTGTTAACATTTCCCACAGAAGGTCGAGGATGGAGATCATCTCTGCTGAGGGATGTTTTCTTCTCCATGATTAACTCGTCCTTTTATTCATTCAACAAGGATTTCTTCAGCACTTGTTATGTGCCAGGCACAGTGCTAGGTGTTGGAGATATAAAGATTTCAGGTCCTGACGAGTGCTTGTTCCAGTGGGGGAAATAGACATACATAGCTATAATAATGAAACAGTGAAATGAGTATAACAAAAACAGAGGGTTGATTGAAAACATAAGTGAAAGCGGGCATGGTCAACCATATTCAGGTGTGTTAAGGAAGCCTTTAAAGAGGAAGCAATGCTAGTCTTGGGCCCTAGAGGATGGGTAGGTAAAGCAAGGCTTTCTTGGCCAAGGGAATGGCACAACTGAAGCCTTGCAAGGCACAGAAGAGCATGGCATGGTCTGGAACTGTCAGTTTGGCATGAGGAAAGCATCAGATGCCTGTTAGCAGACAGTAAGAAATGAGATTGGAGATGGAGGCAGGTCTTTGAGGACCTGATATTCACATACATAAATATCTTCTATGACCGCTCTTAATCCACCCTCTGGACGCCCTTAAGACCAGGCCAAAATTAGAGGCTCAAGGCAGAATGGCACAGTGGGAAGAACGTGTACTCTGGATAGAAGATCTGGGTTTTATCCTTGGCTCTGCTGCTTCCTAGCTGTGTAATCTTGAGCAGTGTAAAATGTAAAATGGTTATGGTGAGGGTGACACAATGATTGTGAACAAGTTTTGTAAGTTGTTGATAGTATATTATATGTCAAAGGAATGGGGGTGGGGGAGCAAAATTCCAGACAATTCAAAGAGCCAGAGAAGCTATAAACTCGTCCTATGTGGCTTTTTTAAAAAAAATTTTTATAGGCGTATTTTTGATTTACAATGTTGTGTTAGTGTCAGGTATACAACAAAGTGATTCAGGTATACATATACATATATTCATTCTTTTTCAGATTCTTTTCCCGTATAGGTTATCACAGAATATTAAGTAGAGTTCCCTGTGCTATACAGTAGGTCCTTGCTGGTTATCTATTTTATATATAGTAGTGTGTGTATGTGAATCCCAAGCTCCTAATTTATCCCCCCTGCTGCCAGATTTCCCCTTTGGTAACCATAAGTTTGTTTTCGAAATCTGTGAGTCTGTTTCTGCTTTGTAAATAAGTTCATTTATATATTTTTTAAAACATATATTCCTCATATGAGTGATATCATATATTTGTCTTTCTCTGTCTGACTTACTTCACTTAGTATGATAATCTCTAGGTCCATCCATGTTGCTGCAAATGGCATTATTTTGTTCTTTTTTATGGCCAAGTAATATTCCATGATATATATGTACCACATCTTCTTTATCCATTCCTCTGTCAGTGGACATTTAGGTTGCTTCCGTGTCTTGGCTATTTTTTTTTTTTTTTT
>NW_006773119.1:229352-284777 GCF_000442215.2 Lipotes vexillifer
GCTGCGGAGCACAGGCTCCGGACATGCAGGCTCAGCGGCCACGGCTCACGGGCCCAGGCGCTCCGCGGCATGTGGGATCTTCCCTGACCGGGGCATGAACCCGTGTCCCCTGCATTGGCAGGCAGACTCTCAACCACTGCGCCACCAGGGAAGCCCTGTGTCTTGGCTATTGACGAAGGTTTTTATGTGGATGTGGATGAAGGAAACTGCACTGTCTTGGGACTTCCCTTCAAACTAAGAGATAAAGCCTAGTTTGTCCCACACCTCCTTGTCCAACCCTCGCTCACCTCTCACCACTGCCCCCTCACTCCTTGCTGCTTCCTGGATGTGTGATGAGTCCATGGCAATCAATCTCTTCTATTCAGAGGGAGTGAGAGCCTGCAGCAAAGTAACAGCTTGAGAAAAGCCCTTGTCCTCATGCCATTCGCATTCCAGTAGGGAACCCAGGTGTTTGAGTATGTGTATGTAGGTTTTTGATTTTTTTAAAACTCTTGTTCTGATTCTGTATCCTATCAAAAATGTGCAATAATGCTTATGTCTAACTATATTAATAAATAGCCCTATTCTTATAGGAGATATATGATTGCATGGGAAACACGTTTTTTCACACAAATAGCCATGTTTAGGAAAAACCAACTTGTTTGAATCAAAATGTCATAACCTAAGACCAGAGACCATCTGATAGCATCTCATTCTAACTGGGGACAAGTACCTAGGAGGCAAACATCCAACTCAAACTTGTAAGATGATGACACTCTTAATCTCAGGGAATGATCCCACCCTCTACCCAGCCACCCAAGCCAGAAACCTGGGAATCAGCCCAAATTTTGGTCCCATACTCAGCACTGGCAATCTTACCTTCTAATGCGCCTCATATCTGTACCCATCTTCTCATCCTCACTACCCTACTTTGATTCATAATCTTGTCTTTCTTCAATTAGTCTTCACTTGGACTCTGACAAAAATGTCCCAGCCATTTCATGCCTTTGAGGCTTACAACCCCCAATTCTTCCTCGTCACAGCCTCCAGAACAATCTTGATGAAAGGCACATGTAATCATGTTATGCTTCTATAAAATACCTCTCTGGCTCTCCGTTTTCTACTTTGCAGGACAAGCCCCAACTCCTTCGTGGCTTGCAAGGCCTTCCATGAACGGTCCCTAGACTCTTCTCCAGCCCCTCCCCTCACCCCACTGCCCCTCCACTCTGTACCCTTCAATGGTGCCAAGCGCCCTATCGTTCCCTGAATGGGCTGGGTGGGTTTTGGTCTTGGGGATTTTGCTCACACACTCCCTCTGCCTAGGATGCCCTTCTCTCTGCTGGCAGCTCCCCACTTTTCACCCACTTGGCGAGAACCTTCTGGTCTTTCAACGCCTTGCTCAACAGCCTCCTGTTCCACAGTCTTCCCTGACCACCCAGCGAATGGATGTTTCCTTCAGCTGTCACTTCACCCCATCTTCACACACTCCTCCCAGAGCCCCGGAAGCCTTATGGACACTTGGTGGTGGGGAAGGGGGACAGCAGGAGAGAAGGAGTGAAGAGAGAGAAGAGAGGAGGAGAGAGGGGGAGGTGGGAGTGGAGGAAAGAACAAAGGAACTGCCATGGGATCCCTCCCTGTCTCTCCCCTCGCCACCTGCACCGAATAAAGCAGGTAGGAACCATCTTAGGGTTCTCTAGGACAAAGTGCATAATTTCGGCACGAATGCTGACACCCCTGCACGGTTCTTTGAAAAGCAGTGATATCTACTCTACCGAATGGGAAGACTGCATTAGCTTGGAGATGTGGTTGCACGGCCGTCTTGCAGTATTTCTCTCCCCACAGGGCTGTGCCAAGGTTAAGGATGATGCACTCAGGTCTTAAAGGAGATAAGGTGGGAAAGGCTGGCAGAATCTGTCCTCAGAGGCCACAGTAGGAGAAAAAACAAAACAAGAGTGCAAAGCAGAAAAATGAGGTGATTGAAAAATATTAGACTCTCAGGGCATAAATGGGCTCTGAGAAGTCACCAAATCAACTCTCTAAATGGGGCAGTTGAGGAGAGGAGAGGGTCTTCTCCAGAGCCACAGGTCAGGTTAGTAGGAGAGCCAAGATGGACTTCCTGGGAAGAAAGGAACTAACGTATCCTGAGGACAGGGTCCCAGCTCAGCAGTTAGAGCTACATTATTAACTCTCTGGATCAGCTAGCAACCTCCTCTAGGAGACGCCTCTAAGCATTCAGACCACACGTATTTACTGAGTTTTTTTTTTTTTATTGCGGTACGCGGGCCTCTCACTGTCGTGGCCTCTCCCGTTGCGGAGCACAGGCTCATAGGCGCAGGCTCAGCGGCCATGGCTCAGGTGCCCAGCCACTCCGCGGCATGTGGGATCCTCCCGGACCGGGGCACGAACCCATGTCCCCCGCATCGGCAGGCGGACTCTCAACCACTGCACCACCAGGGAAGCCCTTACTGAGCTCTTAATACGTTCCTGGGGGTGCCCTAGTTTCATCAGCCTTTGATATATAACGAAGCAACATTAACTTTTAATTATAAAATTAAGATGTCCCTCAGCTCTCACAGGCTTAAATATTATATCATCTCAGTCCTTTTCTTGTTTTGTCTCATCTTCCTGCTCAGACTGGGGCTTTCTGCAGGAAGGCCTGGCTTTTCCATTTGTATCTATGTCCACTCTAGATGCAGGAGTGAACACCTGGGGTACCCCCAAGGGTAAGAATCAAGCAGAGGCTTTGGAAGCAGTGTGATGTACATTAGAAGCCCAGTTCAGACCCTAACCTGCTCTGAGATCTTGACAAGCCTGTCTCGGAGCTTCTTCTGAGAAACTAAGACCACGATCTTATTTACTTTAGTGAATTGTTGAGAAAATCAAACGAACTCATTGGTGTGAGAATGGTTTTTACACTCTACAAATGTGCAAGATAGTGGTTATTGTCCATAGATGTTCTACTGAACAAGGAAGAAATTTACATTTATGTAAGCTGGGTTCCCAAGCCCCTCTCACGTCTATGCTCCTATAGCCCCTGCACCTGTCTTTGAGTCTTCCGTTGCACATGCAATTACTTTTTAAATGTCCATCTTCCCTGTAAAGTTTTGAACTCAAAGAGGTCCATATCCCTGGTGCCAAGCACAGCACTTGAACCAAGTATCATCACTGTGTGGCTGAAAAGAATGTATAGAGTGTATAATCTGCCAGATGTTTTGCCAGGTGCAAAGCCAGTCACCTCATTCGACTTCATGGAAACCCTGTGAGGTTGGGATTATTATCCCCAATTTTTAGATGAGGAAACTGTGGTGCAGGTCATAAAGCCCACCCATGGCTAAGCTGACACTTGAAGCCAAGTCTGCCAGATCCCAAAACCATGGAACTCTTGTGACTACCCTCTTCTATCATCATCATCATTGTCTTGGTCAACGCGGGGGTCACCAATCACTGCTACAGTAAGCAGGAGACAGAGGTCAGCAGTTCTTCTTTTGTTCTGGGAGGGTCTGTTAGGAACCCAGACGGCTTGTGCTGAGTCGTTGTTCTCTCTCCCTTTTTCTAGGCAGGAGTGGAGGAGGGGATGGAAGCCAAGGAAGGCTCCCTCCTGCCAGGCCAGACCTGGCTCTTCCCGGATCCTTGGAAGAGATGTAGAAATGCCTCCATTTACATGCACATCCTACTTTTCATTTCTAAGGAGAGTAGGACTGTAAGAGTAGAAAAATATTTTTACCCTTCACCTTGTTGCTACTGGTGCTTTCTCCCCACACCTAAGCATCACTCTCACAAATTTCCTTTGCCCTGAGGTTTATTCTGCTGAGGCCAAAGAGGCCACAGATGCAGAGGCTGGGTGTTCTGAATAGCTTAAAGATGAACGGCTTAGCCCTAGATCAGAAAGGCATGGGTTTGAATTGCAGCTCTGCCCCTTGTGAGCTCTTTGTCTCAGTTTGATAACAGTGCTTACTGCACAGGATTTTTATTACAAGACCATACATAGGAAGCACTTAATAAATATCACCAGCTTTTGATGATGGGGTCATGGTTAAGAGCATGGATGGTAGAGCCAGACTATTTGGGTCCGGCCAGTTACCGCTATGTGGTCTGGGGGATCCTTTGAAAGTTACTTAACCTCTCTATGCCTTAGTTTCCTCACTTGTAAATGATGTTTCTATCAAATAGGGTTGTGGGAGGGTTCATGAGTGCCTGGCAGGTAGTAAGTGCCATACTGCTATTATTATCCTCCCTCCATAGCTCCGCTGGCTAGAATCTAGGCCCTGAGACTCCTAACACCACACCCCGCACAGCCCCTTTCTCTGAGTGCAGGATACCTGGTCCATTCACTCACTTACTTATTTTGTCACTCAGCAAATGTCCCTGATGACTTACTGAGTGCTGGGCCCTATAATACACCCTGGGGATGCAGAGGTGAGCCAGGCATGGTCCCAGCCTTTACCGGGTTCACAGACCACACCCCCCTCTTTCTTAAAACCTTTCTTTTTTTTTTTTTCTCTTGGTTTTCATGAAAACACACTGTCCTTTTTACTTCCTCCTTCTCTGGCCGCTCCCCAGTCTCCTTTGCTTCTTCTTTTACCCAAAGTCTCAACCTTAGCAGGTCCCAGGCTCAATCTTGGGACCTCTTCTGGATCCACACTCTCCCCGCAGTGACCTCAAGGAGCACCTCCACGCTAATAATGCCCACATTTACATCTCTAGTCCAGTCTTCTCCCCAGCGCTCCATTTTCATATATTTAACTGCCTACCTGACATCGGTATCTGATAGTCGTTGCAAATGCAGAGATCCACGTCAGAACTCCTGAATTTCTCACCACCCTTCCAACTGGTCTGCATCCCAGTTTCCTCCATCTCTCTCCACAGCACCACTATCTGCCCAGTTGCTCAAGGCATCACCCCTTGATCCATCTTTGATTCTTCTTGCATAGAAACCGTGTGCAGGTCCTATAGAGGTGTGGCCAATATATTTATCAGATATGTCCCTCTCTTTTCATCTCTACTGTCACCACTACTATGATCTCTTAGGAGACACCAGTGCATCTGCTCCTACTCATGCGCCACTAAAATCCATTATCTACACCACAGGCAGGGTAATGTTTTTACAGCATTCCCCTACTGAGATGGCTTCCACTGTACATAGGAGACACTCCAAACTCTGACTCTGGCCAGCAAGGCCCTGCGTGAGCTGGACCCTATAAGCCTCTCCAGGCTAACCTCCAGTACTAATCATGATACAGCCATTGGCCTTTCCTCTGGTCTTTGAAAATACCACAGTCATCCTTGCTTCAGAGCCTTTATTTACCCAGAATTCTCTTGCTGGCCTCATTGAATGGCTTGTGGTTTTCATCCTTCAAGGCTCAGCTCAAATATCAGAAGCCTTTCCTGATCACACTATCTCAAGTAGACCCTGCCCCATCCACTCACTTATTCACCATCCTGTGGCTCACCCCAGGCATTCCTAGCATGCGTTACAATCTGCCATCACCTTGCTTAGCTGCTGCTCATGGCACGTCGTCCCCACCTGGAGGCCAGCTCCCCAAAGGCAGGAACCTCTTCTGTCTTGTTCACCCCTAGGTCCTGCAACATAGTAGGTTCATAGTAAATATTTGTTAAATGAATGAAAAAACTGGATGATAAACACCTTAACAGAAGAGTATTTTAAAAATCTGTGGGAGTCCAGAAAAGAGAGCTGCTGTCCCTGGGAGAGTAAAGGGAGGCTACACAGACAAGAGGCCGTTGGGCCTGTCAGTGAAAGGTGAGAAAGAAGTTACCAGGAGGGGAAAGGGAGGGGGAGTAGGCACCCCCCGGCCCCCACCCCCACGGCCGCCACAGGAGTAGCAGACACAGAAGCACAGAGAGGAGAACCTGCGCGTGCTGGGGAAGTTATGGGGCGGGGGTGGGGGCAGGGCGAGGGGTGGGTGTCAGCAAGGCTGGAGAGTAAAGAGAAGAGAAGCAGGAGACAAAGAGCCATAGCGCGGGCTTCCCTGGTGGCACAGTGGTTGAGGGTCCGCCTGCCGATGCAGGGGGACGCTGGTTCGTGCCCCGGTCCGGGAGGATCCCACGTGCTGCGGAGCGGCTGGGCCCATGGGCCGTGGCCGCTGGGCCTGTGCGTCCGGAGCCTGTGCTCCGCGTCAGGAGAGGCCGCAACGGTGAGAGGCCCGCGTACCACCAAAAAAAAATAAAAATTAAAAAAATAAATAAATAAAGGGCTTCCCTGGTGGCGCAGTGGTTGAGAGTCCGCCTGCCGATGCAGGGGACACGGGTTCGTGCCCCGGTCCGGGAAGATCCCACATGCAGCGGAGCAGCTGGGCCCGTAAGCCATGGCCGCTGAGCCTGCGCGTCTGGAGCCTGTGCTCCGCAAAGGGAGAGGCCACAACAGTGAGAGGCCCACATACCGCAAACAGAATAAACAAACAAACAAAAAAAAGAGCCATAGCGCCTCCCCTCGGTGCCCTAGGCTGGCTGCCTGGGTTTCTTTTGTGGTTGTTCCTCCTTTTGTCCCCACTGATTCATTGCATGCTTTTTATTTTTTGTGGCAGGAATGTCAGTCCAGCCACACTCAGGGCGAGGAGAGAAGCCTTAATTGGGCCACTTCAGAGATCTAGGCTATGTGTGATAAAGGACATCATTTTGTCTCTTAGAGTTGCTCAGTTGTTTTTGTTTCTGTTTTTAATTAATTAATTAATTTTTATTTTTGGCTGTGTTGGGTCTTTGTTGCTGCACGCAGACTTTCTCTAGTTGCGGTGAGCAGGGGCTACTCTTCGTTGCTGTGCACGGGCTTCTCATTACAGTGGCTTCTCTTGTTGTGGAGCACAGGCTCTGGGCACACGGGCTTTGGTAGTCGTACCTCGTGGGCTCTAGCGCACAGGCTCAGTAGTTGTGGCACATGGGCTCTAGAGTACAGGCTCAGTAGTTGTGGCACACTGGCTTAGTTGCTCCGCGGCATGTGAGGTCTTCACGGACCAGGGCTCAAACCCATATCCCCTACATTGGCAGGTAGATTCTTAACCACTGCGCCACCAGTGAAGTTCTGCTCAGTTGTTTCTAAGGAAATAATTCTCTATTTTTCTTAAAATTTCTCCTTCCTGCTTTAGGACACGCACCCTGACTTCCATAAGTATCTACTTTAACTTCTGAAAAACAGACAGGGAGACATTTTAGGTGATGATAAAAAAAATAGATTTGGGGCTTTTTTGCCTAGGTCCATGGGGAAAGAGCTGCCTTGTGCAAATCTGAGCAGGGGAGTTGTCTGAAAGTTCTCTAACCCTCCTTGCTCTCCCCACCCCCCCCAACCTTTCTGAGAGGCTGAGCCTAAGCTTCCTTCCTGGGATGAGGGTGATTGCCTTGCTGGACTGCTAGCTCCTGCGAGCACAGCAGGATGCCTGGCGTGGCTTGTAACCAGAGCCTGGGTTTGAGTCTCTCCACTTCCTGCTGCATCCACTGGGGCAAGTTACTTAAACTCTGTTAGCTTCAGCTCCCTCCTCTATACAAAGGGAACACTAAAGCAGTTTACCCTCCTCAACTTGTCCTTATCCCCGCCTAAGTTTCAGTTTCTTTCTCATCTCCAAACCTGAGATAAATCCTTCTGCCCTTCCTGGGTGGGGTTTCCCTTCTTTCATTGGATTGAATATGTGGTCCACCCTGAAGTGCTGCCCTAATGTGGAGGACTCAGCCCACATCATAGCCCCAAGCTCAGGCTTTGGCTTATGCCACCTGATGTGAAGCAGGGAAGCAGCCTAGAATGTAGGGGAAAAAAACCCCAAGAAAACAAACAAAAACAAACTAACTCATTTCCTCCCCGGTGTCTAGGAGGAAGCAAACTCCACACTAAATTATGTTCCAAATATGCCCTAAGGTAGTTTTAATTTTACTGGCACTGCTTTTAATTTACTCTTTAGGCCCCTGATTGCAGGTTGAGCTGTTGGCTGCTGGCAAGGGGACAGCCCTTCATTGCTCGGTTTTAATTAAGTTTCTTAAGTTCAGAAGGAAAGAACAGAGATGCTGTCCCCGCTTCCATTCCCAATCCCAAACTGTAATTAAGGGCTCTGAATTAGCTGCACACCCCTTGCTCTGACACAGCCACAGAAAAGTACCTCATTTGACTGCTGGAAAAACATTCAGGTGCAGCTGTTCATTCATTTAATTCACTCATTATTCAATCAATTCACTGATTCATTTTCTATTCATTCCCTTACTAGACCTCTAATGATAACCTACTATATACCAGGCCTTGCTCTGGTCCTGTGGATTTAAAAAATCAGCAATGTATGTCCCTGCCCTGAAAGAGTCCACATTCTAATAGTAGATGGAGATAAACAAAGCCATGTGGTCAGTGCCAGGAGAGAGAATTGTGAGAGCACAGAGGAGGCTGTTAACTCATCCCTGAAGGATAAAATAAGGCTATTTGAATTTATATTTTGTACCAGTCGGATGAATAATATTAGATGCTATAACAAGCAATCCCCAAATCTCAGTGGCTTAATACAGTAAAGGTTCATCACAGTCTGATGCAGCTCAGGTGACTCCCCTGGCCATTTTCCTCTCAGTGTTGATTCAGCGACCTAACATTTTTCCTTCTTACTACCTATCCTTTTTCCTTCTTACGATACCATTGTTTTTACATGTAGCTTCCATGCACAAGATCAGGAATGTGGGTGATTGTGTGCAAGTTTAATGGCCAGGCTTGGAAATGACACTTGTTACCGCTGCCCGCATCCCATTTGATCCCAACCAAATTTCAAAGTAGACTGGGAGATGTCTTCCATGGTCCAGGAAAAGGAAGTGGAACTGGTGAGCATTCACTTAGTTTCTGCCTTAAATATTAAGGTTGTGTCAGAGTTAGCCAGATAAAGAGATCATGTATTCCAGGCAGAGGAGACATTCATTGTGTGTAAATGTGGAGACAAAAGTCAAAAGCATAGAGTTTTGAAGTACTCCAGGCAGCACTATAGGACTGTAGTGTAGAATATCAGACCAGAATTGGTAAGAGCTGAGACTAGACAGGGGCCAGATCACACAGGACCTATGCAAATATATTAAGGGGTTTGGACTCTATCCTGTGAGCAACAGGGAATGGTAGAACAGTTTTAACTGGAGAATTTCATTTATTTATTTATTTTTGGTCATGTCGCATGGCATGTGGGATCCCAGTTCCCCAACCAGGGATCGAACTGGCGACCCTGCAGTGGAAGCACAGAGTCTTAAGCACTGGACTGCCAGGGAAGTCCCAGTTTGTTTGCATTTTATTTATTTATTTATTTTAAAGATTTTCTAAAAATATATTTATTTTCCTTAATTTCTCTTTCTGAACTTTCGTTGTTAGTGTATAGGAATGCAAGAGATTTCTGTGCATTAATTTTGTATCCTGCAACTTTATCAAATTCACTGAATAACTCTAGTAGTTTTCTGGTGGCATCTTTAGGATTTTCTATGTATAGTATCATGTCATCTGCAAACAGTAACAGTTTTACTTTCTCTTTTCCAATTTGGATTCCTTCTTTTTCTTTTTCTTCTCTGACTGCCGTGGCTAGGACTTCCAAAACTATGTTGAATTATAGGAGCGAGAGTGGACATCCTTGTCTTGTTCCTGATCTTAGAGGAAATGCTTTCAGTTTTTCACCATTGAGAATGATGTTTGCTGTGGGTTTGTTGTATATGGCCTTTATTATGTTGAGGTAGGTTCCCTCTATGCCCACTTTCTGGAGAGTTTTTATCATAAGTGGGTGTTGAATTTTGCCAAAAGCTTTTTCTGCATCTATTGAGATGATCATATGGTTTTTATCCTTCAGTTTGTTAATATGGTGTATCACGTTGATTGATTTGCGTATATTGAAGAATGCTTTCATCCCTGGGATAAATCCCACTTGATCATGGTGTATGATCCTTTTAATGTGTTGTTAGATTCTGTTTGCTAGTATTTTGTTGAGGATTTTTGCATCTATATTCATCAGTGATATTGGTCTGTAATTTTCTTTTTCTGTAGTAGCTTTGTCTGGTTTTGGTCTCAGGGTGATGGTGGCCTTGTAGAATGAGTTGGGAGTTTTCCTTCCTCTGCAAACTTTTGGAAGAGTTTGAGAAGGATGGGTGTTAGTTCTTCTCTAAATGTTTGATAGAATTCACCTGTGAAGCCCTCTGGTCCTGGACTTTTGTTTGTTGGAAGATTTTTCACCATTGCAACAAAAAGAATAAAATACCTAGGAACAAACCTACCTAAGGAGGTAAAAGACCTGTACTCAGAAAAGTATAAGACACTGATGAAAGAAATCAAAGATGACATAAACAGATGGAGAGATATACCATGTGCTTGGATTGGAAGAATCAATATTGTGAAAATGACTATACTATCCAAAGCAATGCACAGATTCAATGCAATCCCTATCAAATTACCAATGACATTTTTCTTTACAGAACTAGAAAAAAAAATCTTAAAATTTGTATGGAGACACAAAAGACCCCAAATAGACAAAGCACTCTTGAGAAAAATAAAACGGACCTGGAGGAATCAGACTCCCTGACTTCAGACTCTACTACAAAGCTACAGTAATCAAGACAATATGATACTGACACAAAAACAGAGATATAGATCAATGGAACAGGATAGAAAGCCCAGAGATAAACCCACGCACCTATGGTCAACTAATCTTTGACAAAGGAGGCAATGATATACAATGGAGAACAGACAGTCTCTTCAATAAGTGGTGCTTGGAAAACTGGGCAGCTACATGTAAAAGAATGAAATTAGAACACTCCCTAACACCATACACAAGAATAAGCTCAAAATGGATTAAAGAACTAAATTTAAGACCGGACACTATAAAACTCTTAGAGGAAAACATAAGAAGAACACTCTTTGACATAAATCACAGCAAGATGTTTTTTGACCCACCTCCTAGAGTAATGGAAATAAAACCAAAAATAAGCAAATGGGACCTAATGAAACTTAAAAGCTTTTGCACAGCAAAGGAAACTATAAACAAGACGAAAAGACAACCCTCAGAATGGGAGAAAATATTTGCAAAGAAATCAACGGACAAAAGATTAATCTCCAAAATATATAAACAGCTCATGCAACTTAATATCAAGAAAACAAACGACCCAATCAAAAAAGTGGCAGAAGACCTAAATAGACATTTCTCCAAAGAAAACATATAGCTGGACAAGAGGCACATTAGAAACTGCTCAACTTTACTAATTATTAGAGAAATGCAAATCAAAACTACAATGAGGTATCACCTCACCCCGGTTAGAATGGGCATCATCAGAAAATCTACAAATAATAAATGCTGGAGAGGGTGTGTAGAAAAAAGGAACACTCTTGCACTGTTGGTAGGAATGTAAATTGATGCAGCCACTATGGAGAACAGTATGGAGGCTCCTTAAAAAAGTAGAAATAGAATTACCATGTGATCCAGCAATCCCACTACTGGGCATATACCCAGAGAAAACCAATATTCAATAAGTCACATGCACCCCAATGTTCACTGCAGCACTCTTTACAAGAGCCAGGTTATGGAAGCAACCTTAATGTTCATCAACTGAAGAATGGGTAAAGAAGATGTGTTATGTGTATACAGTGGAATATTACTCAACCATAAAAAGAAAAGAAATTGGGTCATTTGTAGAAGAGATGTCATTTGTAGAAGAGACGTGGATGGACCTAGAGACTGTCATACTGAGTGAAATACGTCAGGAAGAGAAAAACAAACATCGTATATAACACATATATGTGGAATCTAGAAGAATGGTACAGATGAACTAGTTTGCAAGGCAGAAATAGAGACACAGATGTAGAGAACAAGTGTATGGACACGAATAGCAGAAAGCGGGGGAGGAGGGCATTGGGATGGATTGGGATTGACATATATACACTAATAGGTATAAAATAGATAACTAATAAGAACCTGCTGTATAGCACAGGGAACTCCACTTCGCTGTACAGTAGAAACTAACACAACATTGTAAAATAACTATACCCAATAAAAACAATTTTTTTAAATAAAAATATTTATTTGGCTGCACTGGGTCTTTGTTGTGGCAAGTGGGGTCTTTGTTGCAGCATGTGGGGTCTTTGTTGCAGTGTGCAGGATATTTAGCTGTGACATGCAGGATCTTTTAGTTGTAGTGTGTGGGATCTTTAGCTGCGACATGCAACATCTTAGTTGCAGCATTGGGCTCTAGCTCCCTGCCCAGGTATCAAACCCGGGCCCCCTGCATTGGGAGTATGGAGTCTTAACTGCTGGACCACCAGGGAAGTCCCTTGTTTGCATTTTAAAAGGTCGCTTTGAAGCAGCAAAAAAAAGAGGTCAGAAGCTATTGTAGTAGACTAAGAAAGCCATGGGACTCAAATCAGACATGGTCCCTATCCTCAAAGAGCTCACAGGCAGACAGACATACTTTTCAGACAGATTACAGTAACAAGTATACAAGTATATCTATACAGTATTCAAGTATACTTATACAGTAACAAATACTGACATCAAGGCCCAAGCAAGAAGCTGTTTGGAGAAGGAGGGATTTATTTTAACTGAGCATGAGAAGAAATCATAAAAAGTTTAAGAAAGCCGTATCTCTTCTCTCTCATCCAACAGCTACTTTTAAAGATGCGGAAATTGAGGCACAGTGAAGAGCTGCTGCTTATTCGTGGTCACAGATTATGTTTACATTAGAACCAGAGGTAGGAACTCTGCTCTGCCTTCCCTGCTCCATTCTAATGAAGCAACATAAGTCCATAAAGCCAGTTTAGGCACCAAACATCATCAGGATGGTGAGGAAATTAGCATTTGTGGTCTTTGGCATTTGCCAGCATAGTGCTGAATATGTGTAGTGAAGACGAAGAAGAGCTAAGACTTCAAACTCAGACCCTATGCAGGCAAATTCCCTAGATCTTTTTGTACTCCAGGTAGAATTTAGACTCTCAGAGTGGGAGGCGATCTTAGAAACTAAATAGTCCTTTAACATTGTTTTGAAGATACTAGCCAATGCAGTTAGATACAAAAAAGGAATCAGAAGCATAAAAACTAGAAAAGAGGAGATAAAATTGCTAAGTGTATGTGATAAGATTGCAAACCTGGAAAATACTGCCCCCTTTATTCACCTCAGTCATCCTCACCTCCTGGCTGTTCCTTGAACATGCCAAGTACATTGACTTCTCCTTCTACCGGGAAGACTATTAACCTGATATCCTCAAGACTAACTCTCCTACTGCATTCAAGTCTCTGTTTTTCCAGAACCTCTATTACTTTCTATTCTCTTAATATGCTTTATTTGGTTCCATGGCATTTATACCTCCTGACATCTAGTACTTTTATTAATTGGTTTATTTTCTTTCTCTCCCATAGAATGTAAACTCTTTGAGATCAGGAGATTTCTGTTGTGTTCATTGCTATATCCTAGTGCCCAGAACACTCCCTGGTGCATATTCCCAGTGCCTAGAACACTATATGACACGTAGTAGGTACTCAGTGGTTATTTGTTGAATAAGTAAGCAAATGAAAACTCAAAAAAATAAAATGAGAAATTATTATAAGAACTAATAGAATTAATGAGGTGTCTGGGTACATATTTAAACCATTGAAAATCAGAGTCTTTATATGTATAAAGAACTACCAGTTAGAAGATTTAATGGAAGATATCATGTTTACAACAACAATTAAAAATATAAACTGCCTTGGCATCAAAAAGAATGTTCAGGGTCTATATGAAGGAAAAAAAGAAAAAAAGCTTTTAAAATTTTCTGCTGTACCCAAAAGAAAATGGAATAAATGTAAAGTCAAAGCATATTCTTGGATTGGAAGCCTCAAAGTGATAAGAATCTTGACAGGATTGGGGGAGCAAGGAAAATTAAAGAAGCTAATTACAAAGATTGTATAGAAAAATATGCAAGAAAATACAGGAAAATATGGGGAAAGAAGCATAATGAGGTGATACTAGCCCTCCAAATATTAACATACATTATAAACTTAACATAATTAAAATTGTGTAGTACTGACACATGAATAGACAAATGATTAGAAGAGAATAGAAAGTCCAACAATCAACCCAAATACATACAAGAAAGTTATATGGTAAAGATGGCTTTTCAAGTCAGTGGGGAAAAGATGCACAACTTGATAAATGGTATGGGACAATAAAGTTTAACCCTTACCTCACACCCTGCGTCCATGTAAATTAAAACTGAAATGAAATTTTTAAATATAAGAAGTGAAACAATAGAAATAATAGAAGAACCAATGAAAGAATTCAACCCAGAAACCACAAAAGACTGATAAATCTGTCTAAAAAGTTAACATTAAAAATTTCCACATGGAAAAAAAGTACTAGCAGACGTGAAGTCAAAAGACAAATGACAAACTGAGCAAAAGTATTTTATACTACACACAAAGGCTAATTTCTCTAGTATATAGTTTCTATAAATCAATAAGGAATAAAGCCCTGAAACCCAATTTTTAAAATGGACAACGGAAATGAACAGACAATCCATAGAAAAGAAAATGCTAATAGTTCCTAAATATGTGAAAAATAGTAACCATATAATAAAAGATAATTATACTAAAAGAGATTCAGATTAAAACTAATCTTAGATATCATTTTCACCACCAAATTGGAAAGTATCAAAGAGTTTGATCACATCCATGTTTGCAAGGTAATCATGAAACTGATGCTGTTATACATTGCTAGGATTGCAAACTGGTCCTTCTAAGGAGGTCAGTTCATCAATGTTGATCAGAATCACAAATGCACATAGGACCCAGAAATTCTACCTCTAGGAATTTATCCTACGTATAATTGTATATGTGTGAAATGGTGTTTATAACAGAGTCAATCACTAAGACTTTGTAACAGAAGGTTGGAAACAAATGTCTGTCAGTGGGGAACTGCCTAGTTTATATACGACTGTTTAGAAAAATGAGGTAACCATGTACTGAGAAAGAATTATCTCTAAGATATGTTGAGAGGAAAAAGGTTGATCCAAAAATTGTGTTTTTATTTTTTATTGTGTTTTTATCCCATGCGGCTTGCAGGATCTTAGTTCCCCAAGCAGGGACTGAACCCAGGTCCTCAGCAGTGAAAAGCGCAGAGTCCTAACCACTGGCCCGCCAGGGAATTCCCCAAACGACGTGTTTTTAGTGTGTTACCTTTTGTGTGCGTTGGGGCAAAGTGGGTAGGGGGAGGAATATTTACTTGTTGGTGTGTAAATGATCTCTGGAAGTTTGTATGAGAAACTGGTAATGTGAGATGCCTCTGGGGAGTGTGCCTGGGTGCCTGGAGGACAGGGGTAGAAGGGAGATTGTTCATTGTAAATTCTTTCATATCTTATTGACTTTTGAACCAGGTAAATCAATCAATATAATTCACTTTACGGTTGTTTAAAGTAAAATCACATTAGGTGCCAGGTGTCAGGATGGGGCAGTGGAAGCCACTCCAGACTGGTTTTCAGAGGAGCCAGGTTCTAATTCTTATTCCTTCACTAACTTGCTGGCTGACCTTAAGGAGGAAACCTCCCCACTCCGAGCTGATCTGGGAAATGTCAGAGAAACTGGTTTCTAATAGCTCCCACATCCAGAGATATAAACGGCAATTTTTCCTTACCCATTTCTTAAGTCATCTCTCTACCACCTCCTTTCCTCTGCAGCTCATCAAAAGCTCAGAGGAAAAGACAGACAATTGAAGAAAATAAAATTGCAAAGATAATTTTTATAGGGCTCCTGTTGATTCACTGCATATTCCACCTCCAAAGCTGAAAATGATGAGTTTAATATCACACAGAGCTCTGCATCTTGTATCTCTCAGAAGGCATCTTACGCCACCCAGAGAACTGGGAGCTCAGCAAGACATGATTTTTCACTCCAAGTCTGCGGCAAATGAAATGACAGTCATGAGGCCCACATTCTAGAAGCAACATGGTTTTCATTCGGTTTTAACTTCGTTTGAAAGTGTCCCAAGGAGGGAGAATTCTTCCAAGCCTGGATTTTTCGTCTTTCCCAGGACTACATGCTAGAAAGCAGATGGAAAGGTGGCCAGGTCTTGCCATGGCTGTTTCTAGTCTTACCCATTAATGGTGATACGTTCACTGTGTCAAGGGTCAGGAGACCTGGGTTTCAGTCCCAGTTATTCTCATGTTACTCTCAGAAAGGACAGATATATAGGAAGGGAAAGTCAGATTTGAGGGACGTTGAAGTTCTAAGGCCTGAAAATTCCCCCATTCCTGGCACTCTATTGCAGTGTCTGGAATGATCCCTCTGGGTGGTTTATTCATTCGTTCTGCATCTGGCTACTGAGCATCCTTCACGGACAGGCACTGGGTGCTTTCCAGGCAATCCCCCTACCTTCGGGGAGCTCATAAATGAGAAGGTTAACAAATAACATTGCATCAAGCTAGGGAGTGCCTTAAATACATGTGAGCAGAGAGCAGAGAGAGACTAGTCACAATTACCTTTATAGACAACAAGGTTATTTTTTCCCATACACTATGTATTATTGGGGAGTAGGTGTGGCATCATGAAATGAGGTTAAATAAAAGAATTAACTAAGATGTCCTATGTAAAGCTCCCAGAATGGTGTCTGGCGTGAATTAACTATGCAGTAAATGATAGTAATGATTATCGCTGAGTTGGATTCCCACTCTAACTCTCTGAGGTTGGAATTAAAATACCCATTTTTCAAATAAAAATTTTGAAGCGGGTACATGATTTACCCCAGATTCCCTCAGCTAGAAATGGCCCACTTGGGGCAAAACCATTAGCAGGCCCAATTGAAATACAATTATGTCACCTGAAGGTGTTTCTCATTAATCAGAGAAACAAATTCTGCTAATGCCTTTAGTCATGAATGTATTAACTGTTCTGGGTAGGTAGCATCACTTCAGAAGACCTCTAAAGAGGGCTGCTAATGGTAGCGCTCTGAGACCCTGAAGGCGGATGGTGTTAAAAGTAAGGAGAGGGATTTCCCTGGTGGCACAGTGGTTAAGAATCCGCCTGCCAGTGCAGGGGACACGGGTTTGAGCCCTGGTCCGGG
This sequence comes from Lipotes vexillifer, assembly GCF_000442215.2. Taxonomy (NCBI): domain Eukaryota; kingdom Metazoa; phylum Chordata; class Mammalia; order Artiodactyla; family Lipotidae; genus Lipotes; species Lipotes vexillifer. The sequence goes on from NW_006773119.1 coordinate 246,348, forward strand.
AAGATCCCACATGCCGCGGAGCAGCTAAGCCCGTGCTCCACAAATACTGAGCCTGTGCTCAAGAGCCGCAAGCCACAACTACTGAGCCCACGTGCCACAACTCTTGAAGCCCTCACGCCTAGAGCCCGTGCTCCACAACAAGAGAAGCCACCACAATGAGAAGTCCACGCACTGCAAGGAAGAGTAGCCCCCGCTCACCGCAACTAGAGAAAGCCCGCATGCAGCAACAAAGACCCAACACAGCCAAAAATTAAAAAATAAATAAATAAATTTACTAAATAATAATAAATAGTAATAATTTAAATGTATTTAAATTTATTTAAAAAATAAAAGTAAGGAGAAATTGATCCTTGCTACTCTCAACCCCTCCAATCACATTGCAGATGTGTGTTGCTACATCTGAAGAGACATAGGGCTAGCTCACAAGGGAATGTGTGTGTGTGTGTGTTTAAGGCAAACTCTGTGGTCCCGATGTCTCATTTGTTATCCTTTCTCTCAACAGAAAACAAGCCTGGAGTTTTATATTGACATCCACGCCCACTCCACCATGATGAATGGCTTCATGTATGGCAACATCTTTGAAGATGAGGTGCGGTTCCAGAGGCAGGCCGTCTTCCCCAAGCTCCTCTGCCAGGATGCCGAGGACTTCTCCTACGTGAGTGGAGAGTTCTCTGTCAGGCAGCCCCAGCTTCCCTCCCCAAACTGCCCCCTCCCTCCCATCGCCTCCCTGTCTGTCCCCTCACTCAGTTCAGTTTGATTTAACATTCACAGAACACCTACTCTGTGCTGGGTCTTGCGTGGGTGATAAAGATGGAGGTAAACAAGCTCTGCCTGTACCTGCAAGCAGCTCATCACCCATCAGGGAGGGAGACTCTCTGAAAAGACAGCGCTTGGTTTGTCTGAGGAGCTGGCATTGGTTTCATTGATCTGATTCCAGCGCTAACAAGAGAAGAAACTCACTGAGCATCTCCCAGTGCCAGACCCTGGCCCAGGGTCTGCTTTCACAGACCTTTGGCCTTCATTCTGTTAGAAGGAGCCTAACATGTCTGCTGACAGGGGTCATATGTCCACCATCCTCTTCCTCCATAGCCCTTTCTGGGCCCCAATTTTTTTGTCAGTAATTTGTGGGTGACAATTTTTTGCCTTGCCTGCCTCGTAAATTCCTGGGAGGACAAATGCAATAATAGATATGAAAGTACTTTGCAGGCAGTAAAGATCTCAACAGACTCCAGAGACTGTTGTTACTACCCCCTTACATGCCAGGAAGGACTGGAGAGGCTGTGGACTGGCAGTTAGAATAATTTGCAGCAAAAAGGAATATCGAGAAATGGCAGGGAAGATAAGGAGGGGAATCAGCCTGTGGTGGAAGCAAACTTGGGAAAGAGGTTTTGTACATTTTTCTTTGTTTTGATACGAAATCTCTGAGGCCTGTTATTTCCGAGTGGCCAGAGGGGGAGAGGCCCACAAAGGGCACAGCAGTTTTTGAAGTTGATGAGCTGAAAACGTGCCTGCTCGTTGCTTCAGGCCTCGACATTAGTGGAGGGAGTATGAATTTCCTCATGAGGTAAGAGGCACTCTGAGTCCCAGAATCTTGGAATGCCCCACCAGGAAAGGAACTGGGAGATTATTTAGCCCAATCCAACTCTTTATACCCAAGAGACACTTAAAGCCCAGAGAAGTTGGGTATCTAGGGCAAGGTCCCTCAGCATTTGAAACAGGTAGAATGAGATGGCTGCTCATTAGTAGCTCGGGGATAAAAACAGCCATGCTTATTTCTGTGGGAATCTCTGGAGGATGGCCAACCCTTGTCTTTTTGAAACCACTCCAGTTTCAGAGCAGAGTGTGGTCTTCTGGAGGAGACCCTGGGAGACTGTGATTCTCCAGGAGGCTGGGCCACAGACTTCAGAGACCCTCACAGGGGTGAGGTTTCCAGGGTCTACAAAAAGGCTGTAGTCTAGGAGCTTTATTTCTGGCCTTGCCTGATGGAGTTCCTGCACTGCAGCCTCCTTAAGAGCTTAGTGCTTGGGTCAAGGTCATCTATCCTAGTCCAGCCTCTGTCTCCCCTCTTCTCTGATCCTCAGTACCCAACTCTAGAATGAGAGAGTTGGATTTCACTACATGAGCTTCAAATTCAACGGTCCTTTCTGATCTGAGACTCTAATTTTCTGATCCTTTCCTTTACGTCCAAAGGCGCACACACATACATACACACAGCTCTCTTTCTTTCAGTGTCTCTATATCTGTCTTGTTTTGCTGTTTTCTTTCTCCCTCTTCCGCCCCACCCCCTTTTCCTGCTTCTCTTATATCATGCTGAACAGGACGTGCCTTCTCTTATTAAAACCAGGTTCTTCATTTACTGCGATTTCCATGGGTTAGCATAGAAAGCCCTTCTAACCACAAGTGAACTGACCCTCACAGCTCTGTAAAAGAGATGTGATTTTTACCACCGCTTTACAGATGAGGAAACTGAGGCTCAGACCAATCAGGCTAGTTGCCTAACATCTCACACACTTTTGAAGAGAGGACTTGAAATGCGGACCTGCTGGCTCTTTCCTCTCTATCCACTGTGCTGCGGGTAGTAGACACCCAAGGAAAGAAGAGCCATGATGCCTGTGCTCTGGTGATGCTGAGCACGAGTTCAGCTGTCCCTAATGGAGCGGGAGCTTTGTGAAGGAGGGTTGGGGTGTCTGGAGTCACTTAGTCCTGGTCCAGACCTGTGTCACTTACTATAAACTTCCATTACCTCACCTTAGAGGGGAAACATTACGACGCCCCTGTCGAGGGGGTGAAGCCTAAATGAGATACTATATGTAAAACAATATCATAAAGTTGAAAGCAGTGCCCAAATTTCAGTCTTGATTATCGTAATATCATTCTTATTCTCTGTCTACTTTTCCTTGCTCCATCTGTCCCCATTCAAATTTCCACAAATCTTTGTTAAATGACAGTTACTATGCCCTAAGAACTGTGCTGGGTGCTTTCATTTAATTGTCTATTTAATCCATCCTTATAATAATCTTGCAAAGTGGGAGTCACATCCCACTTTTCAGATGAGGAAGCTGAGATCCAGAGGTGCTCGCTCAAGGTCCCATAGCCAGTAGGTGTCCAGCCCTGATTCTCTCCTCTCTTCTATGTCTTTCACAGTCCAGCACGTCCTTTAACCGAGATGCCGTGAAAGCAGGAACTGGCCGTCGCTTCCTCGGTGGGCTGCTGGACCACACTTCGTATTGCTACACCCTCGAGGTTTCCTTCTATAGCTACATCATCGGCGGCACCGCGGCCGCTGTGCCCTACACGGAGGAAGCCTGTATCCTTCGCAGGTCCCCCCCACCCCCCAGCCCTGGGCCAGCTCGCATCCAGATGAAAGTACCCAAGTCCGCCAGGATTTACCAAGCAGGTCAGGAATTTGGTCTCCAACTCAGGTGAGGGCTGAGACTCTGGGGTGAGGACGGACATGACTGGTTCTGCTGGTGTCATCTCTGGATTGTCCTGTTTGCTCTCTGCCCTCCTAAAGGACACCCCCCTCCATCTGCCTGTGCTATGCCTCAAGTCTTCCTCGGGCGCTTGGGCCCATGGCCTTCCCATACCTGTGCTTCTCCCCTCTCTCTCTCTCCTCTGTCCCCTCACAAAGGAGTGAGTCTTCCATCATCTAAAGTATGTAAGTACACAGGCCAGATGCTCCTCCCGGGGCTGCTAAGGAAGACTTTGACAGTCTTGACCCCTCCTTCTCACCCTGAACATGTCTCTCTCTCTCTTTTTTTTTTAGATTTTTTATTGGAGTAGAGTTGATTTACAATGGTGTGCCAATCTCTGCTGTACAGCAAAGTGACTCAGTTATACACATACACACATTCTTTTTTTAATATTCTTTTTCATTATGGTTTATCCCAGGAGATTGGATAGAGTTCCCCGTGCTCTACAGTAGGACCTTGTTGTTTATCCATTCGAAATGTAATAGTTCGAGTCTATTAACCCCAAGCTCCCAGTCCATCCATCTCCTTCCCCCGCTCCCTCTTGTCAACCTTACGTCTGGTCTATAGACCAGACGTCCATCTCTCTTGTGTTTCTGCCCCCGCCCTTTGTCTTCCCTCTGTGCACTACTTTCCCTTTCGCTTGTCTGTACCCGCCTTGTCCCCTCTACTTTTATTTATTTATTTATTTGTTTATTTATCTTTGGCTGCATTGGGTCTTCGTTGCTGTGCGCGGGCTTTCTCTAGTTGCGGTGAGCGGGGGCTACTCTTCGCAGCGGTGAGCAGGCTTCTCATTGCGGTGGCTTTTCTTTGTTGTGGAGCATGGGCTCTAGGTGCGTGGGTTTCCATAGTTGTGGCACGCAGGCTCAGTAGTTGTGGCTCGCGGGGCTCTAGAGCACAGGTTCAGTAGTTGCGGCGCACAGGCTTAGTTGCTCCGCGGCATGTGGGGTCTTCCCGGACCAGGGCTCGAACCTGTGTGCCCTGCATTGGCAGGCGGATTCTTAACCACTGCTCCACCAGGGAAGTCCCCATCCCCCTCTCCTTCTGTCTGTCCCCCCAACTCCCGCCTTGTGTTTTTCTCTCCTTACTTCATGTGATGTGTTCCTCCCACCCCTCCTCCATCTTCTCTCCTTTCCCCACCATCCTTTCCTCTCTGTCTCCCCTTAGCCTCCCTCCATCTTCCCCTCCTTCCTGCTCATCTTCTGTGCATTTTTCTCTCTGCCTTTGCATGTCCTTTGCCAACTCGCTTTTCCTCTTGGCTTCCTCATAAAATGTCCCCGAAAACCCCCAAGCCTGTCCTGATGAAATTAGAGGTCACTTTCTAGCTTGCTTGATTTTTTAGGGATTATTTAGTAATTCTAGTTTCCTGAGTATTGATTTTCATTTCAAGGTCAGTACATAAGGGTTGTGACAGATTGTGACAGTTTCTGCTTTTCTTTACTTTTTGTTTTTGGATTGACCCGTTTCTCCTTTCTGAACTCTTAGTTTTCTCAGAGAAAGAATTATAGTTGATGGAAAAGAAAGGGAAAGGATGATATTAACTCTCTATATACAAACTCTCTCTCCCCAGAAGTGGAAGTGCTCCTTTCAGCCTTGATTGAACCCTTGGGGAGTGTTTGTGGAGTTCTTACCACACTCTGTGCAGGAAAACTTCCTTTCTGGTCGAGACATGACTTAGCACTAGTCCACACAGTTGGTTGCACCCTCGTGGCTCTGGGGGATCCAGTAACCTAGCTGGGAACATGGGGGCAGGGTGATGGCCTCAGAGGGAGGGACGAGCAGTAGGGAGACGAGGTGTTAGACCAGTGTTCCAGATCCAGTACCTCACTGGAGAGACTGTGGTAAGAACTGAGGGAGAGTCCCCCCACCAGTCACCAAGACTGGGACAGTCACCTTGAAGTCTGCTTTAATAACTACCTGGCTCACCGGCCAATGGAGTAGGCTCTGCTCTGCAGCAGAGGACCCTTGGTTTCCAAAGTCCTGGCCATCTCTATGTGCCACACTGCCCCCGTACACACACACACACACACACACACACACACACACACACACACGATGGTGTGCGGCCCATTGCTTCCCCAGGATCCGCTAACTCCTGTGCTCCACGCATACGCACATTCCGTGCTGCCCCTGCCTAGCTCGCCCCTGATGTGGTGGCAAAGGAGATAGAGGGAGTTGTCTGAAAGAAGAGTTTGAGCATGCACACCAAAGGTATCCCATATGTGAGCCTTATCTCAATGAGATAAGGGTCCCGCCAGGTGTGGCCTGCACTTAGTTTGTGGCTGATTTCTGATGTCCAGTTTGATGGGTTCTCCTACCCTATCTCAGCACCTCCAACATGCTTTTGTGTTAGAAGCAAATGTTTCTCTCAGTGGAAGGCCCCTCCCTTGACCCAGGCCCAGGGCTTCCTCTCCTCAACACCCAATCCTCATTCATCAAAAGTAAGTACACCATTAGCACATGCCAGGAATCCTACTAGGCACTGGGGTAAAATATTGACCAAGAAGGCATGGTCCCTGACTCACAGAGCTTTTGGTCTACTTGGGGAGCCGGAAAAGGAAAGAGGCAGTTATAATCTATGGGGTAAGTTCTGTGGTGGAGGAATTCCAGAAAGCCATGGGAAATGTTCATTTAAATATATATATTGAGTGTCTGCCATAAGCCAGGTAAAGTTCTAGGCACAGGGGTTGTGTAGCAGGGAACATACTGCAGACAAAAATGTCTGCATATGGGGGCAGGAGGAGAGACTCAAACACAGTTTCGGGAGGTCAGGGAAGGCTTCCCGGTGGAAGAGACATCTAAGCTGAGTTTCTAAGACTGAGTAGAAATTAAGCAGATTGCTTGGGGTGGGTCGTTGTAGGGAGGGCATTGCAGACAGAAAGGGGAGGAAGGAAGGTGGACTGTTGGAGCTGTCACGGGTCGGGTATGGCTGAAGGACTTCAGATGCAGGAGATGAGACCAAAATGGCAGCCCTTTAGGAGTTTAAGTGGTAAGGACTGTGAAGAGCAGGAGAAGGGCTTTAAAGAGCAGTGGGAAGCCCCTCTGGCTGCAGTGGGAAGGTTAGATTGGAGGGGCCAAGGCTGTAGACAGAGACACACTAGGAGGCCGTTATGACAATCCAGGTGGGAAATGACTCAAGCCTAGACTTGGGTGGTGCTGTGGAATATTTAGAATGTGGCACTGAGAAGACTTGGGAAGTGATTGGATGGGGATGTCGGTGGGGACCAGAAGCCAGTGTTTGGAAGGGGTTAAGGGTGATGGGTAGCGAGACTGTGCAGGAGCTGAACAGGCCGTGGTGCTGTTGGGTCACCCCATCTTATCTGTCATCTAGGGGACAAGAATAGGGATCTGGAGTGTCTCCAGAGAAGTACAGGCCAGTTCAACACACACGAGTGTGATGTAACCTGGTTCTTGTTTGAAATGCATTAAAAAAAAAAAAAACAGGGAGACTTCAGGCAGACAGATTGTGATCTTTGTTGGCTGCTGGCTCTGTGTCCCAATCAGAAAAAGAAATTACATGGTCTGATAGGAATGGCAATATGGTCTGGGAGGAAGTGTCCTCTAGACTGGGAGTCAGGAGACCTGGATCTGATGACAGCACCAACATCATCCCACCCTTCGGCAATCCTCCAGCCTCCCTGAGGTAAGCTTCATCACCCTCACAAAGGCACCAAGAACCTTCCTGCTTTCTTAACCCCTGCTGTGGGAATAATATTCATGAAAGAGAGCAGACTTTCAATTGAGACAGATCTGGATTTGAATCCGGGCTCAGCCATTTACAGGATGTGTCACCACGGGCAAGTTATGTAGCCTCACTGTGTCTCAGTGTCCTTGTCTGTAAGAGGAGGACCTAGTAATTCTCAACTTCCCTGAGTTGCAAGGAGGTTAAATGAAATAATATATATGAGTGTGCACCGTAAGCTTTAAATATTAAGCGACTATTGGTTAAAACATCGAAAAGGTTTACGTGACTATGAATGAGGACCCCCATTTATGTTAAAGAAGGTTGTCAGGGCTGTTAGAGCAAAAGACCAGGGGCTGTGTTGGTAGGGTCCGCGGGGCAAAAGGCCTTGGTGGGATCACCGTAACGGAGGACCTGGACCTCAGAACGCCATGTGGTTCACACAGCGAGTGGGTATGTGCAGTTCCCATGGTGAGGGGTTTTAATTCTGTCATCCAGAGTATGCCCTCCCCAGCATCAGGGTCCATGAAGGCCAAATTAGCTATCCAGAGGTTGCTGGGTGAGAGGAAGACCAGAGAAGGGCTAGGGGAGGTGGGGAATCCTGAGGGATATTTCACCAAGGCCCACAGTAGTGTCCACCTCCTTACCTTCCGGAACATATGTATCTGTCAGTTTAATTTTTCTCCCTGGAAAAGCAGCAGCTAAACATTACCAGGGTCTTGTTCTCTGGCTTTCCTCCCCACTACATCAGGGTAATATAGCCATAGACACTGATGCTTCCCTAGCTGTGTGACCTTGGGCTGGTTATCTCACCACTCTGAGCCTGTTCCCCCATTTGTAAAATAAAAATAATAATACTCACTTTGCAGGCTTATCGGGGTAGCGAGAAGATGCAATATATCTCCAGTCCCCTTGTACTGCCTGGCACCTGAAAGGAACTCAACGAATGTTCCTCTGTCACCACTTTTCTCATCCCCATGCAGACTGCATGACTTTCCTTCCACTGGTTGAATCTTCAACCCGATGATCTGTCTTTGAATCCAGCAACCGGGGGTTTGAATCCTGATTCCATCACCATTGCTGGGTAGCCTCAAGCAGGCCCTGTCCCTTCTCTTAGGCTCAGTGTCTGATACTTCCTACCTGTCAGAGCTGAAGAATGAAGCTATGTGTGGACTTGTCTGTATTCTGGTTCCTTCCAGCTCTGATATTCTAAGATTTTTCTGATTCTAAAATTTAAAATTTTATAATTCCCTGTTTGGATGGATTTATGATATCAAGAATCCACAGTTGTGTTATGTATGAGTCTTAAGACTGAGTGACCCCATGAGCATGAGTTTCAGTCCAACAGGGAAAATCAGCACAGAAGTGTCCTGGACAACTGATCAAGCCAAGCCAATAGCTATTTTCATTCTTTTAGTTAAAGGGTTCTTAATCGAGGGCTTTATGGATGGGCTTCAAGAAGAGCCTATGAACTGCCTAAATTTTATGCAAAACTGTGAATAAAAATGTGGAGCTCATTTTCTGGGACGAAGACTTCTAACTTTCAACAGAATCTAAATGAAGCCATCCTCAGAGGCTGCTGCCCTGGCTGGTGGTCTCTGTTCAGGTTGTAGCAAGAATACAGCTCTGGTCAGAGACGTGGGTGTGAGTTCTGCTTTCTGTCATTCTAGCTGAGGACCCTAACTCAGTTATTGAACCTCAGTTTCTTCATCAGGAAAGTGCAGATAATGATTATTTACTTCACAGTGTTGTTTGGAGGGTTACGTGAGAGAAAGCGGGTAAATGACTGGACATATACTCAGTGCCATTAAATATTAGTTCCCTTTCCTTTCCTTCCTGTGGTTTGTTGTTTCTGTTGTTGTGAAATGATAAATTCCTGAGAATTTTGGACCATTCTTCAGCAAACCTTATTTACATTTTACTGGCCTGCCAAGTAATAAATATGCTCTGTTCAAACAATTTAAAAAAAGAGAGAGAGAGAGAGAAAGGCTAAACTGGAATCATAAAATAACCCAGAGTTTCTCTGGCCTTTGTTTATGGTCTGGTTACAAGCCAAAAGGAAATAGCTCTTTGACATAATGGATGAGAAAAACATTGGAAACCTTGGGTCCTAAGCAGACTGTTTTCCACACACACTTATAGCTGTGGACACCTTGAAATCAGAAAACGCTGTCTCTAGGAGAAGGGAATGGCTGCTGTAGCCAAGACAAAATGCAGAGCTTTAGAACTCAGTTAGTTATCTTGGTCTCGATTCAGAGCCCACTATGTGCCTTGTACTGAGTCCTCTGAAACATACAGCAGACATTGAAGATACCATTTATTTACTCATCCATCCCACAAAACTCCCTAGACACTAGAAATAGGCAGATGAATAAGGCATGGTTCCTGCCTTCAAGAAGGAGACAGTTTTGAGAAGAGGGGAAAAGGTAGAGACAGCAGCACAGAGGGCTAAATGATCAGGAAGGGGGAAGCTCTGCTGGTTGGGGATGCACGTGGGAGCCATCTAACCCTGCGGGAGCGAGGAAAAAGGAGAGGGGAGAAGGGCTTCCTGGAGGAGGAGTAACTAGGGCTCAGGCCTCCAGGGTGGATGGGATGCAGGCAGCAGAAGCAGGGTAGAGTCGCCTTCCTGGTAGAGGGAGACATACAGGAGAAAGCCCAGATGCCAGAGAGAGGATGTGCCTCCAAAGTATTGGAAGGAAGTTGGAGTTGGGCCAGAAACAGTAGGTGATAAATAAATATAGGCAGAACCAGACCACGAATAGAAGGAGAAAGACTTGTGAGCTATGTAACAGGTACATTAAACAAGAAACACTCACAGCATACAATTATAAAATATTTTTTGTCTCCCATTGACCCTGCACATAGATGCGTATAGATTCTACATCTAGATCTAGAGATATAAAAGCTCTTACAGACCCCGTGACTTTCTAATCACTCTCGGGAAATTAAAAGTTTTCTAATTAATTCTGGTCACCAAACAGTCTCAGTTCAGCAATGACTGTGTCTCGTCCGATCAAAGCCATTGAACCTCTTCAAAGTAAAACCTGCCACATCTTCTAGCCCAGGCCTGTCTCAGACAGGCTGCTCGAGGTGACTCCTGTTTTCCCGACTTGATTTCCAGCCCTTTCCCGCATCTGGCTAACCCTAGATGTTTACCCCTCCAAGGTAGAGCAGCATGAGGAACAGGAGGAAAGTGTAGGAGAAGTCTTGGGTGACTGGTACTCCCCGAGAGGGCCTGGCAGTCCCTTGTGGGCCTCCTCAGACACACCTGCCCCGGGGCTGGAGAGCGCTGACGTGGGCAGGGGCATGTGCTCAGGCCGATTGTTCATGGGTCCTCCCTCAGTCCATGGTGATTTGGGGTTCACCTCCGTTGAGGCACTGCACCCTCCAGTGGCCCTCTTGTCTGACGGAGAGCTAAAGTTTGCAAATCTGGTTTTCTGGTTTCCTTTTGCAAGTCCTGCCTGGTAGTTTCCTACCTCACTTTGCAATGTGATATCTACAGACTTGGGGTCTCAGCAAAACCAAGACTAAGACAGTTCCATCTTAATAACATGTCCTATTATCTAACTGGTAGAATTGACTATTTTGGGTGATGGCTTGGGTGTGAAGGTAAAGAAAGAAGTCAAGGAAGATGCCCAGTTTCTCAACTTGAACAACATGGCGGACGGTGGTGCCAATCACTTAAACACAACTGTTGGAGAAAGGGGTTGGAGGGGGGGATATTCTGAGCTCTGTTTGGGACGTGTTAAGTGTAGGGGGCTCATGTGACATCCAGATGGAGAAGTTTGGTAGGCAGATGGTTCTACGGGCCAGAATTTCTGGGAAGAGTCCTGGGCTTCAGACAGACTTTTCCACAAGGTACTGTAGAGTCATGAGGAAGGAAGGGATTTTCTTGGTGCGTACCATCAACGTGGGCTTTCCCTTGAGTTGGTGAAAAGAATGCTGGGCTGGGAGTCAAGATCCCAGTTCCGGAATAGCCTTCTGCCTTCCCCCCCTCATAAAGCTGTGTGACCTTGGTTAAATCATTTTACTTCTCTGGCTAAAGCCTGGTACTAGGTAGACCCTCAGTGAATGTGAAGAATGAATGAAGTGGAAGCAAGCTTCACCTGCATCTGCTAGTTGGCTCACTAATAGGACAGTGAGTGTGAATATGTGTGTGTGCTGTGGTGGTTGCCAGGTGGAGGGGAGTACTGCCTGGGTTCTTTTTCTTGGGGAGGAAGCTTCACTTTTTATACAGAAGGGTAGGAAGCAGTCAGGTCTGACCTGCTGGGTGGCAAGGAAAGATACCCAGGTACTTCCCAGTTCCTATTTGTGATGGCCAAGGTCAAGCCTTTGTTAAGATTCATAAACAAAAAAAAATGCTTCAAAAAGAGGGCTTTGGAGGGCTTCCCTGGTGGCGCAGTGCTTGAGAGTCCGCCTGCCGATGCAGGAGACGCGGGTTCGTGCCCCGTTTCGGGAGGATCCCACATGCGGCGGAGCGGCTGGGCCCGTGAGCCATGGCCGCTGGGCCTGCGCGTCCGGAGCCTGTGCTCCGCAAATGGGAGAGGCCACCGACTAAACGGGACCGAAGCCGGTTAGGATTTTTTTTCTCCTCCACGCAGGCATGGACTAGAATTTGGTCTGTAAATACAAATGCTTACTAAATGACTGAACGAATGAATGACTGGCTGAATGAATGAATGATTAATAGTAGTAGTAATAATGGTAAAATATATGTCCATGCCACTCTCTCACTTTTTCCCACCTTACCCTTCCCCCTTCCCATGTCCTCAAGTCCATTCTTTATGTCCGTATCTTTATTCCTGTCCTGCCCCTAGGTCCTTCAGAAGCTTTTTTTTTTTTTTTTTTTTTTTAGATTCCATATATATGTGTTAGCATACAGTATTTGTTTTTCTCTTTCTGACTTACTTCACTCTGTAGGACAGTCTCTAGGTCCATCCACCTCACTACAAATAACTCAATTTCATTTCTTTATATGGCTGAGTAATATTCCATTGTATATATGTGCCACATATTCTTTATCCATTCATCTGTCGATGGACACTTAGGTTGCTTCCATGTCCTGGCTATTGTAAAGAGTGCTGCAATGCACATTGTGATACATGTCTCTTTTTGAATTATGGTTTTCTCAGGGTATATGCCCAGTAGTGGGATTGCTGGTCACATGGTAGTTCTATTTTTAGTTTTTTGAGAAACGTCCATACTGTTCTCCATAGTGGCTGTATCAATTTACATTCCCACCAACAGTGCAAGAGGGGTCCCTTTTCTCCACACCCTCTCCAGCATTATTTGTAGATTTTTTGATGGTGGCCATTCTGACTGGTGTGAGGTGATACCTCGTTGTAGTTCTGATTTGCTTTTCTCTTAATAACTAGTGATGTCGAGCATCCTTTCATGTGTTTGTTGGCAGTCTGTATATCTTCTTTGGAGAAATGTCTCTTTAGGTCTTTTGCCCATTTTTGGATTGGGTTGCTTGTTTTTTTGATATTGAGCTGCATGAGCTGCTTGTATATTTTGGAGATTAATCCTTTGTCAGTTGCTTCGTTTGCAAATATTTTCTCCCATTCTGAGGGCTGTCTTTTGGTCTTGTTTATGGTTTCCTTTGCTGTGCAAAAGCTTTTAAGTTTCATTAGGTCCCATTTGTTTATTTTTGTTTTTATTTCCATTTCTCTAGGAGGTGGGTCAAAAAAGATCTTGCTGTGATTTACGCCATAAAGTGTTCTGCCTATGTTTTCCTCTAAGAGTTTTATAGTGTCTGGCCTGACATTTAGGTCTTTAATTCATTTTGAGTTTATTTTTGTGTATAGTGTTAGGGAGTGTTCTAATTTCATACTTTTACATGTAGCTGTCCAGTTTTCCCAGCACCACTTATTGAAGAGGCTGTCTTTTCTCCATTGTATAGTCTTGCCTCCTTTATCAAAGATAAGGTGACCACATGTGCGTGGGTTTATGAGAGAAGTACCTTTTACATATAGGGAAACTCAAGCCCAGAAAAGTCAAATAACATGCCCCAGGCTGCTCTCTCAATTCTGCCTGGTGGGCTTTGTCTTACTTTCCTCCCTGCTCTACAGTTGGCCCAGTTTCCCCTCCTTTCCTGTAGGACAAAACCCGGCAGAGGTTGGGACCCACCAGCCAGCTCTTGCCCGTCCTATAGCCCCACTCTCTGTAACCCCTGCCCCCAGCCTTGACATGTTTGTAGTCTCTGATCACCCAGACGTCATGCCACCCAGAGCCTGTCTCTGTGGTGCCCCAGCTCAGCTGCCTTGCCCTTTGTGAACCCTGCCTTGGCCCTCCCATTTCTCACCTCCTGGTCAAAGTGCACCTTCTACCCAGGCCTGGAAAACCAAAACGTCATTACCTTCCCGCAGCCTCCCTCACCACCTCCCCCCCAAAATGAGGTTTCTAAGGGTTTTATCTGCTATTCTCAAGTTTATAGCCAAAATTCGAAATTCTGTTAATATTACTGACAGCAGAGAGCTACAAATTACAAAGTTGTAAAGTTATTTTATGGTGATAACCATCCGCCTTCACTAGCAGCGCTGCAAGGCTCCATGGAAACCAAGTTGCTGATAAAAATAGTTGATATTGTCTCAGGATCATGGGTGTTAGCTGACAGTCAGAGAAATTCTGGCTGGTTCTTCATAAATTTGAACCTGTTTGTTTATATTCAAGTTCACTTGCACACTTATATACACACTTACTTGTGTTTCTATTATCTTATTGTACAAATGTGGGGAGAGGCCCCAAAGTAGAAGGACCTTACCCCAAGTCTGTTTCAACCTGTTGCAGATTTGGGTCTCTGAGCAGCCCAAAGTACACTGAGAGGGACTGTCTGCCACACTGTAGGTGTTTAATAAGTAATTGTGGAATGGATGAATGCCTGGAACACTTGAAGGGCTGAGGCAATATTGAGAACAAAGGTATTGAAAATTTTCTGTCTTTACAGTAAACAAATAAAACCAAAGCAGCTTTGGAAGTAATGATTTGGGAGAACAAGGTCTTCTATGTGGTAAATTGGCTTAGGCATCTTAGTTGACACTATAAAGCTCCATATTAGCCTACAAGGCAAATGTATCAACCCGCACAGCCACCACACACTGTTCTCCTGCCAGAATTGATGCCGACTGGCTGCATTAACAGAGACCAATGTTGGGAGCAAAGAGGTGCCGGCCTTTCTTTGCCTTGTTGTGTCATCGACCCCTGGGTTCATTTCTGCCTACCCCCCACCTATGCAGGCCATTGAGAAAATGGTGCATGGCCTCTGAAGACCTAGGATGAGAGGGGAAGATAAAACTAGATTTACCATGTGTCCAGGTTTGCCTGGGACTGAGGGGTTGCCTGGGACAGGGGACTTGTGGTGCTAAAACCAGGACAGTCCTGGGTAAAGCAGGCTGGTTGGTCACCCTACCAACACTGTGGCCTATGAGGAACTGGCCAAGGAATCGGGGGTATTCTCCTTGGAAAGAAAACATCTGAACTCTTTGGTCAATTTCTAAAGAGTCATCATGCAGCAGAGGGCGTAGATCTGTTCTATGTGGCCCTAGAGGTCAGAACGAGAGCCAGTGGAGGCAGCTCCAGCTTGAACCTCTACGTGGGGGAGAACGGAGACCACACTTACTGAGCACTTATTATGCGCCAGGACCTGGCCTGGCTTCTGGGGATGCAGCGATGGGTGGTAACAGCGTCTGCCTGGAGAAGGTCCCGTGCGGTGGGCAGACAGGTGGGCGAGTGGCTGCAGCACAGTGTTGTGACAGAGGGGGCACAGAGGGTAGTGAGGAGCGGCGCCCACCTGGAAGGGGCTTGCAGGCCAGGCAGGGAGGGCAGCGTGTGCAGAGTCTTCAGCCCTGGGTGGGCTGCTCGCCTCCTTTGGGCAAGTCTGGGGCTTGGGGTGCAAGCTGGGGAGTGAGAGTCAGTGAGGCTGGAGAGGTCTGTGGGAGCCAGTTGGTGAAGGACAGATGATCTGCTGGCAAACCAGCACTGCAGGGAGAGCATCATGGCAGCGGGGAGGCCAGGGGGACGGTCAGGGGAGATAGGAGTGGGCACGGATAGATGGGTACCACCTCACCAAGTTACACTCCTCTGCTCTGCTTTCTTCCCGCTCCCTTCATCTTTAAAAGGATGTGCTCCCTGGACACTGGCTCTGAAATTAAGTCGAAGGTCCCCCTTTTCCTGATTTCCAGAGGGAACCAACAATTCCGGTTTCTCAGATGGTCACATCTGACCAGAGGTTTGGGGCTATCTTTTTTATTTTTTTTGCGGTACGTGGGCCTCTCACCGTTGTGGCCTCTCCCGTCGCAGAGCACAGGCTCCGGACGCGCAGGCTCAGCAGCCATGGCTCACGGGCCCAGCCCCTCCGCGGCATGTGGGATCTTCCCGGACCGGGGCACGAACCCACATCTGCTGCGTCGGCAGGCGGACTCTCAACCACTGCACCACCAGGGAAGCGGTTTGGGGCTCTCTTATTGGCATTGTTGTGAGGTGGGCAGTGTTCTGATGTGAGACTCTTGAGCCCTGGACCTTGTTCATCTGGTTTTGGCCACTGACTTGCTGTGTGCGTGATGCTCAGCAAATCACTAGCCTTCCCTGGATTCCACTTTCCTATCTGTGAAATGGTGGGTTTGGACAAAGGGCCTCCATCCTCCAGGCCTCATTCAAAGGGCCTATTGAGCTTGGGTCTAACTCGCGTTTATTGAACATCTATGTACTGGGCACAGTCATCCCTAGGATTTTGTTAACCCCCTGTGGGCACAGCCCAGTTGCCACAGGTCCACCAACCCTCCCTTTCTTCCAGAAATATCTGGAGCCAGCACCTCAAATCTCACTCCCTAAGCAGCAGGCTGCATGCCCGACGGGACATGCTGTCTGTCTGGCGTTTCTTATCCGTCAGTATTTTCCTCAAGATGATAAATGTCTTTCCAAGAAGAGGAGGCAGCTGCCAACCCTGTCCGAAGCGAGGGCCCTTAGCTGAAGCTGTGGCCGTGCCTGGTGTGTTGATGTGTCTGGAGAGGCAGGAGGTGGGAGTTGTGACCGGGAGGATGAAAAATGGAACCTGGAAAGAGCAGGAGGTAAGGACCACTGCTCTCGGTCTGAGCACATTTTGCCATGAGTCAGTGGAGACAAGAGAGGAGACAGAGGATGCTTGGATTTCCATTCAAAGCAAAATATATTTATGATACTTACAGAGCTCCTACAGGATGCTGAGCCCTGAATGGGCCATCAGGAAGTGAACAGCCCTTATGGGTGTATAAAGTGCATTCGGAGCCATCATCTTGTTTGATTCCCCCCAGCAGTCTAGAGATATGAGTATTATTATCTATCTCCATAAACGGGGGGGGGGGGGGGGGGGCTTGTTTTCCCTGAGTGTCTATCCTTAGCCACAACCAGTTCCCGGCTCCAAAAGTGCAGAAACAGTCGAATAGAGGAAGGCTGCTCAGGTGACAGCTTGTAAATGGTGGAGCAGTCCCCTCCCGGAAGCTTGGATTTGTTTCTTCCTTTACCAAGTCCAAATCTCATTGCCCTGCTAGAGGACAGTTTCTTTGAAGAAACCAGCCAGATGGTTTAGGAGCTAATTATAGCTGAGATGTAACTAAGAGATGCCATTGTTTGACAAGAGGAGGAAAAGAGCTTGGCGTTTGGAGCCAGGCTGACCTGGGTACAGATCTTGGCTCTGCTCTTTACTAGTTGTGTGACCTTGGGCAAGAGACCTAAGCTCTCTGAGCCCGACTTTGCCTATCTATAACAGTGATGATTATGCTACTTACCTCATAGGGTTGTTTCAAGTAGACAGAAACATAAAAAAAAAAAAAAAAATCTCAGGTGCCTAATAAATTACCTGGAACATGGTAGGCACTCAATAAATAATAATATTATTACTGTTTCTGGTCAAGTACTGAACTGGGTGAAATCTAAGTAATAAATGTCTGGACCATCAGGAAACAGTGATATCAGTGCAGGCTGGAGGTTTCATGGAAATTTCCATGAAGCGTTCTTAAGATTCTAAAGGGGTTCCTAAGATTCTTAAATAGCAGCAATTCTTTTCAAAGTGTGTTTGGATTTCTCAGATATCCCAATAGAGTCAGACTCCATCATCTGGGTTCATGTGCATAGTTTAGAACTTCTTATCAGGACAAAGTCGTTAATGATCAGGCTCCCGTCTGTGGTCAAGATGTGGGACTGAGACCAAGACTCAGGGTGTGACAGGTTAGGTATTTGGTGCTCAGAGACAATATATGTAAGCACTCCTTAATCCTGGTGTTGAGGAAACAGTAACATGCTTAAGTTCTCCTTATGGAAGGTACGGACTGGAGAGTGCCATGATTTTTATTTTTTTGTAATGTGATCACAGACAAGTGACCCTCCACCTCAGTGCCTCGGTGTCACCCTCTCCCTGCTGCTGCCCGCCTTGTGAATGCTTGTGCAGGTCAGATGGCAGAGTATTTAAGAAATGGTTTTGAAAATTAGTCTTCCCTGTACTCAAGGAAGCGATGATTCTTGATGAAGGGGAGGAGGGGGGCCCATGGGGAGAAGTTGGAGGGACCCTGCCCTTCAGGACAGAAATCTGGAATAGAGTAGGGGCGGGGCAGGGCCAGAGGAGGCACTGGGCTGGGGCAAAGGCAGCCAAGGGAGACCCAAACCAAGTCATGGCCCATCCTGTGTCCGCAGGGATGTGCACAGGATCCTGGCTCCACTGAGAGCTGGTAACCCACAGACCTGAGCCAGGGGCTCGCCTCTTCTCCCCTCACCTCCCTCCGCCTCTCACCTGCCTGCCCGGCAGTGATCACCGGCTGCGGCGCCAGCTCCGTTGCTGTTGTCTGGGGTTGAAGTGCCCTCTCCTGGCCCCCAGGGTGCATGGCTGCCTTTGAGAGTCTGGCTTCATCCCGCAGAGGGTTGGGAAGACGCCAAGTCCTTTGTCTGGGCTGGGAGGAGGGAGGGACACATCCACTCACCTCTCCCAGTTTTCTCCCTGCATGGGCATCCCCTCCTGACTATTTCTTCCCTCTCCCCTCTGTCTCTGTCTCTCTCTCCTCTTCCCCACCAGTCTTCTCTGTCAGTCTGTTGGGCTCTGTCTCTCAGACAGACACACGCACTCACACAGTGCCTAGTGTGCCCTCCCTCGCCTCCGCCTGCTGTCTTCTCGTTCCCCCAGCCTCCTGTCTCCCCTCCCCTGGCCTCCACTTTTCCTTTCTTTCTCCTCCTTCCTCATTAGTTCCCTTCCTCTCTTAAGACAAACAGCGGAAACGTTTTGCACCAAATCTGCATTGGATTCCAGTGTCCTCTGCTTACACTCTGCTGTGCAGGTGCGCAGAGCTCCAGCCCCTTAACTGGTGGTGGTAAGGACTAAGGGGGCACAGGCAGCCTCAGCACTCCTTCCCCTCCCTTCCCTCGCAGCCCCACTAGGCTTTCTATTCTTCCTCTCCTCTCCAGTCCTCCGCAGCCCCTCCCTCTGCCCCCTTCCCCTCTCCTCACACCTCAGTACAGATTCAGATTCAAATAGCACTTATCGAGCTCTTCAGAAAAGCGGGGACTTGACCTTCACCTTGAAGGAGCTGTCTTTCAGGGATCACAGTCTGTCTTTTCTGCCTCCCCAAGTGGGCAGAGTGGATTTTTGACAAAGTGTGCCATCCGGGCCTGTGAACTGAGCTAAGGGACAACCAGAGGGTGTAAGGATGTCAAGGGAGTTCCTTTTCCCAGCGTGCCCTTGGTGGGAGTGTGGGGAGGAGTCATCTCCCGAGGTCCCACATGACGTCCTGGTGTATGTGTCGGTGGGCCAGTTATTTTAACGTGCTTGCCATTTGTTTACTGTGTGTGCTAGTTACAACAAAGGCCCATGCCACACCGAAACCACACAAAGAATTTCCCAGCACTGAGCTCTTAAGGAAACCTCTCACCCAGGGCCCCGTGTTGGGAGGAGTGACCTGTGGCCTCTTAGGCGTCCCTTCAGCAGATGCCAGCACCAGTGTCACGAGGCTGCCTCTCACAGTGTCCCCCGAGGAGAGCCGAGGGTACAGTCTCAAACACGCTCCAGGTCGCAGCTATCTGACAGCTAGCTGGCTGCTGCACTAACACAGGCCGCGTCTTCCACACCTCCCTCGGGGAAGGTCGAGTCTCTCAGCCCAGCCACAGAGAAGCCAGGACAGCCAACTGGCCCAGGCTTAGGCAAGGGCCAGGACTGGAGGTATATGAGCCGGTATGGTTCAGTGGTTAGGAGCCTGGGGTTCTGCAGTCATACAGATCTGGTTTCAAACCTTAGCCCTGCCATTTCTGAGCCCTGCACAACTGTGGGCAAGTTGCTTCACCTCTCTGGACCCCAGACTCCTTATCCACCTAAGAGAGATAATGGAACAAACTTCCCAGGTTTTTGTGAGGTTAAATTAGAATGTAAGTACTTAACATGCTGACTGTCTCCGAGTAAGCAATGGTAGCTCTTATTACACATTACAGTTCTGTGTGATCACTTCATGGGGATCTGCTGAGTAGGTGGTCCGGAGGCCAGCTGGTTGGGGACCAGACTTCCTGCCTGGATGGAGAACCACCCAGCCCCCCATAGAGACCCAGGCAGCCAGACAACTGGTTTTAAAGCAAAGAGGATTCCTCTTTTGAGTTCCACACAAGAAAACTATGACTGTAGTCTGCCCTACTTATTTACACTAAGGGCAGACTGGGAAATCCCAAGTTCACTTCCCTTTGGCTAAGCATTTTAGTAATAATATTTGCAAGTGAACTTCTCTGGGATTTCTGGGAATGCACAGCATTTAAAGCACGAGAAGATATCTGAGTCGTGGAAAGTTGGGAAGATTTTGAGAGAAGGAAAATATTTATTGATTGCCTACCATGTGCCAGGCACTGTGCTAAGTGCCTTGTTAGCTTATTAAATTCCCACAGCAGCCTTATGAAAGAGGCACTATTTCTGTCTTGCACATGAGAAAATGTTGGCTCAAGATATGAACGTACCTGAGGTCACACAGCTTACATGGGGCAGAGGCAGGTTCTGAACCCAGAGCCCTGTAAGCCCACAGCGCTTGCTCTGCTCCTGTGCTTACGATTTCCCTGCCTCACCCCACCCCTCCCCAACCCTCCAGCACCTCCTGCTCCTTGGGGAGGCAGCAGACCGCCAAGCCCTGGCAGAGCAGACCCCTCTTTCCAAATATGCCAAGTCATACCGTCCCTCATCTGCTCTGGTTTTCTTCTGAGTGACTGAGGGTTTTCACTTGGCCTAAACTCCACCATGTCTC
The DNA here is from genome assembly GCF_000442215.2 of Lipotes vexillifer. Classification (NCBI taxonomy): domain Eukaryota; kingdom Metazoa; phylum Chordata; class Mammalia; order Artiodactyla; family Lipotidae; genus Lipotes; species Lipotes vexillifer. Next base: position 266,732 of record NW_006773119.1, read on the forward strand.
CTCACCAGAAGGTGATTGAGGAGGGAAAGTTACTGGGCTCTGCTGAAAGTCATTTTTAGATTCTGGAGCAGGACAAGTAAGAACAATGACTTCACATGTGCATGACTAATTCAAAGCACTTTAATCTTCAGAATGTCAAACTTTATGGTCAGTGGCTGTTCCACAGTGAGCAGTGGCACTGCGAAAATTAAAATAGCGGGATGGCAGGGCATGGAGACCGGGCGTCTTTGTAAGGGCAAACAATCTCCAGAGGTGATGGCTGGAGCTGTGGGCCAGCTTTGAAGTACAAACTGAAACTACAATGTCATTGTAAGTGACTAACCATCTAAGATTAAGATGTTTCAGGCAAATGGCCCGCATTAGTGTGGATCTTTACTACAACCCTGAAAGACAGGCATTAGGGACCCCATTTGGAGTAAGAAGTGGGGGAGGAGATTGATGCTCAGGGCAGTTAGGGGATTTGCCCAAGGTCATATAGTTAGCAAGTGCCTTTGCACATTCTTTTTGTTTTTCTTTTTTAACATCTTTACTGGAGTATACTTGCTTTACAATGGTGTGTTAGTTTCTGCTTTATAACAAAGTGAATCAGTTATACATGTACATACATCCCCAGATCTCTTCCCTCTTGCGTCTCCCTCCCTCCCACCCTCCCTATCCCACCCCTCCAGGTGGTCACAAAGCACCGAGCTGATCTCCCTGTGCTATGCGGCTGCTTCCCACTAGCTATCTACCTTATCTTACATTTTGTAGTGTATATATATGTCCATGCCTCTCTCTCACTTTGTCACAGCTTACCCTACCCCCTCCCCATATCCTCAAGTCCATGCTCTGGTAGGTCTGTGTCTTTATCCCTGTCTTACCCCTAAGTTCTTCATGACTTTTTTTTTTTTTCTTAAATTCCATATATATGTGTTAGCATACGGTATTTGTCTTTCTCTTTCTGACTTACTTCACTCTGTGTGACAGACTCTAGGTCTATCCACCTCATTACAAATAGCTCAATTTCGTTTCTTTTTATGGCTGAGTAATATTCCGTTGTATATATGTGCCACATCTTCTTTATCCATTCATCCGATGATGGACACTTAGGTTGTTTCCATCTCCGGGCTATTGTAAATAGAGCTGCAATGAACATTTTGGTACATGACTCTTTTTGAATTACACGGTCAGCTTTCAAAGTCTGATCTGTTGCTGCCACATCAGTTGCCTTTTGCCTTCATGGCTTCAAAGCAACATGAACTCACCCATGTTGCATCCGTCAATGATCTAAGACGAATTTGGAACAAGTAATTAATGTGTTACTTCATATAACCTTAGATCCGTGTCAAGAAACAAGACCTTAGGAAAAGTCCATTGGGTTCTGGTCTCCTGGAAGTCAGAAGACCCAGGCTGGAAACCAGACTACCAGAAAATTACTGTATGAATGAGAGAGTTTATCTTCCCTCTCTGGGCTTTCGTTTTCTTATTTATAAAAGTGTTAGAGGGAGTTGTGCAAAATCAAATATTTACCAAGCACCCACTTTGTACCAGGTCTTGCTCTGGGCATTGGGAATCAAAGACGAATAAGATATTGCTTCTTCCCACATGGGGGCAGTTGAACCAAGGAGTCTCTAATGTCCTTCCCAGTTCGGACATCCTACGAACTCAAATGCAGCCATAAGGAAGGATGAAGGGTCAAGGGACTTTTACCCTATACAGTGTGTCTTAGCTCTGCTAGAACCTAGACCCAGTGTTTGGAGCTGTACCCCAGTGGGCCCAGGGTCAAAACATACACAGAGACCCCTGGGTCCAGATAGACAGGCGAGTGAGCACATAGAAACCCAGGCACTGGCCATTCGTTTGTTCAATCATTCACTCATTTGTTTATGAAGGAGTTTCTGAGCACTCCTTCTGTGTCAGGCACCATACTGGGTGGCTAGAGATATAGAAAGGGGTCAGAGGAGGCCCCAGTATTCCAAGATTGTATGTACAATCTGATGGAGAAGTTGATGTGCAGATATTACAATTAATGGACATTCTAGGGCCAGGCCAGAGACATGACACCACATGTATTCAGGAGCTGGGAATGTCTGGAGCTTCAAGCACCAGGAAGGGCTGTGGGTTCAGTACTCTTCCTTGCCCCACTGATGTTGGGCATATCTAGGTGACCTCCTTTGGCAAACGGGAGGCTAACAGAATGGACCCGGATGGAGGTCTCCAACCGGCCTGTGCAGTTTGGCTTGGCACTGACTATTCTAAAGATCCATCAGGAGAAGAGCATGCCACAGGGAGCCACTGCCACTTTAGCCTGGCCCCAGAATGAGCACTGCGGACCCCCCTGCAGCCTGCAGCCAAGCCAGCCTGGAGCCCTACCTTCTGGCAGAGTTTATCCTACATCAGTCAAACCAGCCACCTGCAGACTTGGAAGAGAGAGAATGGAAAAGATGGATGTTGTTTAAGAAACATGGATACAGTTATTAGGGGAGGGAATGCTTGGAGACAGGGCTGAGCCGAGAGGTGAGGTCCTTATTTACGTGCCCTACCCAGGAGTGTAGGTGCTAGTCATGATGAGCGAGGGATGCCGTGATCAGATTTGCAGGATTCTCGACCCATAGAGAGAGGCAGCAACCATAAGACCCACTGGAGCTGGGGGGCCAGTAGACTTCCCAGCTGAGCTTTCCATCATGTTGGCCTGTGAGGACCACAGCATCTTCTGTGCTCCCAGCTGTTGGGGAAAGTGTATCACAGAGATTCCCACCAAGGTACTGATACCACAGCCCATGCACAGCCTCATAAGGCCTGGCACAGCCCAGGCTCTAGGGCCAGTAACCTCCAGAAAAAGGCAGCCCCTCCCTTCTTCCTTCACTGCGCAAACAAATATCATCATTTTCTCTGTGAGTCACAGCATGAAACATTGGGAGGTACTGACTTAGCGTAAGGGGTCCAAGCCCTCCCCACCCTGCCAAGGACATGCTGTCTGCTCTGACCTGTTTCCCTCCCTGCAAGGTCTGTCTCCTTCAGGCCCCAGACATGTCTCACTTCTCTCGGATGGTGGGCAGAGAGCAGAGATCCAGTGTTGCACCTTTTCATCCATAATATACTGTCTGAGGATTTTTTATTACCCTGTCGAGACAAAGAGCAATGGGCTGCATTTAAATTCAGGACCCAACTGACTGCAGCACTGTGTCTGAATCCTTCACAGCAGCCTCTGCTCTAGCTCCACGAGCTGCCCCCAGGCTGGTCTGTCTATACTGGGCCTCTCTACTGGGTCCGCTGTCCCCACTTCCTCTGTCTCCCCTCCAGTGCTGGGCATCACATGTGCTTAGATGCCAAAAGAAAGGACAGAGACGGTGTGGTGTAAGCCCAGACTGCTCTTGGAGCTCAGGAATGTCTGAGAGTAAAGAGGGCTGGAGCAGGTGGGGACACCTTCCTGGAGGTGATGGGCCTTGATAATAAGATTTAGCAAAGCACGGTAGCTCACAATTTACAAGGCTCTCACATACACAGACAGGGGCTCAATGAATCATCGTAACAACCCTATGAAGGAGAAACAATTATTCTCATTTTCCAGCTTAGACAACAAAGGCTCAGCCAGGAAAAATAACCTGATGGAAGTGCACTGCGAGTAAGTGATTGTATAAGTCAGCGTTCTCCAGAGAGACAGAGCCAATAGGATGTGTGTCTATATAGAAAGGAATTTATTTTAAGGAATTTGCTCTTGTGACTGTGGAGGCTGGCAAGTCCCAAATCTGCACGGTGGGCCAGCAGGCTGGAGACCCAGGGAAGAGCCGATATTGCAGTTCAAGTCCGAAGGCTGTGCACTGTACTCAGGGGAGGTCAGTCCTTTGTTTCATTCAGTCCTTCAACTGATTGGCTGAAGCCCACCAACATTATGGAGGGTAATCTGCTTTACTCAAAGTTCACCAATTTAAGTGATAATCTCATTCAAAACATTCTCACAGAAACATCCAGGATAATGTTTGAACACTTATCTGGGCATCGTGTCCCAGACAAGCTGATATATAAAATTAGCCATCACAGTGGTAGAGCTTGTGTCTGACCCCAGGTCTGTTGGCTTCAGATCCTGAACTTGACTACATCAGAGCACCCAAAGTGATCTGTTCTGGACTTTAAAGAAGAAGAATTTGAAAGAGTGGCATTTAGTTCATTTTAACAAATATTTATTGTGGGTCTTCATTGTGTCTAGCTCTCTTGATATTGAGATTCAAAACAAAACAAAATAGCATCCAGCCTCACAGTCTAATGAAGGAGCTTTACAGTCCAGTAATGAAACAGGGAAGGCATTCTGGAGAGTAGATCATCCTGAATAAAGGCTGAATGGTAGAACTGAGCATGTGAAGAAATTGGCCTGTCTTGACTGGTGAGTTCATACAAGGGAGACTTAGGAACTGAAGTTGGAAAAGTCCTTCGGGGCCAGATCATAGAAAGCCTTGAATGCCCTAGTGCTAATTTGAGGTTTTAGCTTATAGACAACAGGGAGCCAAAGAAGTTTCCTGAGCAAGAGAGTAGCATGAAGAAATTACTGTATTAACAAGAGGAATGGGTAGTGTACATAGGAGGAGATAGGGAAGGGGAGTCAGGTTAGTTTACCCTCGACCAGTGAGCACGTCCTCTTGATATGATTTGGGAGCATTGTGAAATCCATACTTCATTATCCAGTCAAGAAAGAAACATCTGGGGACTTCCCTGGCCATCCAGTGGTTAAGACTTTGCCTTCCAGGACTTCCCTGGTGGCGCAGTGGTTAAGAATCCGCCTGCCAATGAAGGGGACACGGGTTTGATCCCTGGTCCAGGAAGATCCCACATGCCGCGGAGCAACTAAGCCTGTGCGCCACAACTACTGAGCCCACGTGCTGCAACTACTGAAGCCTGCACGCCTAGAGCCTGTGCTCCACAAGAGAAGCCACCTTAATTAGAAGCCTGCACAGCGCAACAAAGAGTAGCCCCCGCTCATCACAATGAGAGAAAGCCCGGGCGCAGCAACGAAGACCCAATGCAGCCAGAAAAAGAAAAAAAAGACTTCACCTTCCAATGCAGGGGGTACAGGTTTGCTCCCTGGTCAGGGAGCTAAGATCCCACATGCCTTAGTGGCCAAAAAACCAAAACATAAAACAGAAGCAATATTGTAACAAATTCGATAAAGACTTTAAAAATGGTCCACATCAAAAAAAATCTAAAAAATAGCAGAAAGAAACATTTGGCAAGGGCCAAGAATTTCTGCCACCAACTGACTTCTCAGTGAAGTTTCAGAATTATGGAAGGGACTTGGCTAGGTGTCAGGCAATGCCCTGGGAATTTTCCATAATCTCAAAACAATCATGTGAAGAAGACAGGGCAGAGATTATTGTTCTCATGTGACTGACAAGGGCATTGAAGGTCAGAGAGATGAAGTAACTTTCGCAAGGTCACAGCTGGTAGATGTGCATGTCAGGGTCTGGACTAGCCTTGTCTGATCCCACAGCCTGCACTCTTAACCACTAAGCGGCAGTAGAGGGTGGGGCTGGGAGAGTCCCTGGTGTGAGTCTTGTAAAGAGAAAAGAGGAGGAAATGGAGGGGCAGAGAGAAAACCAAAGAGTTGAGGAAACAGAGACCATTTTTTAAAACATCTTTATTGGAGTATAATTGCTTTACAATGGTGTGTTAGTTTCTGCTTTATAACAAAGTGAATCAGTTATACATATACATATGTTCCCATGTCTCTTCCCTCTTGCGTCTCCCTCCCTCCCACCCTCCCTATCCCACCCACCCCTCTAGGTGGTCACAAAGCACCGAGCTGATCTCCCTGTGTTATGTGGCTGCTTCCCACTAGCTATCTGTTTTATATTTGGTATGTATATATGTCCATGCCAATCTCTCACTTCGTCCCAGTTTACCCTTCCCCCACCATGTCCTCAAGTCCATTCTCTATATCTACATCTTTATTCCTGCAGAGACCATTTTTTGAAGACTCTAATGCCTTACCAAGGCCTGAGTCAGGAGTAGATGCTGGAAATAGAGACCCAGTCATATCCGGAAAGGCAGAATGTTGGCTGGTGGAGCTCAGAAGAGATGGTGATCCTTTGCCAGAATTAAGCTCAGCTCCACTCACTGTCCAGACTGTTTCCATAGGTCCTGGGGAGAGGGGTCATTTCTTACTGTGAGTGGAGTCCTCTGCTGGACATTCATCTCTACAGCCGCCCAGTCCTTCCAGAGTTAACCCTCTGGTGCTGCAATGGAGCAACCTCCAGGAGAGGGCAGAGATTTCCTGGTGTGCTCACATCTGTAACCATTGTCTTGCCTGGTGGGAGGCATCATCTGCTGTAATTAGGCTTCATTAAAATGCTGGTTAATAACATCTTGCCTGGGCCAGGCACATGATGGGATTGGCCTAGTTGCTGTGAATGTTAGTGTTCTTTGCAGCTGTTTACACACAGCTAACACCCCTGTAGGACCCAAAGGGGAGGAGACAGCGGAGGCTGTGAAAATGCCCCTGCACAGGGGAACCAGAGGCAAAGAGATGGCAAGAGATGGAAATAGAGTCTGAGCATGGAGGACCTTGTGGGCCAAGGTAAGCTCTGAGTCTGTTACAGATGGAGCATCACCAACTGGTGGCCCATGGCTGACTCCTCCCCACAGGTGGTGGGTTTGGCCAGAACAATGTTTGCTGGCTGGTGAGTTGGCTGGTGGTTGGTTTAATGTTGAGTTTGAGGGTCTAGGAGCATGGCTTTCACTGTTCAATTTGCCACTATGCCCCCTATTGTTTCACACCTATCATTGCACATACTTACATTATAAACCCATCTTCTGAAGACATTTGAGCTTGTGACCCTAGTGTATCTGATGGGTAAGAGGTGAGGCTGTAAAAAGAACAAGTTAATAGGCAGGGGACGTGTATAAACAAAAACATAGACATAGAGAGCCACGGAGAAAGAGCTGGGATCAGTGAGGGACTGTGGGGGCCAGAGTGTATGAGGAGGAACCCAGAGACAAAGATGTATGGATTGTCCAGGGGCCTCCACGACCTCTAGTGTGGCGGAATGCAAGTGTAAGGTGGGGAGTGGGAGAGATGGGTCAAGAGAAAACCGCAGAGAAGACAGCAGGAACCGGAGCCCAGAGGGAGGCCTTGGATACCATGTTTAATAGACTTGGGCTTGCTCTAGAGAAAGCATGGAACCCATCAAAAAGGGGTTTAAGTCAGAGGGAGACATGGTCATACTTGCATCTGAGAAATGTCACTGTGGTAGCAGTGATAAGGATGGATTGGACAGCAGCAAGGAGAGAGGCTGTTGCAGTCCCCTCAGGTTGCTGATGCAGATGCAACCCTGAGGCCTGAACCAGGGCAGAGGCAGTGCAGTGGAGAGGAGGAAGACACGAAGGCCATTTCTGAGGTGGACTCCATTGGTTTCCTACCTTGGGGAGACAGCAACACTCCTGGCTGATTGGAGGCCTGGCTGCTGGTCCCACTGGGTTTACAGGAGAAAGTACATAAATGGAGGAATATTGACCTCACACCTGACCTTCTAAAGAGGAATCAAGGCTCATGGGAAGACGAAAGTTCAGTGTGAGAAGGGAAGAGGAAAAACTCTGATTTGGGTTTCTTAGTCTCTCCTCTCTTGGCTTTCACCATAGCAGCCAAACTTTGCCAAATTTTCATCTGAATTCTCACAGCTAAGCCTGATTTTACAGGTCAGAACGCTAGGCTTCCCAATGATCAGCTACCTTCCCAAAGCTACTGGTGGTCGGACATTTTTTTGTCATATCATTTCCATATTTAGGAAATTTATTTCTTTTTCTTTGTATCTATATGATTGCTGTCTGTTTATCTACAAGTCACCTTTCATTTTTATTTCTCTCTCTCTCTCTCCTTCTATGTCTTTTTGTTTCTGTGAGTTTCTCTTGGTGTGTTATTTCTCTCTGTATCTCTCCCTCTCTGTGTTTCCCTCTTTTTCTCATTTTCTCTCTCTCTCTCTTTGTCCCACCCTGCCTCCCCCCTCCCTCCATCCCTCTCTTACCCTATTCTGTCTCTTTCTCTCTATCCCCAGTTCTGATTAGACAAATGACTCGGGGATGCAGCCAGTCTCTGCCCGGTGGCTAAGCTAATTGATGGCTGCTATAGAATTGCCTAAACAAGGAACTCTTGTCATTAGCAAGAGATGGGTTGCCTTGGCCTACAACTAGGAAACCTTTGAAATCCTGCATCTAAATTGCCATTCTTTTGACTGCTGCTAGTGATGCTAATTAGTTGTGTTAATTGGATGTTTTGATATTTGAAGAGTAAAGCAATCCAACTCCTTCCTCCAGAAAGCCAAAATTATTAATGAACTTGGCAGCAGTCTTGGCTGTCTTTCCACAGTGGGTACAGCCAAAGATTTTGGGGCAGGGGAAGGGGTCGTTCTGAGGAAGTGTCTTGCTATTTCCTGGGGAGAGGGAGAGGCTACGAGGCTGGCTATGGAGTTTCTTAGTGGTGAAATCACACAGTGGGACAGGAGACCAGAGACCAACATAAGGGATTTGGCTCTGCTCTGCCATTACCTGCCATGAGCCAGGGCAACCATGCTTGAACTTTTGTATCCTGGTGCCTAGCACCATGCCTGGCACACAGTTAGCATCTAACACGTATGATTGAGTGAATAACCAAAATGAGCATTGATTTGGGAGTCAGATTCAAATCCCAGTTCAACCACTTTCTAGCTTGATGATTTGAGCAAAAGTGACTTCACCTCTCTGGTCTCAGATTTCCCTCCAACCACATATTAGTGAACTGTTCTGACAAATATCATTTTCTCCCACTTGCTATATTTTCATCCCATCACAAATGGTACCTGGTACCCTGCCTGCCTAACCTGCCTCATGATCTGGCTTAGATTATAAAACAATGTGCTTAAAGCTAAGGAAGAGATAGGTATGGAATTCCTTGGGTGCATAGAGAACAGAACAATTAAGCAACTAATTCAGTATTGAGGGATCTGGGAAGATTTCCTAAATAGGACAGATTTTTGAGCTGGGTCCGCAAGGGTGATTAAGTATTCACCAGGAGGATAAGCAAGAGTGGAAAAAGAGGAAGACACTCCACAAGGGCCTGAGAGCCCAGAGCCATGGATGAGCCCCTCACTGCTCTGAAATAAAAGGCATAAGTGATCTCTTTCAGCATTTTTCAAGGGAGAAAACTATAATCCAGGGCAGGAACAAGAACTAGGGAAGGGGAAGGTCGGGTGTGGTAGAGGAAACTTGACATCTCATTCACCATTGGAAAGAATTTTCTTTAGGAAGCCAAGCCCACAGTCTCGTCTGGTTAATTGACTTCAGGGATGTTTTAAAACACCATAAGGAGAGGCATAGCTCGGACAGATTGATCATGAGTTCCAGAGACCCAGCACAAAGATTAATGAGTGACTACTGCATCTTAAAAATGTCACCAAACCAAATTGGGTCCATTTGCCCGCCACACAACAAAGCCAATCTAATGACACCAAGTTGTGGTGAACGAAAGTACAGTGTTTATCACAGGTGCCAAGCGAGAAGAGGCAGCAAAAGACCCGAACTCCCTGCTGGCTTTCAGGGAAGGGTTTCTAAAGGCAATATTTGGGGAGGGTTGCAGGGTATGTGATCAGCTCATGGACTTTCTTCTAAGTGGTTGGTGGTGTGGTACCAGGGTGATGTTTTGGGAATTTCAATCATCAACCTTCCGTTTCTAACCAGTCTATGTGCTTATGCTCAGCATGTAGTCACCAACCTTCACCTGGTTGGGGTCTTAGTTACTGCACAACAACTCAAAGATCTGTGTCAGATTGTTATGTATATCCCTTGAGGAGCTAGGACTCTGTTTTATCACTGAACTCTTGTTTAAGCTATCATTACTTTTCTTGCTTGACTGCTTTTCCTTTATTTCTGCATTCCCTCACTTCTCTAATTAGTAACTGCTTGAGTCCGCTCTTTGGAACTCAGGGAAAGCCTAGGACACTAAAGCCTTTTTCTAAAAATAAGAAACATGGGATATGGAGGGGTTTTCGTACCCGGGAGGGTCCTGCAGGGTCCGTCTCAGTTTTAAAAGTGTTGGTAGAGCTGATCTGATTTAATCTTCCCTTTTAATAGAAGAAAGAAAGAAGGAAGGAAGGAAGGAAGGAATGAAGGAAGGAAGGAAGGAAAGAAAGAAAGAAAAAAAGAAAGAAAGAAAGAAAGAAAAAGAGAGAAAGGGAGGGAGGGAGGGAGGGAAGGAGGGAGGAAGGAAGGAAGAAAGAAGGAGGGAAGGAGGGAGGGAGGGATTATCAAATATTTAAGGATCACCTACCATGGCCCAAGGCCTAGGATAGAGAAAGATGCATCAGACACAGTGGCTGTGCTCAAGGACTAGTCTGAACCTGAACATCTCAAGACACAGACACAGTTGGGTATCTCTCAGTATCCATGGTGCCCAGCATACACTGGCTCCAAGAGTTAGTTGAATAATTGATTGAAGGAACTTGAGGAGACAGGGAAGAAAAGACATCCATGTATATCTTATGTCACCCATGTGTATCTTATATTATGGGTGGAAAGCTGCAGGTATTATGAAAGAGGAGTGGAGTTCAGAGGAGAAGAGAGTGCTCCGAAGAATAAGGTTCAAAAATTTCATGAAGGACATGGTGGGGTGTAGGCTAAACCTTGAAAGATGACCAGGACAGAGACTAAGGTGGAGAACAAACATGAACAAAGGCACAGGCTCCGTTGGTGATTATTTAACAAGTGTCCACTCAGTGTCTATTCTGTGCCCGGTACTGTGAGAGCAATGGGGATACTAAACTGCTCTCTAAAAATTTATAATCCCAGAGAGGAAAGAGGCAGGAGGGTGTGTGTGTGTGTGTGTGTGTTGGTATAGACTGGAGGAGGACAATGGTGGCACAGGATTAAGGGGAGGGGCTGGAGATTTGGCTGGATCAAGAACAAAGGATCTAAAATTTCAGATTATGTTAGGCCTTTATTCTCCACCAGCTATAAAAGGTGTTTGATGTGGAAGGAAAGGAAACTAGCACTGACTGAGCTCCTGCTACACACCAGTGAAAAGTGCTTTGCATACAAGGTTCTTATTTAATCTTCTAAACCACTTTGAAGTAGGTCTGTGTATCCCCATTTTACAAATGAGGAGGCCACGTTTAAGCGACTAGTTAGCGGTGGAATCTTTGTGGCTCCAAAGTCCTTGATGTTTTTTATACAGCACCATGCTGATCAGACAGCAGGCTCATTCTGTACCCTCTCCGTGTGCCTTAGTTGATTGGGGGTTGGAAGGAGTGTGTGCGTGTGTGTGTGTGTGTGCACGCGCGCATGCATACATGTGCCTGCTCGTATTTGCCTGCATACAGGTACCAACTGTGGACAAGGGAGATTCTGATTACTTCCGTCCAATTAATGCTCTGTTCATTCTTGCTGTCTCCTTGTGATTAGAATTAATTGCTGCTGATTACACTGTGTGGAAGAGAAAGGACAGTCATCAACAGTTTGGCTTGGCAGATAAAAACTTTGTAATGCAAAATAAAACTGGTTCCTGAGGACTTGAATTAAGAAATTCTCTCTGTTGGAGAAAGATTAGGCATTCTTTGACCAAGATCAATGTTCTATGACCCTATCCAGGCAGGAGGACAACATGCCCCTGTTCTGGTCAGCAGCAAAGATAAAAGCAAGTGAGGCAATATATTTATTTGGAAAATTGATTGTGTATAAAAGCTGTCTAAGTGATTTTGCAAATCTCTTCCTCATCTGTAAGATTAAGACACTTGATGAGGTAAACTCCAAGGTCCTATATTAGTCAGATTTCCTTCGGTTGCAAGTGACAGAAAACCCAACTCAAACTGACTTAAGTAAAAAGGGGAATTAATTAGCTCACAGAATTTTGAAGGCCAAAGGAATACTGGTTTTAGGCATGCCTGGATCAAGAGACTCAAGCAGGGTCATCAGGACTTGATGTCCATGTGCTTCCTGAATATTGGCTCCATTCTCTAACAGGCTCTCTCTCCTCCAGATGAAAAATGGCAGCTCTTGGTGGATATCCCATCCTCTCACCATTAAGCGTGATTTCCTCTCTCCCAAGTCCAGAACTCAGTCTCATTGGGCTTATGCCATGGCTGACTGATCACTGTGGCAAAAGGAATTCAGTGCTCTGCTTAACAGGAAAAGGTTGACTCTATCCCCATGGAGAGTCTGGGTGGAGTCAGCTCCTCCTGAGCCACAGGGATTGAGAATGGGCGTTCAATAGGGAAAGGTGGGGTGTTATGAAAAGGGAATAGATTAAGAGCAGGAAACCAAGCAAGGCAGATGTCCAGTATTGGTACCCTCCTGCTCAGGCATTTTATGATTCTCTAACCACTGCTGCACTCTCAAGTTCAGCCTAGAAAATATGAAGGTCAGTGAAGTTCAGGGAGGACTTGAAGTCAGGAGGTGTGTTTAAAGGCATAAGAGAGAAAAATGTATTTTTGAGCACCTGCTTTATGTTAGGATCCATAACGAGTGCCCTCATGTTCATCGTCATTCAATTTTCACAAGACTTGATTTAGTAGCCATGGTCATTCCCACTTACAGATAAGGAAATTGGGAATTAGGGGGCGAACCACTTGTCTAAATATGTATTTATTTACATATTCTTCCCACAAAGACTTCTTCGGTGGGATTGTATTAGACTGTGGGGAAACAAGGATGGGGAAGATGCCGGCTCTGCCCTCTAGGACCTCACAGTCTAATGCGGAGAGAGAGGCAAAGAGCAGTGGAGATCGTGGGTGCGGTGGGTTCAGTCCCGGTCTGGAGGGTGCCAGGCCATGCTCTCTTTTGTCCCCTCCAGGCACAAGTCCAAGGTTTCCTGCTTTGCATAGGTGGGGCATTGTTCTGAGAGTCTGCGGTTCAGGAGGAGCTTTGGTCCCTGGAGGCCCAGTGGCACTCAATTGGCTTCACCCTCCAGCTATAACTAGTTGTCAAAAGAACCTGGCTCCTCTAGCCCAGGATCACCTTCACCATACTAGAGGGTCATCGTTTCCTCCACAAAACCTCTTCATGTCTGCATCCAGGCTATCGTTGGTGATAGTCAGGGCCACCTCTTTCTTCTCTTCATCAGACAGTCCTTTTTCAAGGATCCCTGCTTCTGGATGTTTCCTGCTTTGCTAGAGTGACAGAGGAAGAACAAGGCCACTTTCCCTCTGGAGTTTGTGATGTTTGCTTTCAGCCTTCCTCTCGTCAACGTCCGCGGCTCAGCATTTCTCTTCTCACAACCACATTCTCTCCAACAGTCACTAGGAAGTGGCCTCCATTTCTCCTCCCAGCAAAGCCCTGAGACAACCTTGGCTCAGGGAGAAGGAGGGGCCAGACTCGGCTCCAGATTCCTGCCATTAGCAGCAAAACATGAATTGAACACCTAACTTGTCATACACTCTGCTGGGCACAGGGGAAATGGTGGCAAACAAAGCACGCAGATTTTGCAATCATGGAAGTTAGTAGTCTAGCAGAGGAGACAGTATCCAAACCTACATATATGCATGTAAAGTTACCAACATGAAAGGACCATGAAGGAGTGCCAGGAGGTCCAGGAGGGGATATGATGGTGGCACTGACACAGACAGGAGGCTTTCTGGAGGAAGTGGCAATTGAGCAGAGGGCTAAAGAATTAGTAGGAGTTCCTAGAGCCAATGAGGCAGGGGGTCTGCCATGGAGGGAGAATGGAACGGCACAGAACTGGTCTAAGAAATCCTGTTGCCCAAGGGATAGATGAGAGCATGAGAGAGCATATGACTTGTCTTATTGTTACTAAAACAGAGCAGGACTGAATAAGACACGGAACAGGCATGTTTGATACCCTGATGCTGAGCAGACCCTGGTTAGTGTTTGTCAGAGGCGGGGAGGCAGCCAGGCAGACAGACAGGACAGCTGGCCCAGCAGAGGTGTGGGAGAATGAGAACAGAAAAGTAAAGCTCGGGAGGAAATATGTTCTATCCTAAAGATTGGATAAATGTGTTAGTCTCATGGGAACTTTAAGCCCAACTTGTTACCCATCCTGTGAGTGGGATCACATCAGCTTTGCCTGACATGAAACCAAGATGTCCCCCAAGGAGCAGTAGATACCAGGAAATGACAAAAACCAGACATTACAATGGAGCTTCATTGTAGGAATCAGAGGAGTTGCCTGGCACAACTGTGCAGCAAAATTAAATTGGGTAAGAAGGGTGCCAAGGAAGCCACTTGAGGGAGCACGAAGCTCCCTGGCTTCTAGAAGCCACATTCAGACATCCTATCCAGAAGCAATGGGGACACCTCCACCCAGTTCCTCAAGACAAGAACCTGGTATGTTAGCCTCGATACCTTTCCTAGTTCAGCTACCTCTGTAAGCACCCTACATTCAATCCCCAAGTCATGTCAGTTTTACTTTACAGATATTGCTAATTCTATCCCTCCCTCCTTACTCCATGGCTGTGTCCTACCTCAGGCCCTCACCAGCCTCCCTGGATCAGAATGTCCTCCCTGTCTCTAGGTTTGGTCCCTTCCAAACCATCCTCCACCAGGGCCACTGGAGTGATCATCCCGAAGCCACATCTGACATATGGGAAAATACCTCAGCACCCAGCACTAAGACTGGGATCCACAGGAGCTCCTTCTCTGTGCCTTGATACTTGAGCAAATCCAGACAACATTTGCCTGCAGGATAAAGCTCACGCTCATTACATCACACAAGGCACTCATGGCCTGTCCTTGTGTGTTTCTTTCTTCCTACGTCATCTCGTAGAAGGCATTCCAGCTGTGCCGGATGTCTTAGAGTCTTCGAAGGGATGGCCAGGCCTCGCCCTGCTCGCACATCATGCCTCTGCCTTTGTTCAGGGATGCCTTTCCCTGTCTTCTTTCTCTTTTCACCTGGCCAACTCCTAGTTTTCCTTCAGGTGCCCCAGATTTCAACCTTATTCTTCACCTGTTTGTTTATTGCCTATTTTCCCCACTGTGATATGAGCTCCGTGAGAATAGAGATGCTGTTGTTTTGTGCACAGTTGTATCTCAGCATCTAGAAAAGTACACATTATGTAATAGATTCTCCATTATTTGTTAACTAAATTGTTCAGTGAAGACTCATCTCAAAAAAAATAAAAAAAAAAACCCGCTGGCCCCCACCCCCCACTCAGTTCAGCTCAGAAGTCTAAGACGTCTTCCGGGTCCCTCCAGTGTTCATTCTTACCTTCTGCATCCCCACTTCCCCTCCCACCTTCTGCTGGAGTAGCCAGTGCCCTGCACTGCAGTTCTTATTTACAAGGCTTCTCCAAGGGCTGCTCAAGGGCAGGGACTGACTTCTCATCCCAAATCCACAGCAAGTGGCCCAGAGCCTTACATAGCATATAATAAATTTTGAATAAATGAATGAATTCATTTTAAGACAGTTAAAGTACTTTTCCCATTTAGGTTATTACAGAATATTGAGCACAGTTCCCTGTGCTATACATTAGGTCCTTACTGGTTATCTATTTTAAATATAGCAGTGCGTATGTGTCAATCCCAACCTCCTATTCTACACTCCCCCCAACATTTCCCCCCTGGTAACCATATGTTTTTTCTCTAAATCTGTGAGTCTGTTTCTGTTTTGTAAATAAGTTCAATTGTATCATTTTTTTTTTTTTAGATTCCGCATATAAGCGTTATCATATGATATCTGTTTTTCTCTTAGTTCACTTAGTATGATAATCTCCAGGTCCATCCCTGAAACTAAGACAACATTGTTAATCAACTATACTCCAATATAACATAAAAATTAAAATAAAATAAATTTACAAATTAAAAAAAGAAAGTTAAAATAACTTTTTAAATTATAGCATAATTTTAAAAAGCCATAGGGCTTGGAATTGGACAGACCTGATCTTAAGTCCTAACCAGTTGCTGGCTGAGTCATGTTAGACAAGTGACATCTCTGAACCTCAGTTTTCTAACCTGCAGCGTGAGGATAATAAAATCTACCTTGCTTGTGCATAATAAATGAAACTAGCACAGTGCCTGGAAGATAGGAGGTAGTCATAAACATTTATTCCATCCCCTGAGTTTCAAGTTCAAAACAATAGTTAAAAAGAAAATAGCACAAGGGTGAGAAAGTCATAAGTTGTTAAAGCCAGGAGGACCCTAACGCTTGCAACCTGCTCCAAGGTGCCACTGCACAAATATTTACTTTGGTCTTTGGTCTTGTTTTTATTGTACACCAGCTGAAGCTTCTGATAATATCTATGAGCATCTCTCAGAGAAGCAGGGCCTCCTCTTAGGCTGCAGCGCATCCAAGTCCCAACAATTGCTGAACAGGGCCCAGCTACACAGGCACAGCCGATTCTGAGAGCCAGTTGCCAGAGCTGTGGTCAACCATCAGTGGGAAAGGGAGGTACTGCTGGGGAATTGCTGGAGCCTAGAGTGAAGGAGGAGGGGAGGGGAGGGAGCCACAAAGCAAGCGATAGCATGAGGGCTGGAGGGAGAGATTATTAACTTCCCTCTTGGGTGAGCAGGGGGCCAGAGATAGACAGAGGGGCTCTAAATACAGCAGTCCAGGGGAAGTCAGGAAGGGAGAGGCCCTCGGAGACTGAGGTGTGCTAGAGATGGAGGGGGCCACGGTTCCTGCCAGAGTGACTGGGAGGGGGCGTTAGACGTCCATCCTACGACGGCAAGGCAGCCCATGAGGGCAGCTTCCTTTCCCCTCCCACTGTCTCCAAGGATCTATTCAGGGAGTACTTTTTCCAGGTAGGGCTGCTGAGGCAGCCTCCCAGTCAAGCTCTGACCCACTTCTCAAGCTCCTGCCCATGCCCACCTCTCTCGTTTCACCTGCTGCATCTCTACCGGATCCTGTGTAACCCCCAGACCAGTGGTTCTCACCTAGGGGTGAATCGTCCCCCTCGATGTCATTGTGTGACAATGTCTGAAGATATTTTTGGTTATCCCAAAAGAGTGGCGGATTCTGCTGGCACCTAAAGAAAGAGGCCAGGGATGCTGCTAAACATCCTACAGTGCGCAGGACAGTTCACTACACCATGGGATCATCCAGCCTCAAATATCAACAGCATCTACACTATCAGCAGCTTGAGGCAGGACCACCAGTCTTTGTTTATATACTCAGCGTGTGTACTCTGTAAACTATTACATGGCTCAACACATAGGAGGTGCTTGGTAAGTGTCTCTTGAGGGAATAAATGAGTAACAAATGATGAATGAATGACAACAACCTTCCTAATGTTGTTTTAAGTTCAAAAATCCCCCTCGCTCATCCCTTCCAGACTCAGCACACTATACCTGAGGTCAGGTCTCCATCTGTCCTGGCCCAGCCAGCCTCTAGCCTGATATCTCTTCTAAATACACTGTTAGAGTGGCAGGCACCACCCTCACACCTGGTAAGGCTGTCCCTCGTCTGAGTGGCGGGAAAGGATATCCCCTGCTTCAGGGATGCACTTCTCTTAGGGAAGAGCAGAGAGAGAGTGAGCCTTAGGACTAGAGGTCACCTAGGTCCACCTCCAGCCAACTTTATGGGAGAGGAAACTGAGGCCCACAGCATGGAAGGACCTGCAAGGTCTTATCCCTACACATCCAGGAAACAGAACTTTAAAAATAATTTCTTTATCTCTCCCTCCCTCTGTCTCTCTGTCCTTTTTCCCTTTCCCTTCCCTTGTGTTTTTAGCTTGTTTGTTTGTCTTCTCCCTGCCTCTGTTAATAGGCCTAACATGTGTAAAATGACTCTGGAAACAAATTTGAACTTGACATACCCTCGTCCTTAAAGAACTCATGCTTTGTTGGCAATGACAGGCTCATAAATAATGGTGATAATTTTAGAAGCTACTACATAGCAACATTGTGCGGGGTGCTTTGGATATACAATTCCTAATCAGCACAATTGTACTGTGAGGTAGGTAGCATTATCCATTTCAGAGATGAGAAAACTGAGGCTCAGAGAATATAAGTAGCTTGCCCAAGGTCACACAGCTAAATGTATAGCAGCCAAGATTAAAACCCATGCTTTTCAGATTCTAAAGCCCACATTTAAATGTACAACAGTATGCAGTGTCAGGGGACAAGGCTTAAGACCAGATTATAGAAAGCCAGGAATGCCAGA
>NW_006773119.1:284787-341169 GCF_000442215.2 Lipotes vexillifer
TTAGATCTTACCCTGTAGGTGACAGGGAATCAGCATGGGGTTGTAAGTCAGGAAGTGACAAGGTTAGCAATTGTGAGAATGGGACTCTCAGCAAAAAAGGGGAGAACTTGAAGGCAAGAAGACGAATTAGGAGGCTGAAGCACAGTTCAGGTAAGAGATAAGGGTCTGAACTAAAGGACTAATGGTGGGGGAAGAGGAGGGGACAGGGTTACAACGTGTTTAAGAAGTAAAATAAGCAGCACATGGTCCATTACAGGTATTTCCTGCCCTTGAGGGGCAGCAAATAATGCAAATAAAAAAGACTCTGGAGTTAGACATATTGGGGTCCAAATCCTGGTAAATCCACTTGCTGCTTGTGCAGGAGGTGTTGGACATCTCTGAGTGATACTGAGGGTCTGGTGGGTGGTGTGGGTAGAGCGCCCAGCACAGAGCCAGAGCTCCGCCCCTGACATTCACAGCGTCTTCACCCTCAGCTCTTAGCTAAGCAGGTGAACTCAGGGCACGTACTGTAAGCCCCAAAGATGTCCAGACCTCAATCCTTGGAACCTAGAGATATAAATATTACCTAATATAGAAACAAGGTCTCTGTAGATGTCATTTCTAGGGATCTTGAGATGCGAGAGTATCCTGGATTATCTGGGTGGACCCTAAATGCAATCACATGTAACCTTGTAAGAGGACGGCAGAGGGACATGTGACCATAGAGGCAGAGACTGGAGTGATGTGGTCACAAGCCAAGGAATGCCCGCAGCCACCAGCAGCCGGGAGAGGCCAGAAACGGTTTCTCCCCTAGAGCCTCAAGACGAGTGTGACCCTGTTACCACCTTGACTTTGGCCCATTGAGATGGATTTCAGTCTTCCGGCCTCAGGAACTGCAAGAGACTAAATTTCTGTTGTTTTAAGCCACTAAGTGTGTGGTAATTTTTTCAGTGGCAATAGGAAATGAATATAGAGCCTCATAGCTATCCGCAACTTTCAGCATTCTTTAGTGGTTTGGACACCTCCCCACCATTCATACCTGTGTGCTCATCTCCAGCCTCTTCTCTGAAGGGAGCCTCTCAGAAAATACCCACCCTCTTGAGTTGTACCTCACTTATCAAAGAGGAGGTGTCCCTTCCCATCAGTCTGTCTCTCCCTTCCTTCTGTCTGTCCTTCTCTGCCTCTCTCTCTGTCTCTGCCTCTATTTTTGTCTTGCTCATCTCATTTGCTGTCTCTCCTCTTTTTTTTTTGCGGTACGCGGGCCTCTCACTGTTGTGGCCTCTCCCGTTGCGGAGCACAGGCTCCGGACGTGCAGGCTCAGCAGCCGTGGCTCACGGGCCCAGCCGCTCTGCGGCATGTGGGATCTTCCCGGACCGCGGCGCGAACCCGTGTCCCCTGCATCGGCAGGCGGACACTCAACCACTGCGCCACCAGGGAAGCCCTACTGTCTCTCCTCTTATGCCTGTGTTTCCCTGTTTCTTTCCTTTTGTCTCTTTCTGTCTCATCCTCTGCCTTTCCCTCCCCCCATCACCCTCCCTGTTGTCTACAGTTGCATGTTTCTCTCCCTTTCCCTCTCCCTCTCTCAGTGTCTCTCTCTCTCTCTCTCTCTCTCTCTCTCTCTCTCTCTCTCTCTCTCTCGCTCTGTCTGTCTCTCTCTCTCAGTCTGATTCTCTCTCTGTCTCTCTGTCATCCACTTCGTAGGTTTCTGTGTCTGCCCCTCACTCCTTTCTCTCCAGTTTTCAAGATCGAGTTTCTCTCGGCCCCCATCTTTCCGCTCCATCCTGACGCATTTCTCCCTGTATCTTCCTGTCTGCTTGCATCACTCTCTGTTGGTCTCTTCACCTGCCTGTCTCTCCCTGTCTCTTCCTCCCTCCTCCTGTGTCTCCCTGTCTTTCTCTCCCATTCATGGCCTCCTTACCTCAGGGGTTGCCTCAGGACTTGCATGGGATTGGAGAGGACTCTGCAATTATAACTGCAGCCTCTGCACTGCACTCAAGAGACAGATTCATCTGTTTAGTCATGCACCTGTCTGACACCATGGGAGGATGGGTGAGGCAGCCAGAAACAAAAGATCCTTTGCATCCCACTGTTCTCCTGCCTTTACCTAGAGGCTCCTGGGCAGTTGCCTCTCAACATTCCAGCAGCGCTGTCAGCCTTACCAAAGAGAAATCACTTTTCCTTGGCCGACTCCTCTGCAGAATTAATCAGTCCCCTTTAATGATAACCATCTTTTGCTGGTGTGAGTAGGAGTGTGAGAAGAGAAAGAATTCTAGGTGGGGGCTTCCCAGCAGGGAGCAGGTAGGAGTTAAACTTTCGTATTTGGAGGCAGGATGATGGCAAAGAAAGACCTTCATGAGGACAGGGACCGTGTCTGTTTTTCTTGTCATTGTATCCTAGGTCCTAGAATGGGGTCCGGCACGTCATGATTATGTGAATGATGAATGAGTGAATGAATGAACGAATGAATGGGCTTCAGTCCTCTGTGCACCAGTATCTGGTGAGCCTCATTGGACAAGTCCCTTCTGATTTTTCATCTGCAAAATGGGGATAGCGGGATTTCCCTGGTGGTCCAGTGGTTAAGACTTCGCCTTCCACTGCATGGGGGGCAGGTTCGATCCCTGGTTGGGAAGCTAAGATCCCACATGCCTCGGGGCCAAAAAACCAAAACCAAAAACAGAAGCAATATTGTAACAAGTTCAATAAAGACTTTAAAAATATGGGGAAAGCAATCAGACCTGCCTGCAGCACACATCTGTGGGGAGAGAGGAAGCGAAATATGGTATCTGCTGAGTGGGAACGGACCTCAGCTCCCTGCAGCGCAGGGAGGCCAGGAGTGCTCAGCAGTGGTTCTGGAAGAGCTGCAGGGAGTGAGAGGTGTGGAGCCGGCTTCAGACATGAGGGCCTGGGGAAGGGAGGCCACAGGCCAGGCGGGAGGATATGTATGAGATGCATCCCCTCTGGCTTTGCTCTGGGAGGTGAAGGGGAGCTTCAGTCAGTCAGGAAACTGCCACGTGCCAAGAAGGAGGTGTTCCTCAATCCCACCCTGGAGGCCGACTGTTATCCCCAGTGGTGGGATTGGGCTGGACTTAGCAGGAGACCAGTTATGAAGTGACTGGTCAGAGGTCCTGTTTCAGACGAGGAGGGTCACTCATGCTGGATGCTGCCCAGATGCCCCGCCTCCTCCAAGCCCGCTGAAGCCCCACTTTAATCAATGAGGACTCCTCTGACCACTCTACTTTCTGCTGCGATCTGCTGCCTGCCCCCCAGCACTCCGCTTGCCCTTTTCCTTACTTTTACTCATAGCACTCATCACTGTCTGGCATCTCAGTAATGTACGAGTGTACTAGATTAGCAGTTTGTCTCCAGTAGGTAGAATGTAAGCTTCATGAAGACAGGGATCTCGGTCAGTTTTGTTCACTGTGCTAAAATAACTTGGCACAGAGTATGTCCTCGATAAATATTTGTTGAATGAAAGAACGGGGATGGGATTTTTCATAAGCTTATGGTGTTGAGGCCTTTGCTTTAACATACCATGTTAACGCTGGAAAGAACTTGAGAGACTGTACATGTTACCCACAGAGAAGTTAAGGCCAGAGAAAGGAAATGGCCAAGATCACATGGAAAGTTACCGATCGAAACCAGGTTGGTCTCTTGATTCCCATTTATGGGCTCATTCAATGCACCAGACCTGAGGCCCTGAGATAAGAGAACAGAGGGTCCTGCATTCTCCCAGGGACCTTGAGTGCCCTCTGAGAGCCAGGGGCAAGAAGATGATGGAGAGGGAGCAGAAGGGAACAGGCCATGCAGTGAGCAAAAATTTATGGTGTGAATAATCCTAGAGAGGTGGTGGTTCAGAAACCATTTCCATTATTGATATTTTCCTATTTCTGATTGAGGACCCGGGTGCCCAACATCTCACAGGCATCTTGAACTCAAGTTGAACTCCTAACCTCTCCCCTGAGCCTTTCCTCCCTCAGTCTTCCACATTGCAGAGCACAGCACCCCCATTCACCCAGCTACCGGGGCTAAGTATGCAGTCACCCTTCCTTCCTTCCTCTCTCTCAAGCCCTACATCCAACCTGTCAGCAGATCCTGCCAGTTCTTCCCCCCACGACGTATCTTCCCATCTCTACTGCCTCCATCCTGGTCCAGGGCCCCATCTTTCCCCTGGACCATCGCTGTATTCTCCTGGCTGGCACGCCTGCTTCCACTCTTGCTTTCTTATTTTTAGCAAAGCAGTGACCTGACCTTTTAAAATTATAAATCAGACCATCTCATTTTCCTGCTTAAAATTCTTCATTCACTTAGATGCTTCCCATTCACTTAGAAAATCCAGAGTCCTGAAGGTGACCCAGAATAATGTGCCACGTGATCTAACCCTTGCCTATCTCTCCACACCAGCCCTCTTTCAGCCTGTCTGTCCCACCCAAGGACCCTTCCCACACACGTTTCCTTCTTCATAGATGCTTCCGTACCCACTGCCCACTCTCAGTTCACAGAGGCCTGCCCACACCCCCTCTCTAAGGCAATACCCCATTGCCCTCAGATAAGGACTCTGTGCATTTTCTTTCTAGAGCTATTAACATTGCAGTTATGTATTTATTCAGTGTTTTTGCATTACTTTGTTACTGTTTCTGCTTCAAGGATTTAAAAATCCTTGACTCAGTTGGTTGGTTTATGTTTGGTTGGTTGGTTTTTGGTTTTTGGTTTTTGGTTTTTAACCACAGTATATACCCTGCGCCTTCTAGAGAACTTGAACATACTAGATGACCAGTAAAACATATTAAGTGAACAGATGATAAATACAACCATAGATAGGCCCTGGCTTTTATTGCCAACAGAATACAAGTTTAAATTCCATAATTTGACATTCAGAGCCTTCGCTAATCTGACACCAGCCTAGCATTGCAGCCCCACCTTCCCCTCTACACTTTAGCTCCCTTGGCCCATGGGCCCTTCTCTGTCTTATTTCTGGCCCAGGATCATGGGCCCCAGGCCCACTCCCCGCTTCTACTGATGCTAATCTCTCTCTTCCTCCCTCTTTCAGATTTGTCTTTGTCTGTCAAATCTTGACTATATACCCACTTCCATGAAGCCTTTCACAATTCCTCCATTTGAAATTAAATCTCCAACATGTCCACAGAATTTAGTGTCTGAATTTATGGTCACACTTAAGAGAGGAGAAAGCATGAATGGCGTTAAAAGACACTCAGGTTGCCCTTCCCCCTGGGAGTGAAGACTGCTGCCATGTCCTGCCTGCCGTACACAGTGGGGTGTTACTCCAGGACCTTGCTTCAGACAGGTCTGGACTCAAAGAGGGCTAAAAATCCTCAACAGGAACTCTCCAGTAATTAAGCAGCACCCAGCAACAAATGAGCACAGGTCCCTGGCACTCCCTCAAACTTGCTTTTCACTAAGTACCGTGATTTCTCCAAATACCTACCATATGAACTCAAAATAATAAAACTCCAGAAGAGAGTAACCTCAGAGCCCTGCTCCACCCCTGCTGTGAGACCTGGGAGGGCCAGACAGAATTTCGAGATAAGGACCCTCACTTCACCATCAGCCGTGTAGCTGACAGGGTCATGGTGCTCCAACCAGGTGTCGGGTCTGTGCCTCTGAGGTGGGAGAGCCAAGTTCAGGACATTGGTCCACCAGAGACCTCCTGGCTCCATGTAATATCGAATGGCTCTCCCACAGATCTACATCTCAGCACAAAGACCCAGCTGCACTCATCGACCAGCAAGCTACAGTGCTGGACACCCTATGCCAAACAACTAGCAACACAGGAACACAACCCCACCCATTAACAGAGAGGCTGCCTAAAATTATAATAAGGTCACAGACACCCCAAAACAAGCCACTAGTTGCGGTCCTGCCCAACAGAAAGACAAGATCGAGCCTCATCCACTGGAACACAGACACCAGTCCCCTCCACCAGGAAGCCTACACAACCCACTGAACCAGCCTTAGCCACTGGGTACAGACACCAAAAACAACGGGAACTCTGAACCTGCAGCCTGAGAAAAGGAGACCCCAAACACAGTAAGATAAGTAAAATGAGAAGTCAGAGAAATGTGAAGCAGATAAAGGAGCAAGGCAAAAACCCCCCAGACCAAACAAATGAGAGGAAATAGGCAAGCTACCTGAAAAATAACTCAGAGTAATGATAGTAAAGATGATCCAAAATCGTGGAAACAGAATGGAGAAAATACAAGAAACATTTAAAAAGGACCTAGAAGAACTAAAGAGCAAACAGACAATGATGAACAACACAACAATTGAAATTTAAAATTCTCTAGAAGGAATCAATAGCAGAATAACTGAGGCAGAGAAATGGATAAGTGACCTGGAATATAAAATAGTGGAAATAGCTACTGCAGAGAAGAATAAAGAAAAAAGAATGAAAAGAATTGAGGACAGTCTCAGAGACCTCTGGCACAACATGAAATGCACCAACATTCGAATTATAGGGGTCCCAGAAGAAGAAGAGAAAGAGAAAGGGACTGAGAAAATATTTGAAGAGATTATAGTTGAAAATTTCCCTGATATGGGAAAGGAAATAGTCAATCAAGTCCAGGAAGCATAGAGAGTCCCATACAGGATAAATCCAAGGAGAAACATGCCAAGACACATATTAATCAAACTATCAAAAATTAAATACAAAGAAAACATATTCAAAGCACCAAGGGAAAAAAAAACAAATAACATACAAGGGAATCCCCATAAGGTTAACAGCTGATCTTTCAACAGAAACTTTGCAAGCCACAAGGGAGAGGCAGGACATATTTAAAGTGACAAAAGGGAAAAACCTACAAGCAAGATTACTCTACCCAGGAAGGATCACATTCAGATTCAACAGAGAAATTAAAACCTTTACAGACAAGCAAAAGCTAAGAGAATTCAGCATCACCAAACCAGCTTTACAACAAATACTAAAGGAACTACTCTAGGCAGGAAACACAAGAGAAGGCAAAGACCTACAATAACAAACCCAAAACAATTTAGAAAATGGTAATAGGAACATACATATCGATATTTACCTTAAATGTAAATGGATTAAATGCTCCAACCAAAAGACATAAACTGGACTTCCCTGGTGTCTCAGTGGTTGAGAGTCCTCCTGCCGATGCAGGGGATGCGGGTTCGTGCCCTGGTGCGGTAGGATCCCACATGCTGTGGAGCAACTAAGCCCATGAGCCATGGCCGCTGAGCTTGGGTGTCCGGAGCCTGTGCTCCGCAATGAGAGAGGCCACAACAGTGAGAGGCCCAAGTACCGAAAAAAATAAAAAATAAAAAAGACATAGACTGGCTGAATGGACACAAAAACAAGACTGGTATATATGCTGTCTGCAAAAGACCCACTTCAGACCTAGAGACATATACAGACTGAAAGTGGGGGGATGGAGTAAAATATTCCATGCAAATGGAAATCAACAGAAAGCAGGAGTAGCAATTCTCATAGCAGACAAAATAGACTTTAAAATAAAGACTATTACAAGAGACAAAGAAGGACACTACATAATGATCAAGGGATCGATCCAAGAAGAAGGTATAACAATTGTAAATATTTATGCACCCAACATAGGAGCACCTAAATGCATAAGACAAATGCTAACAGCCATAAAAGGGGAAATCAACAGTTATACAATCATAGTAGGGAAATTTAAGACCCCACTTTCACCAAAGGACAGATCATACAAAATGAAAATAAATACAGAAACACAAGCTTTAACTGATACATTAAACAAGATGGACTTAATATTTATAGGACAGTCATCCAAAAACAACAGAATACACTTTCTTCTCAAGTGCTCATAGAACATTCTCCAGTATAGATCCTTTCTTGACTCACAAATCAAGCCTTGGTAAATTTAAGAAAATTGAAATCATATCAAGTATCTTTTCTGATCACAACGCTATGAGACTAGATATCAATTACAGGAAAAAAATCTGTAAAAAATGCACACACATGGAGGCTAAACAACACAGTACTAAATAACCAAGAGATCACTGAAGAAATCAAAGAGGAAATCAAAAATTACCTAGAAACAAATGACAATGAAAACACAACCACCCAAAACCTATGGGATGCAGCAAAAGCCGTTCTAAGAGGGAAGTTTATAGCAATACAATCCTACCTCAAAAACAAGAAACATCTCAAATAAACACCTAACCTTGCACCTAAAGCCATTAGAGAAAGAAGAACAAAAAAACCCCAAAGTTAGCAGAAGGAATGAAATCATAAAGATCATATCAGAAATAAATGAAAAAGAAATGAAGGAAATGATAGCAAATATCAATAAAACCAAAAGCTGATTCTTTGAGAAGATATTGATAAACCATTAGCCAGACTCATCCAGAAAAAAAGGGAGAAGACTCAAGTCAATAGAATTAGAAATGAAAAAGGAGAAGTAACAACTGACACTGCAGAAATACAAAGGATCATGAGAGGGCTTCCCTGGTGGTGCAGTGGTTGAGAGTCCGCCTGCCGATGCAGGGGACGCGGGTTCATGCCCCGGTCCGGGAAGATTCCCACATGCTGCGGAGCGGCTGGGCCCATAAGCCATGGCTGCTGAGCCTGCACCTCCGGAGCCTGTGCTCTGCAACGGGAGAGGCCACAACAGTGAGAGCCCCACGTACCGCAAAAACAAACAAAAACAAACAAAGGATCATGAGAGGTTACTACAAGCAACTATATGCCAATAAAATGGACAACCTGCAAGAAATGGATGAATTCTTAGAAAAGCACAACCTTCTGCAACTGAACCAGGAAGAAATAGAAAATACAAACCGACCAATCACAAGCACTGAAATTGAAACTGTGATTAAAAATCTTCCAACAAACAAAAGCCCAGGACCAGATGGCTTCACAGGCGAAATCTATCAAACATTTAGAAAAGAGCTAACATCTATTCTTCTCAAACTCTTCCAAAATATACCAGAGGGAGGAACACTCCCAAAATCATTCTACGAGGCCACCATCACCCTAACACCAAAACCAGACAAAGATGCCACAGAGAAAGGAAACTACAGGCCAATACCAATGATGAACATAGGTGCAAAAATCCTAACCAAAATACTAGCAAACAGAATCCAACAGCACATTAAAAGGATCATACAACATGATCAAGTGGGGTTTATCCTAGGAATGCAAGGATTCTTCAATATAAGTAAATTGATCAGTGTGATACACCATATTAAAAAACTGAACTATAAAAACCATATGATCATCTCAATAGATGCAGAAAAATCTTTTGACAAAGTTCAACACCCATTTATGATAAATAACCTCAAGACAGTAGGCATAGATGGAACTTACCTCAGCATAATAAAGGCCATATATGACAAACCCACAGCCAACATTGTTCTCAATGGTGAAAAACTGAAACCATTTCCTCTAAGATCAGGAACAAGACAAGGATGTCCACTCTCACCACTAGTATTCAACATAGTCTTGAAAGTTTTAGCCACAGCAATCAGAGAAGAAAAAGGAATAAAAGGAATCCAAATCAGAAAAGAAGAATTAAAGCTGTCACTGTTTGCAGATGACATGATACTATACATAGAGAATTCTAAAGATGCTACCAAAAAACTACTAGAGCTAATCAATGAATTTGGAAAAGTAGCAGGATACAAAATTAATGCAGAGACATCTCTTGCATTTCTATACACTAATGATGAAAAATCTGAAAGAGAAATTAAGGAAACGCTCCCATTTACCACTGCAACAAAAAGAATAAAATACCCAGGAATAAACCTACCTAAGGAGACAAAAAACCTGTATGCAGAAAACTATAAGACACTGATGAAAGAAATTAAAGACAATACAAACAGATGGAGAGATATACCATTTTCTTGGATTGGAAGAATCAACACTGTGAAAATGACTGTACTCCCCAAAGCAATCTACAGATTCAATGCAATCCCTATCAAACTACCAATGGCATTTTTCACAGGACTAGAAAAAATTTTTTCACAATTTCTTTGTAAACACGAAAGACCCCGAATAGCCAAAGCAATCTCAAGAAAGAAAAATGGAGCTGGAGGAATCAGGCTCCTAGACTTCAGATTATAGTACAAAGCTACAATAATCAAGACAGTATGGTACTGGCACAAAAACAGAAATATAGGTCAATGGAACAGGATAGAAAGCAGAGATAAACCCATGCACATATGGTCACTTTATTTTTGATAAAGGAGGCAAGAATATACAATGGAGAAAAGACAGCCTCTTCAATAAGTGGTGCGTGGAAAACTGGACAGCTGCATGTAAAAGAATGAAATTAGAACACTCCCTAACACCATACACAAAAATAAACTCAATATGGATGAAAGACCTAAATGTAAGGCCAGACACTATGAAACTCTTAGAGGAAATCATAGGCAGAACATTCTATGACATAAATCACAGCAAGATCCTTTTTGACCCACCTCCTAGAGAAATGGAAATAAAAACAAAAATAAACAAATGGGACCTAATGAAACTGCAAGTCTTTTGCACAGCAAAGGAAACCATAAACAGGACCAAAAGACAACCCTCAGTATGGGAGAAAATATTTGCAAATGAAGCAACTGACAAAGGATTAATCTCCAAAATTTACAAGCAGCTCATACAGCTCAATATCAAAAAAGCCAATCCATAAATGGGCAGAAGACCTAAATAGATATTTCTACAAAGAAGATATACAGATTGCCAACAAACACATGAAAGGATGCTCAACATCACTAATCATTAGAGAAATGCAAATCAAAACTACAATGAGGTATCACCACACACTGGTCAGAATGGCCATCATCAAAACGTCTACAAACAATAAATACGGGAGAGGGTGTGCAGAAAAGGGAACCCTCTTGCACTTTTGTTGGGAATGTAAATTGATGCAGCCACTATGCAGAACAGTATGGAGGTTCCTTAAAAAACTAAAAATAGAATTACCATATGACCCAGCAATTCCACCACTGCGCGTATACCCTGAGAAAACCATAATTCAAAAAAGTCATGTACCACAATATTCATTGCAGCACTATTTACAATAGCCAGGACATGGAAGCAACCTAAATGTCCATTGACAGATGAATTGATAAAGAAGATGTGGCACATATATACAATGGAATATTACTCAGCCATAAAAGGAAATGAAATTGAGTTTTTTCTAGTGAGGTGGATGGACCTAGAGCCTGTCATACAGAGTGAAGTAAGTCAGAAAGAGAAAAACATGTACTGTATGCTAACATATATATGGAATCTAAAAAAAAAAAAGAAATTGGTTCTGAAGAACCTAGGGGCAGGACAGGAATAAAGATGCAGATGTACAGAATGGACTTGAGGACATGTGGAGGGGAAAGGGTAAGCTGGGACAAAGTGAGAGATTGGCATGGACATATATACACTACCAAATGTAACATAGATAGCTAGTGGGAAACAGCCACATAGCACAGGGAGATCAGCTTGGTGCTTTGTGTCCACCTAGAGGTGGGATAGGGAGGGTGGGAGGGAGATGCAAGAGGGAGGATATATGGGGATATATGTGCATGTATAGCTGATTCACTTTTTTATAAAGCAGAAACTAACACACCACTGTAAAGCAATTATACTCCAATAAAGATGTTAAAATAAATAAATAAAAGACACAGGTTCCTATGCCACCTCTATCACTTTCGAGGCACAAGGCTCTGGGTCAATTATGCAAACTCTGCTTTTTTCAGTTTCCTGTAAAATATGTGTCCAATTGTGCTTTGACCTTGCAGGGATGTGGTGGGGGTTATCGACAGTAAATAAGTACACTCTACAGTGCACAGGGTATGCTGGGGAAAAAAAATGGTAGTTGCTTTTGTAAAGGTGAGAATGCAACAGCCTGTTTGCTAGTGTAGTTAGTTGGGACATGTTAGTTTCCTCCTCTAGACTGTAAACAGAATTTGTCTAATTCTTCTTTAAGCTCGATCTCTGCCCTTGTTCATGCCAGTACACACATGCGAGCAGCCCCCAGAATGTTAGAATGAATGAGCAAATGAATGAATGAATGAAAATATCCCAGCCCTCATTGCCTGTTAAAGCATCCCACCAAGTGCTGGAGCTATTGACGCCCACCGTTTACTTTAAAACAGCTCTGGGCAGAAGTCACCAAGCTAGTCTGAGTTTCAGACAACCCCAGACAAACCCTCCTGCTTCTCTGGTTCAAGGGTCCTGATCCCACCTGCTGCCTGTTCCTGCCCCTTTGCGAGAAGCCCATCGGGAGCTACGGAAGAATCTGAGGAGGATACTTTGAATTTACAGAGGTCGTTCTGAGGTTTTCGTTGGCAATGAAGAGCTGGGAGTTTTCACCCCAATTTTTTTTCTCTCTTAATTCTGCAGTATATCGGAAAAGGTTCCAGCCAAGAGAGCTATTGCTTTCTCCATGCCTAGATCTTAAACCTTTGTTCAAAGACAGCTTGTTTTAATTGAAAATGTTCAGTCAGTCTCTTCACTCCTGTCACCCACGCCTCATTTCTCGACTCCAGCAGGGCCAGTGCAGTAAATAATCTGGAGTGAGGCTCTCAGGGCTTAGGAAATATGTAATACTATTGGAAAGAGAAAGAGGGTTGTCCCTGACAATTCCCGCCTTTAAAACACTGTCTTTTAAACAGAGCTTGCTAAAATGATCAGTACCTCACAGAGGAACATTTTACTGCAACAGCCCAACTCCTCCACCTTGTAGAGCCCAGGTGTATTGACTACCAAGGAGATCTCCTAGGCTTGCTTCCAGTCTGGGTGAGTCTGGAGTTCACTGCAGGTCAGGAGGAAGGGTTCAGGCTTCCCTCTGGCCCCATTCATGCACTTACTTAGTCAGCACCCACGTGTTAGTGACATACCTCACCACCATAATCCTGTGAGGCAGGCATTGTTATTCACATTTTACAGGTGAGGAAATGAGGGCTCAGGGAGATGGGAAAGCCTCTGCGAGGCCACACTGTGTTTCAGTTCTCCTTTGCTGCGTAACAAATCTCCCCCAAACTTAGTGTTTAAAACCACAGCTATTCTCTCTTGTTTTCTGTGGGTCAGAAACTTGGGAAGGGCTCCCCTGAGTACTCTTAGCTTGGCATCTTTGACGCAGTGGCAGTGAGACAGTGGCTGGAGCTGGAGCTGGAGCCATAGTGTGCTGGAGGAGCTGCTGCGGGCTGGCCAGAAATCTCTCTCTAAAGTAATCTCTCCACAAAGTCTCAGGGCCTCTCCCTGCAGCCCCTCCATGGGCTAGTTTGGGCTTCCTCACAGCATGCTGACCCCAGGGCAGTCAGACAGCTTGCCTGGAAGTTCAGGGCCCCAGCTGGAACATTCGAGCAGGCAAGGTGCAAGTTATACCTGCTTTTCTGGCTTCTCCTCAGAAGTCCCACACTGTCACTTCTGCCATTCCTTTGGTGGCAAGTGAGTCACAAAGCCCACTCAGCTTCAGAGAGAGGGGATACAGATGCCACCTCTCAGTGGAGGGAGTGTCAAGGTCACATCATAGAATAACAGGTGAGATGGGAGACATTGTTGCAGACATCTTTGGAAAGTACAATCTGCCCCTCACAGCATGTGGCTGAGCTAGGATTCGGATTCGGATTAGGTACATTTGATTCCGAAACTTCTACTACAATCTTTTAGCCCCGTCCACAGGAACCTCTCCCCTCCTCTGCGCCCCTGTTGCTCTTACTTTTTTGTTTGTTTGTTTGTTTATTTTTGGCTGCGCTGGGTCTTCGTTGCTGCGCGCGGGCTTTCTCTAGTTGCAGTGAGCGGGGGCTACTCTTCGTTGTGGCACATGGGCTTCTCATTGCGGTGGCTTCTCTTGTTGCAGAGCACAGGCTCTAGGTGCATGGAATCAGTAGTTGTGGCACATGGGCTTCAGTAGTTGTGGCACGTGGGCTTCAGTAGTTGTGGCTCATGGACTCTAGAGCGCAGGCTCAGTAGTTGTAGCGCACAGGCTTTGTTGCTCCACAGCATGTGGGATCTTCCCGGACCAGGGCTCGAACCCGTGTCTCCTGCATTGGCAGGTGGACTCTTAACCACTGTGCCACCAGGGAAGCCCTGTAGCTCTTACTGTGGTGATTTGGTTCGAGCCTGGCTAGGTTGAAGCAGCTAGCCACTTCTGCAGGTCCTGGTGGCGAGACTGCCTCCAGGGTCTGCTGGTCTGAGAGCCCATGCCTGACACCAGCTTGTGAACTTTTTAAAGGAGGGGACAGAGAAGGTCGGTCACAACCAGAGGAAGAAAGCAGGTGGCAGCCCCAGAGCACAGCAAGCCTGCGGCACATCTCACTGTCTTAAACAACTCGTCTGGCGTTTCTCCTTCTCCCACCAGGCACTGGCCTGGGATGACTCAGCCCTTGACAGAAAAGGTGCCTTCAAGTTGGGAAACAGCCCAGAGTGGTGGAAAGCTCAAGGTTCTGGAGTCAGACACTCCCAAATTGGAGTTTTGACTCTACCATTTCCAGTTATATAGCTTTGGACAAGTTTCTTAACCTCCCAGAGCAAAAGGGAGATAAAAATGCCTTCCTCCCTGGATGTTTTAAAATGCATATGTAAGCAAAGTGCCACTGTGGTGCCAGGCACTACATAAATGCTGGTGTTCATGTCCTGGGCCACATCCAACCCCAGCCTGGAGACAGACGTCTTGAAGAGAGTGGTGAGAACTCACTCAACTGTTCCACAGATGCTAGCCCACCTCCATGAGCCTGGGTAGAATGGTGGCTGAGTGGTACCCAGTGAAGGGGCAACTAAACTGAGGTGTCTGGAAGCTGAGAAGGAGTCTGCCCTGTAAGGCCCGTGGGCAGAGGGGAGAGTGGTCTGGGAAGATGGAATGGAATGGACAAAGGTCTGGAGGTAGGAGAAGTTCAGTATCACTGGAGCGTGAAGGTGGGAGGCAACAAGCACAAAGCTGAGACCTAACTACAAAGGACCCGGTAGATCAAGTTCCAAAATCTGAACTTTAAAGGCAACTGGGAGCCCCTGAAGGGTTTTACTCAGCTGGGTGGCGTAGTCAGATCTGCGTTTTAGAATAACTACCCTCCCACCCCACCCCCACTAGCAAAGTTATAGAAAATGGAGTAGAGGCAGGCACTCTTATGGCAGGAAGGCCATTAGGACAGGATGACAGCAATTCAAGGAAAAGATGGTGCTGACCTTTTCTAGGGGAACAGCAGGGACCTGGAGAAAAGTGGAGAAACTGAAGAGATAGGAGGTCCCTTGGGTAAGAGTTGGTGATGGCTTGGACGTTCAGAGCTGAGAGATATGAGATGAAAGATAAGTGCTTTGAATGAAGTCAGTTCAGAAGCCACGGAAGTAGGGGGCAAGGGCACCAATCATAGACCTGGGAGAGGAGTACTGTGGGAGGCTTTACTAAAGAGACATCACCTAACTGGAGAATTGATAGTTAAAAATTAGCCAAAGGGAAGGGGAAGGCACTTCAGGGAGAGGAAACCGCTCACGTGAAGCCCCAGAGTTATGATAGATAATGCACAGAGCATATGCTCCATGTTGTTGGATTGCTGTGCTAATTTATACTAAAATGTTAATGGTCAATATGGAATTGACCCTTTCCCCCTCCCCAGGGAGTTTGTACTTTAACAGGTCACGAACGCTTACCCTAAGGATTCATAATTGGTAGATTTCAAGGTGGAACGGGGATACTATTTAGGGTGAGAGGGTTTTATCATTGTCCCCAAGGTTACCAAAGTAGATGACTAATCCTCGGGGTCAAGTAGGCCCTGGTCTATATGCAACAAAGGGTCTCTTGCCCTCAGGTCTTGCTTATCTGGCTCCACCCCAAGCCACCTGAAGGCAGACCATGGAAGCCCAGTGATTCCCAAAGGGATGCAGTAGGTTCTAAAAGCTCTAAACACAGGCTTTGGGGTAAGACTACCTAGACCCATGTCCTGGCTCCTCTCCTTTCCGGTTCTGTGACCTTGGGCAAATTATTGGACTTCTTCACATCTCAGTTTCCTCATCTGGAAAATGAGGAAAATAATAGTATCTATCAATAATATTTAAGGTTTCGTGAAAATCAAAAAAGACAGTACATACAACACTTAGAATAGTGAGTGGTGATACTGTTTTGTGACTGTTCTCACTTTTCTTACTAGTCCAGAGTTGCTCCTTAACACCCACCCTTGCAGATATGAAGCTGGGGCGGAACGTGGCGAGAACGTTTTTGGATTATTACCGGCTGAACCCCATGGTCGAGAAAGTGACGATCCCCATGCCAAGGCTGCGGTAAGTGCTGAGCAGAGCAGCAGGGGCTTGCGTCCTGCTTAACTGGCTTTTGTTCAGGGGCAGCTTCCCTTAGCCTCTCTCTGTCCCTCGGTTTCCCATCTGTGTCACGGGAAAGATGATCGGCCCTGCCACAGAGAGTGTACGGAGCAGAAGGGCTTAACAGCACATTTCCTGAGTTGAAGTATAATTATGGGGTCAGACAGTGAGGGGTTGGTCACATTTCTGGGTCTAACATGGGAACCGACAGGGATGGGAGCTGCTGGGAGGCTGAGTCCAGTCACTGCTGCCAAAGCTAGTCTGGGTGTTTCCATATGCTACTACATCTGATAGCTCCCATGTCATCTAGGCTCCTAAGATCTCGGATCCTTCAATTTCCTCATCTGTAAAGTGGGGACAGTGGTGCTCACTCAGAAGATTATTAAGAGATGTGTGTTCGAGCACCCTGCACAGTGCCAGGCATGTATGTACCCCGAGCACATGAGAGTCCCCTTCTGTCAAGATGCAAAGGCTCAGGGCTGAGAAGACACATCCCTGAGAAGTTTCCCCTCAGGTCCTCTGCTGGGGCCAACTTCTTGAGCGGGTGAAGAAACAAGGTTAGGAGATGAGTGTCCTTCCTGAGGGCTGGACCAGAGCCCAGAGTGCTGGGTGTTCCCATGACTGCTGGCGGTGAGCCCAGTGAGCATGTGGACAGTGACACCCAGTGGCATCTGGAATGTGCTGGCCCCGTCCTACCTCTTGACCCCATCTCCTACTCTCCTAGTGGTCCAGCTTCCTTGAAGGACATGACGAGATATCCAACGTACTGCTCCTGCCAGACCAGTCTTCCCACTGACCTTGCCCAAACGCTTTGCTGTCTCAGGGCTTTTGCCTGATGCACCTTCCTCCCTACCTGTTATTAACAAAACACAGTGTTAATCACTACTATTTATTGAGCAAAGTACTCTTTGTATATGGTCTTATTCAGTCCTCCTAGACAATTTATTCCTCATATTACAAATGAGGAAAAGGAAGCTCAGAAAGGTGACGAGAATTGCCTGAGGTCAAAGATATTTTGGCAGAGGCAGAATCTGATCCTAGGCGTTTATGATTCTAAAGCTGGACTGCAGTCCAGCTAAGCTCCACCTCAGTGTGGGTCCAAATTCTGTCTCAAGCTCATGCTAGCTTGTGAGATGTTAGGCAAGTTTCCTGGCCTCATGAAACCTTCCTCCTCCTACCTAAAGTGGGGGTAATAAGGATGGTTTTAAAAATTAGATACAAGCATGGTGTAGTGCCTGGCAGCCAGTAGGTGCTCAATAAATGTTTCCATCTCCTCTGGCTTCTGGGGTGCAGTCCCAGATTTCCAGACAGCTCATCACAGCCTGGGGCAAGTCCCTGGTCTTCTCTGGTTGGGCTGGATGATCTCTCAGGACCCACGTCCCATCAGGCTGGGAGTCCCACCTCTTGAGTCCCAGCTCCACAAGGAGTCTGCATCACAATGTACGCTGACTCATACTTTGTCTCAGCTTGTTCAGCCCCATCCTGGAGGATTAGTCTTCAGAAGGAGCATCTGTGTTTCTTCTCTGTGCTCCCACAGTGCCTAGGCTGTACTGAGCATGCATGCATGTATACATCCCTTCATTCGCTCACTTAGGAAAAACAACACTTTGTGCCAAGTGTCTGGGCAGAGGGGGTGCTTGAACAAGTAAATGATTAAGGTGTGACCCCGACGTTGAAGAGCTCACCTCTAGAGAATGGTGCTCAATTCATCCTTAGAAGTCATTGGTTACATTCTTAAAAATTTAAAGCTCTATAAAACTCAAAAGAATTGTTAGAAACTCATTTACAAGTTAATTTGGGGATTGTCTCTTTCAGGTCCTCTGTCAGCCTGAATAAAATTATCCCGATCCTTTCCCACTTTGTTCTTGAATGTTGCACTGTCAGTAAAATGGTGCTGACATCCAGGGAGAGTAGCCATCATCATCATGCAGATGAGGTGTTGAGGCCCAGGGAGCAGACAGGATTGGTCACAGCCATGGCTAGAGCTAGGCCCCACCATCCCCAGCCTGGTGTTCTCACCATCAGTTAGTAAAGAGTTCTCTGAGATGGGGGAGGCAGGACCCTGAAACTGGGTCTAAAGCATTCAGGGGAGTTCAGGGCCCGGCTCGCGGGACCTCATTTCCCTGAGCTTTGGAGCCCTCATTAGAGAAGAGCTGGAGAGCTCATTCCTCAAAGTTCATAGCCTTGAGGACTTGTGGTAAATGCGCCCACCCTTCGCCTAAGAAAAACGAAATAAAAACTCTCTCCATCCCCACATCTCTACCTCATCAAACTATGAATATCACTTAGCTCTCAACTGGTCAGCAGTTCTTGAAAAAAATGAATCTCAGGAGGATACAAGGCTCTGATGTGGGACTTGAATACTTCCCCATTTTTTTATTATTTTCCACCCAAGCATCAAATAACATACATGAAAGAGCAGTTCTGGCTTTAAAGGAAAATTATATGTTTTGACTCAAAATTAGTCTTTGTTTACTCTCATCTCTATGGATAATTATACTGTGTCAGTTTCCACCCACGTGCTGGTAGGAGCCTGTCAGCATCCCTGGGTGCTGTGCCACCCTTTGGGGAAGGTCCCTGGGGAGGCCAGGATGTGGGCCTGAGACATCACAGGCTCAGGGACATGGCGTTGATGACCAGAGCTGAGACCCCACGCTTATCTCGACCACAGTGACACAAAATGCCCCATCAAGGTGCATACAAATTAGACAGGGGAAATGAGCAGGCCAGGTAAGCCTCTGTGAGGAGACAGAGCATGAGCACGGAGGGTGGGCCTCTAAGTGTAAGGTGGCCTCAGGCTCAGTGCCAGTGGGCTGCCTCCACGCTGGGGTTTGGATATGTGTGCGGGGCATGGGGGTGGGAATCATCAGCTCTACATCACACTGGAGCCCACCATGTGGCAGGCCGTGCACTGGATGCTGGGGGAACATAGATAACCTTTGCCCATCAGGAGCTCAGATTCACAGAGGAGAAAGCATGTACACATGCAAAGGTAGCAAACAATACTGAGCAATGTGTAAATGTGCTCAGTTACCTATCAGATTGTGCCCTCTTTCAAAACACCTTCCATGGCTCCCCATTTCAGTTCCTCTTCTGGCTGTTCAAAGCCCTGGCCTACATTGAAAACTTCATACGCAGCCTCCTAGCACACACCTTTCCCTTGTGAGCACCTTCTGCGCCCCACCTGCTTTCTATCACTTTATACCCCAGTCAGCAAGTCATACCTCCATGTTCATCCTTTTCCTTCTTTCTGGAATGTTCTCCCTTACTGTCTGTAGATGACAAATACCAATTTATCTTTCAAAGCCCAGTCCAGATATCATACCTCTGTGTTTTTGTCCTTTTGCTCTCCACCTGAGGTAGAGCTCCTTCCTCTCTGCTGGGTCCCGAACTGCATTTTGCACACACGTGTGCATGGTACGTCCCATAGCGTATTGTCACAGCATCTTTGCATGCTGTGACATCT
The DNA here is from genome assembly GCF_000442215.2 of Lipotes vexillifer. Taxonomy (NCBI): domain Eukaryota; kingdom Metazoa; phylum Chordata; class Mammalia; order Artiodactyla; family Lipotidae; genus Lipotes; species Lipotes vexillifer. The sequence goes on from NW_006773119.1 coordinate 304,494, forward strand.
TTGAATGTCTGGCTCCTCCACTAGATGGGCTGCTCCTTGAGGAATTATTTTTATCACTCCTGTATCCTTAGTGCCAGGTGCAGAGCCTAGCTGGGAGTAGATCCTAAATAAGCCCTAAATGTATGAATTATAAAATGGTAGATCTGAAGAAGCCCCTAAGAATCATCTACTTCCACCCCTTCGTGTTATAGTGAAAAGTGAGACCCAATCAGAAATTACTCTCCCACACCATCTGGCAAACATTCGGCAGCCAGCAGGAGTATCCCGAGAAGGCTTCATGGACTAAGTGGGGCTTGAATTTGGTTTCAAAGGACATGTAGAATTCCAATGGATGAAACAGAAAGAGGAGAGAGGGCATTCCAGGTTGAGGGAAAGGTTGTAAAAGGCAGGGAGCTGAACCTGAAAAGACACATTCTAAAGCAATGACAGGCCAGGATGTTTAGGGCAACAGAGACGATAAAGATGGGACTAAAAATTCATTCAACTCATCAAACAACCTTCGAGCATCTACTCCATACCACTCACGAATTGTAGAGAAAAATCAAATGCATCCAACCCACAGTCCCGTGAGAAAAATAGCTGGGGAAAGAACTCCCTAGAAAATGGTGTACTAAGAGGTTAGGCACAAAGTGCTGCAGAAGCCTCTGGAAGAGAGAGGCTTATTTTCTGAGGAGTCAGCTTCCCAAAGGAGGTGAGTCTGGAGGGCACGATAGGAAAAGGAGCATCTCTGTGGGGCCCAGGTGTGAGACGCTTGCCTACCAGTGCCTCTCTCTGTGCCCCCATCTTGAGCTGCAGGTGCTCTTTGGCTCTGTAATGGCCCCAGAGTCACTCTGCACATTCACACTCCTCCCCAGCCACTGCACACCCTCTCCCCCTGCACACCATCTGCCAGGGGCTGCCCCACCTGTGATCATACCTGGGCTTCACCCGCAAAGAAACAAACCCATCTTATTTCCCATGCTTCCTTTGGGTGTGAAGACCCGCACTCTCAGTGACATATGAATGGCACCCTGTAGTTGGCAAAACTCTTCCCCAACCCCATTTACCAGAGCCTATGATGCAGGAAGGACATGGGCCCTACTATTTTAGAAATGAAGAAACAGAGGCTAGAGGAAAAAGGGACTTCGTCAAGATCACGTCGCCTGCAAACAACATTCCGGCATATGTTCCAGGCTGTTGATGGGTACTAAGATCTAGATGTATCTCACCCATGCTAGATGGCCTTCCTATATTAGCAAGGTCCCTCATGAGTGTGGAATTTTAGACAGTGAGGCTTCCTGGTGGAGGAGCTACATTAGGGCAAGGTGTCCCTTTTGTGTGCTGCCACCTGTTCTGTCTTTACCTTATTCATGACTCATCGGCAATGAAGGAAAATGATACTCCAGGGTCAGAGCATCATGGGTTATAAGAAGTCACATCTTGAATCCTAAATCAAACAGCCCAAGAGATTCCCATATTTGTGGCATTACCATTTTCTTCTATGCATTGTAGTTCTTTATTATTTATTATTTTGTGTAATTATTTTGTATAACTGTCTCCTCTACTAAACTGTAAGCAGCCTGAGGACAGCATCAATGTCTGACTCAACTTTGTCATCTCCAGAGTACAGTGGACCATACCTAGCACCTAGCACCTTGCACCAGGCCTTTGTAAGTTATAGTAGGCAAAGGAAGGTGCTAGGTGAGTTTATTCATATTATCTCATTTAACCTCACGCCACCCTCCAAGATTGGATTATTTTATCCTCGTTTTGTAAATGAAACTCAGAGAAGTTAAACAACTTGCTCAAGGTCGTACCTCTCATATATAGCTGACCTGGGAATTCGGTTCAGTTCTTTCTGGATTGGCTAATCTTTCCGCTGCAAATAAATCTTAATCCAATGCTTGAATGAATGGCACATCAATTTGTTACTCAACAACATAACAAACAAACAAGGCCCCGTATGAGGAAAAATGCAAACTCGATAAACTGGGTCCCTGCCCATCAGAAGCTCATAGCCTAGTGTGTGAGCAGAAGAGACAGTGAATAATTGCTGAAGAGTAGTGTTAAAGGTATTGCATTGGGTGCTGGGTGCTGGGATAGAACTAGACACATCCCTGCCTTCAGAGAGCCCCCAAGATTGTAGGGGAGACAGACCCACCATGAAATGCCATAATTAGGCTATACTGAGAAATATAAAGGGAACTCTGGAGCCCATGATGGTTATGAAGGGAATGAGCTCCCTGGATCTGCCAAGCTGCAATTCATCTATGGGTTCATGCCCATCCCGTCGTGAAATGGATAGAATGAGTTAGAATCAAGTTGGAAATGTGGAAGACTTGTAACTATAGGACAGTTAGGTTTTCTCCAGAACCAGAATGATACAACGTATCTCCATCCATTCATCTAACAGTCATTCGTTGAGTCATGCTGCCTGCTTTGAGCAAGGCCCTGGGCTGCAGGATGCAGAGAAGAGGAAGTCAAGGCCACTGCTCCTAGGAGGTCACAGTCCAGTGGGGGGAGATAGACATGCACACAAATGATGGCAGTACAGCGTGTATATGTGCTGTCTTTCTTCTCTCTTTCTGTTATCTCCCCCTTTGCAGGAAAGAACGCCCCCCCTACAAGCGCCCACTCCTGCGGGGCCCAGCCAGCAGCCACCCCGACAGCAAAGGGGGCAAGAAGAGCTCAGTGAACCACAAAGACCCTTCAAACTCTTTTTAAGGATGCGGAGTCCGGGGAGGTCTTGTGGTGGCAGGGGCATGCATTTTCTGCTGGGGCATGAAATTAATCACCCTTCTCTAGTTTCCAAGATAATGGCTGTGAGATAATGTATAAGCTAGTGAAAGGGAAGGAAAAACATGAGAAATTTCATCATCGATTTTCCCTTTTAACAAAATCAATCGTGAGCCTTCGGCTTCAGGCTCAGGAACAAAATAGGAGATTCAAACCAGATGAGTACAGATGCTATTTTCCACAACATAGAGACCCTCACAGGAAGAGAAAACCCACACGTCCCTTCTCAGGTCAGTGCTTTCCAGCCCCTTTACTGTTCTAAGTTGTGCAGTTACTACAGATGTTTACCTTTTAGACTAGGCTACAGTTGTTTTTGGTTTTAGAAATGCAGTGTCCATATTTGCTGACCCAGAACAATAGCAACAACACATACAACACGAAGACAAATGCACTGTTGGGAGCAATGGGACAAAATTTTTGAGATCACGAAGGTCTTAGACATACGGTTAATTTATGAGCTGCATGCTCCCTGACTCCCCTAAACCCCAGCATGCAACTTCAGAAAACTGCTCTGAGAGCTATGTCCCAATGACCTGGGTCGTTTCATTGAAACTTTAGCTCCTAAAACAAAAAGTAATAGACACACATTCCAAAAGGTCTATCATGGTTAAGATCTCTAGATCTTGGTGTCTGAGATCAAACCTGACCACTGAAGACAAGGACATGGAAAATCTGCAACAGGGGGGAGGAGGCAGACCACCAGGGACAGGAGATGCAAAAGACAAAAGGGTGCACTCTGAGGCAGGTGGGGATGATAAACTAAAACAACAGCAGGGGCAATTCCCAAGGTGGAGCAAGCTCAATATTGTGCATTTTTCTATGGAGTAAAGTGCCTTTCATGATGAATGGGTCCAGGGGAATCAGCTCCCTGCCTGTCTGTGAAGCAGCAGGCTGAGTCACCATGACAGCCTGTTAATGAAAATGACCTCCCGGAAATAAGGATTAGGCGATAGGGAGAGAAAGGGAGGCTCAAGGGAGGTAGGGCCTTTAGCACAAAGCTTCAGTTTCGCATTCTTTTGTTTTGGGTTGGAGATTTTCAAACTTTGTTGCAAAAATTGAGAGCAAAGCTTATTCTCCCTTTGCTTATTGCTTTTCAGAAATGAAAACAAAGAACCATATGTTAGTCGGCTACAAATGTTGTGTTGTATATACAGCTTCTCCCCTGGGTTCTTGTTGCCCAGAAGAACACAAATAAAGTGCTTTATGCAGCTCCTCTGTTCCTCCGGGTGTTCTTGGCACCTTTCCTTCTAGGTCTCTCACTCCCTCAAGAACCAGCCGGTTGACCCAATTTGGTGTAACCCTCACTTTGCTGTCAGGGACTCTGTCATGAAGATAAGGAAGAAGAGTCAAGGTTTGACTTTCCAGCAGTTCCTGCGGCAGAGTCCTGGGGAGTTTATTTGAATGCAACCGTCTCAGCACGAGCCAACAGTGTGGCAGAGCTTTCAGAAACGAGAGCATCTCTTGAGACGGCATAAATAGAGACAGATCGCATAAAATCAGAGATGATAGTCCAGATCTACTTTTCCCTGGTCAGACCACTTCCATAACATGACCATATTTAGGCTCCCCCACCTTTTTTTTTTTTTTTTTTTTTTTTTTTGTGCAGTACGCGGGCCTCTCACTGTTGTTGCCTCTCCCGTTGCGGAGCACAGGCTCCGGACACACAGGCTCCGGACACGCAGGCTCAATGGCCATGGCTCACGGGCCCAGCCGCTCCGCGGCATATGGGATCTTCCCGGACCGGGGCACGAACCCGTGTCCCCTGCATTGGCAGGTGGACTCTCAACCACTGTGCCACCAGGGAAGCCCTAGACCTCCCTTTTTTTTGGTGCTAGTGTGGATCATTTTATAGATTTATACTGCATATTAAATAATGGCATAGTACATTTCCAATTTACATTTTACTGGGAGTAAACTGATATCCATTTTAGCAAATCTTCATTGACATAAAATATCATTTATTTTCATCAACTTTTTACCAATAGAATATCCTCAGTTACAGACCCACTTTTTAAAAACTGTGTTGATTAATTAGATCACAGGCTTTATAAGCTCAGGCATGCTAGTGGAGCCAGGCAACTCTGGGTTCTAATTCTGCATTCAAACCTTGGCTCTGTCTCTTAATATCTGTGTGATCTTGGGTAAGTTATTTAATCTCTCTGAATCTTAGTTTCCTGTAAGACGGTGATAATTATGTCTACCTCATTACAGTAGTTATGCGGGTTTGATGAACTTAGGTATGGGGAATGTCAGCAAAGGTGCTCAATAAATGATAGCTGTTATCTGGAGTGTGACCAGGATGGTGAGGGGTCTGCAAATCATTTCCCATTGGAAACGGATGAGAAGACTGGAGCTGTTTATCCCTCAGATGAAAAATAAGAGGGAGCGGGGTTAGGAAAGCAAGATCACAATCTCTAAAAAGTTGAAGAAAACACCTTGGACATTCTTTTTGTCCAAAAAAGCAAACTTGTTCTATGTTGCCAAAAGTAAGAACCAAATCCAGGGAGGTAGTCTCAGTAAGACAAATTTCAGCTCAAATGTGAGGAAAAGCTTCTAGTGAATAGAGTTGTCAACTATTGGATGGGCCCCGTTGAGAGACACTGAGTTCCCCAACAGTAGAGGTATGCAATCAGAATCTGAGTGAGCATCTGGAGGAGCTCTAGGGGGTTGCTGGATGCTCAGTGGCATCACCTCCTATTCTATAACTCTGGAGAGAAATGACATGAGATGGGAGTAACATTCCTGATGTCAGACAATGGAGTGTACAGTACAAAAAGTAACATTTAACACTAAACAAGTGACATTAAATGTCTCTGAATTACAGAATATGGACCCTGCTAACATTCAGCAATCCTTATGAGGGAAAAATACATGGCTATAAGGCAGACTGTAGGATGTGTTTGCAAAAGGGATGTCTGCTTCTCTACGTTGGCAAAGCAGGGAGGCTAAGGGTAAGGGGCCAGCGGTTGCCAGTGGACTTCCCTGTGGCCTCTGCCTGATCAGCAGCTCCCTAGCTTTCTTAGGCCAGGTTATACCTAATGGCCTCAGGTTAGAGGGGAAGAGTTTCAGCACTGAGATGGAGGACAGCACCAAGCTGGCAGGTGAACTGGCTAGAAGCTACCAGCCCACCCAGCCCCAGCAGGGGGCGCTCTAGCCCCTCTTCTTGTCTGCTCTCTTCCTTCTCAGGATAGAGCCACAGTGGGTAGAACCGGCTACCAAACCAGTGTACTAGGGAGAGTGAGACAACTACGCAAAAAGGAGGGGCGGAGAGTGAAGGGACACGCTGGGCCTCTACCTGGCTCTCACACAAATCTCCATGAACAGTGCCAGTTTTGCTCTGCATTAGTCCACAGGCTCAGAGACAGCTGTGGCAGAGAAACCACAACCCAGAGGCCACCCAGGTTCTTCGTGCTGAAGCCCACAGTAGAGGCTGGGTCACCTGCCTCTGATGATGTTTGCTTTGCTGCTGCTGCCTCTGCCGCAGCAGGAGGAGGCCTTCAGCTACTCTCCCAGTTGCCTCTGAATGCGGGAGGGGCACAGGATGAGCTTTTGTCCTTTCACTGTAATTCAATGACACACCTGAAACTTGCCTGAGAGGACCCCAACTCATGTTCCTGAGTAGTGAGTGCAGTGCCAAGCATGGAAATCTGGAGTGATTAACATTTGTAGAGCACCAATTCAATTCATAAATATTTTTGAACATTTACTGTGTGCCAGGCATTGTGCCAGATGCCTTTACATCCATTGCCTCATTTGATACCCCGACAGCTTCTTGTGATAAGTATCATTTTCTCATTTCTCAGGTGAGAAAATGAAGACCTCTAGAGGTAAAGTACTTTGTTTGCATTCATATGGCTAGTGAGATCCTGTATTCAAACCCAGCTCCCTTCCCACTACCCTACATGGGACCTTCTCTGTTAGTTTCCAGGTAAAATCAGGCCAAAACAGGAAAAAATCAGGCCAAATCCTCTCATAATGTATTGCAAAGTTTGGCTAGTTATACTTACTTTATCCGAATCCTAGAGGAATTTCTAGGTTTTCACCGCCTTTCTCTTGGACCTCTCTTCATGTGTAATGGTGGCTTCTAACAGTTGCTCACTGATGTAACCCTGCTCTGACCCAGTCTGGCAGCTAGGTATATGAAAAAACTGAATCAGAGATTGAATTTTGAAGAAATAAAGGTACAAGGGCAAACATTCAACAGTTGCTCTCCACACTAATGAAGCTCACACAGACAAAAGAATGGCATGTCACTGTGCGTTGTACCTTGCAACAAATCAATATTCTATTAAACTGTACTGATGCCATTTTAAAAAAAGAAAGCAGAAAGTAAGTTTCCAGGCTGGGTGTTAGCACCTGCTGATGAAACCCTACCTTCTTCCCATCTCTCATTCCCACACACCTGTCTGAGTCCCTACTGGGCACTCCAGCAGGGTAGGGTTTCATTTATCACTTGACATGCAAAAGCTTCTAGATCTTCCAGAATTCCTGGAAGCTCAGCAAGGTAGTTGTTACCGGGCCCATTCTGGCACCTTCTGGGTTACTGACCCCAGGAAGCTAATCTAGTTCAAGTGGTGTATCATTCCCTCCTCAGTGTGTGAGCTGAGCCCACTGTGTCCCTCAATTTTTGTTTAGATATTTTCTTTGAGTCCTGCCTCCTGAGCACTTTAAGGGCACCAAGATTAGAGGTCGTTTCCCTTATGGCTCAGCTCAGCCACGGGGGTACCAGGACAGACAGAATAGGGGAGACGTTATAACATAATAGGGACAGCCTGGGCTGAAAGAGTCAGGTAAACTGAAATGTGAATCCTAGCTCTTCCATTAACTAGCTGTATGGCTTTGGGCAAGGAATTTAACCTCTTTAAGCTTCAGTATCCACATCTGTAAAATGGGAATGATAATACCTACCTCCCACAGTTATCGTGAAAAGTAAATATAATGACATCTATGTACAACACAGTGCCTCTAGTTAGTAATGTATTGTGCACTGAAACATTTGTTAAGAGGGTAGATCTCATGTTAAGTGTTCTTATAACAACAACAAGAACAAAACAAACAAAAGACAGAAAAAAAGCAAGGAAATGTTTGGAGGTGATGGATATGTCTGTTACCTTGACTATGATGATGGCAACATAGGCAGATACCTAATCTGCCTATGACCAAACTTGTCAAATTGTAAACATTAAATATATACAGGTTTTTGTATATCTATTATACCTCAATAAAGCTGTTTTCAAAATATAATGACATCTCTAAAATACCTGGCATAGAGTAGAACTCTCTCCCCAACCTCCACCTTTAACTTGCCAGGATTGGAAACCCCTTTCCTTGAAGCCAAAGCTTTTCTCACTCCCAAATGAAGTGCAGAGAGAAGTATAAACCGCACCCCCCTGAGGGCAGGAATGACAGAAGTATCTAGCAAAATGACAGTCACACAGAGGGATCAGTGTCTTTGTAAGTTGGGGGCTCAGAACAGGTGGGAAGACAGCGCTGGACACAACGTTCTCCTAGACTGAATTGAGGCAGAACTGACAAGACCAAAAAGAGAGGGGCGTAGACGTTCTGCAAGATACCAGTTTTATTAAAGTAACAACAAACAAATCTTAGTAAGATTTATAAGAGGCTCTTTCTCTGCTGTTTTTGACCTACAATGTCTCCAGGTTCATCTCTGTGAAGTTATCATATCAATACACTCTGCTAGCTGAAACTCAGGAATTCCCTGCAGCACCCTCACCTGTAGTAACTCTATGTGCTCTCATCAAACTCAGGGTGCATGCTGGACAGGGCTTATTTTGCAGAAAGAAAAAACTGGTGTTGGTGTAATTAAGTCCCTTGCCCATAGTCCACAGCTCGTAAGTAACTAGAACAGGACCAGGGTACACGCTTGACTCTGCCACATCCCACTACCTCTGTGATCAATCCCAAACCTCACCACTAAGCTGACCAATTCAGGAAGTCATTCCTATGACACCTGTTTTAACTCCTTAATGCTTAAAATTCACTCGTCCCCCAAAGACCTCAGGTTTCTTTTTGGCTGCCCCCATGTCAGCCTTAAATCCAAACCTGCTTCTCTCTCTGTCACCAGCTGTCTTGGTTAGCGTCGTCTTTTCCCGCCTCGTTGCCCAGGTTGGAAACCTTGCCCTTGTCATAACTCCCGTCCCTTCCTCTCTCCACATAGCCGGCCAGTCACCAAGGCTCATTGCTTCTGCCTCTGTGATGCGTCTGCCTTCGAGCAGTATAATGGCATGACTTTGGAGTCAGATAGTCCTGAGTTTTCATGTCAAATCCACCGCTTGTTATTGTTGTCCTGTGAATCATTTAAAGCAGAGTTTACTTTCCTCATCTTTAAAATGGGGACATAATACTTATTGGCAGGATTGTTGTGCATTTTCCTCCCTCTGCCTTGTTCATGCTCTTCCTCCGCTTCACTCCCACCATCACGTCCTCCCTGGGTTGCTGGAACAGCCCCTCCTTGACCTCCCTGCCTTCCGATGCTCTCCTCTAATCTATCCTCCCTCTCTCCAAAGGAGCGTCCACGATCTCTATAAAACATGACCCCATGTTTATGGCACCTCTTTCAAATCAATTGTCCGAGCCAGGAGCTTGGATATCACGCCACTTTTGTGTCTTTCTCACCTGCCTGCCGATCAGTTGCCACATCCTGCTGGCTCTGCTTGCTCAGCGTTCCTCATATCCATCTACCATCTCCACCCTTCTTAGCTAAAGAAAATCATTCTCATCCTTCAAAACTTAGCTCAGATATTCCAACTCAACATCATCCTCCCCAGTCGCAGAGTTGTAATGAATTGCTTCCTTTTCCTGTGTCCCCTAGCACTTTGCTGATTTATCTATTTATCAATTACTTCACTGAGATGATAGTCACCTCCTTCATTATCATTTCATTTCTGAGAGCAGAAACTAGCTTTTATTCATGGCACCCAACACAGCTCCAGACCTATCAGAGGCACTCAGTTAATGGAGCAGAACAAAAGAATGGACAAATCTTAAATCCACAATGCCATTCTGAGCTTATCCGAATGGCTGGATCCTAATTACAGATATATCTTCCCAAAGCACTGACCTCTCTGAGACATTCCACTGCTCAGACTTCATCCATAGCTCCCCTTACCTCCAGAGCGAAATTCCAACTCCACGTGCAAGGCAGCAAACATGGTGGAGGGCTTTGGACTTGCGGTCGGAAGTCCTGGGTGGTCTTCAAGGCTCCGCTCTCAAAGGACAGATGGAGGAGATGGATTCATTGGGTTGGCCAAAAAGCTTTTTTTGATTTATCATAGCTCCAAAGGATTAAGCTCAGTGAGTTTTGCTCAGACTATTTATATCAAGTAGAATAACGGCAATATAAGGAAAACCCAAATGAACTTTTTGGCCAACCCAATACTTCATCTCCAGTCTTTTCTGGAAGGCCAAATTCACTTTTGGAGCCCAAGGCAATTAGATCGTTCTTCCCATAACCATAAAAACAACTATCGTTGCTGCTTCTGTGGCTACTGCTGCTACTACCGCTGCTACTACCACCACCACCACCAGCACTGTCAGCACCACTGCTGCTACTACTGCTGCTGCTGCAGCTGCTACTCTGCCCCAGCCGGGTGCCTACTCAGCTCCAGGCCCTGCACTCCGGGTTGCTTTGTTTTACATGTAATCCTCACAGCAACCCTATGAAGCAGGTGTTGCTCCCTGAGAAGGAAACAGAAGCTCAGAGAGGTTAAGGAACCTGTCCAAAGTCACACAGCTCCTAAGTAGAGGAGCCTGGTTCTCACCAGACCCCCAGTGCTTACATTCTTTCCATTTTCCCCTCTGCCTTTGTGTGTACAGTCCTAAGACTGACAGAACGATACATAGGTAATGCTGGTTATAAAAAGCCTGTGCCTCAGGGAGCTCACCGGTTCATCTTTGTTCCTGTGTACGACCTCATTTTGCCTTATTCCCCTGAGCCTGGCTCTAGGCGTTCTCCTCTGCAGCTAGATGTCTCTCCCTGAACGTCCTCCGTGCCTGAGTCTCCGACTTTGAAACAACTGCTGAGAAATGATTGTCTTACAGGCAGAGCTGGCACTACCCTTAGAGTTCTAACGACAAGAAGGAGGTTTTGCCAGGAGGTCAGGATAGAGTAATGCAGAGGAGGCCTCTGTTAACCCACCTCCTGCATTAAAAAGCAGATGCTAGAGGGAGTTTCCCCACTAAATATCCTACAGACTTCCTCTTCCTCCACTCCAAACCACTTCCTGCCTCCAGGATTCAAATTGTAAAGGGAGAAGGATTTAAAAGTGTAGACACTGGGATACAGGCTTCTGCTCCCAGCTCTGATACTGCCTGGCTGTATGACATTAAAAAAAAAAAAAAAAAACCTTTTTCCCTTTCTGGAGTTACCCCAGAGCTTCGGCTGGTTTCCGGTTCTTACTCTTTAAAATGGGGACATAATCTTCAACCAACCTACTCTCAAGAGTACTGTGAGGCTACAAAGAGAGGATAACTGGGAAAGTACAGTATTTTGACAAGCCTTTCCCAGTATTTCCTCCCCTCTTTCTGAGACCTCATAAAGGTCCCCTACCTGGTCCATGCCTTGCCTTTGACCTGGATTGTTCCGTCGTTAATTCATCCAGCAAAATTTATTAAACACCTGTTTGCAAGCCACTTCTCATTTCTGTCTGCTGCCCTGATTTCTACCTGTCCTTCAAGACCCCTCCTCCAGGAAGTCTTCCCTGACCTCCCAGCCCTCAGTGCTAACTCATCCTCTGAGCTTCTAGAGAACTATTGTCTAAACCTTTCACGGGCCCTTAGCAATGGCTTTGGCATTTCACTTCTCCTGTTTATCAGCTCTATCTTCCCCGCTCTACTTTGCCTTGTTCTTGGGGTGAGATGATTAGAGATGGCAAAACCAGTCTTACTCATTGCTCAGGTCCCGGGGCCCAGACAAAGGCCCTGCAGAGAGTAACCATTCACTGAGAATTGGCAGGTATTGCTGCTGCTGCAGCTGCTGACGATAATGATCATGATGGGCACGAAGATGAGATGCCTGCTCTGAGCAGAATATTTCTGCGAGGCTGATGCCCCTCCTTCCATCTTCCCACACCCCCTTCCCTCCAGAAGTTCATAAATAAGGGCAACTCCTTAAATTTCTGGGAAAAGTGGAGCAAACCTAGCTTACAGGCCCATATAGAAAGCTGTCAAACTTTAAGGCTAAGAGCATGCATGGGAGAGAAAAAAAGAAAGGAGGGGGATGGCGAGGGGCTGGACTAGGTAGGAAAGGTAAAGTGACTGTGATGGATGTAAGTGCATGAGTGTGTGTGTGTGTGTGTGTGTGTGTGTGTGTACGGGTATATTTGCATTGTGTGTGAGGCTTTTATGAGTAACCTCCTTATATCTGAGTTTGTGACACATGGGTTTGTGTAGTTGTGAATGTATGTTTGCATAACTCAGCATTAGATTATAGATCATTGTCGATTCGAAGCACATTTTTATATTGCCTCCTAGTTTGAGGTCCTGGGCTAAGTTTCTGTTTGAAATTCTATCTCATCTCTTGACATTTCATCCATATTATTGGGTCATCCCCTCTGCCCAGCCTCCCAGGGACTGTACCCAGAGGATGTCAGGGCCACCTCTCCTCCTTCCCAGTCCCAGGGAAGGCTGATGCGGGTTCCAGAGAGACCAGTCCCTCAGGGTAAGAAGCTCACCAGCAGCCCCTTTCCTAACCGCATCAGTGGGTGGCCTCGTGTTGATGGCTCTTTCCTGTATCTCAGCTTGCTTCGTGCTTCTGCCTGTTTTTCTCTTTCTCATTCTTCGACTGAAGGTTGAAAACACACCTGTGGCGTGGAATTGGGAAGGGAGAGACTGCTCTCCTTAATACCCCAATTCCTCTCCAAGCTGCTCCTGGAGAACTGAATGGTTCAGAGCCATAATTCCAGAACGTTCTCTTCTGTTCAATTTTAGATGCACTGGCTGAGGGCCTGCTCTAAAGCAGGCTGAGTCCTGGTTGGTGTTTGGAAGTGGAGAGTGCGCCACTGTGAATATACACTTCGTTGCTCCACGGAGCAGCTCCAGGGGCCCTGAGACTTTGACTTTGCTGAAATGCAGACACACAGGATGGGGACCTTGAAATGTTAAGCCTTATTCATTGTGCATAGCTAAATTCGTTCTTTAGCATCCATTCACTCCTTCTTTTGTTCACTCATTCATTCATCCTTAAGGAGACCATGTGATTATTAGAAAGAGCGCTAACTCAGAGGCTTGGATTTAAGCCGGATTCAGCTGCTGTCTTCTTCCCTCTGAATCTCAATCTCCCCTGCAGAATGGAATTAAAAAGGAGTGTTCTGCCTAATCCACGGGATTGCTTTAAGGAACTTCAGGGGAAATGGACTTAGTGGGGAGAAGGAACTAACCTTCTCCGCATGCATCCATTCTGCAGCCACACAAGTGGAGGCGGGCGAGGGCAAGGGGATCTCGAAGTGATCCATTAGAAAGAGCTTGAGCCGGAATCAAAAATATCTGGAATCAAATCCCAGTCTACTAGCATTTATGCAACTTTAGAAAAGTAAGTCTCCCTCTCCCAACCTCAGTTCGCACATCTATAAAATGAGCCTGTTGAATTAGGCAATCCCTAAAGGCTCCTACAATTCTGCCATTTTGGGAGTTCTAGGACCCCTCCGACCCAGTTGCCCACCCTGAAAGATGATCTCATATCGACCTTGAAAACCATGTCAGGTTTCTAGACCAATGCTTGGGCAGGATGTGTAGGTAGTAAACTTTCATACTCAGCTCAGCAACACTGGTGGTGAGGCGGGCCTCCCAAAGATTCTTTCTGTCCTCAGACCTGATGCTGAACCAGAGGCCTCTGGAGAGATGAGACCAACGGGTGACACGGCGAACCTTGCACACAGAAGGTGCAGTGCTGTGGACTTAATTAACATCACCGTGTAATAGATACCATGGAGCGTGTTTGAGCTGCCAGAGAGAATAAATAAGGCAATGTTTTATCTTAAGTGTTGGTTAACGGTGAGTAACAAATGGACTTGTGCTTTATTTACTGCACTTCACTGCACAGCCCTACTAAGGCTGCCCTAGACCCTGTGAGAAGGCAAACCTGCATTTCAAGAGCATGCGTTATAAATTGCTTGCCAAGCAGCTGGAGAATTGGGACCCTGACTGGTTGCTGTAATAGACTCATATAGAGAGGGGAGCACAGGACTATGGACTCTGGTATCTGACAGACCCAGCTGAGATCTGCTCTGCCATTGTGTGACCTGGAGCCACCTCTATGAACTGCAGGTTCCTCACTTATAAAATGGGATTAATTAGTGCCTGGGTCACAGGAGGTTTGTGAAGAATAAATGACATGATGTAAATAAAGTCCCTGGCAAATGGAAGTGTCCTTCAAAGGTAACTATTATTATTAGTCACATTCACATGACTCTTAGGCTTAGTATTGCTAAGATAATCAGTCCAGCCAACAGGCTGGCACACACAAGAGAAGCTACAGTCCCTCATCGTGAATGGATACTGAGGTGACAGTGTCTTCCTTCATCAACAGCAGGTGGTCATTCGTCCACCTCCAACAGTGTCCTTCTCTCCTCTCACTATAATACCATCCATCTTCCTTTCTTTCCCTTTCTTTCTCTCTCTCTCTCTTTCTTTCTCTCTTCTTTCCTCCCTTCCTCCATTCCTCCCTCCCTCCCTCCCTCCCTCCCTTCCTTCCTTCCTTCCTTCCATTCATAATGCCTGCCATGGTATCTTAGTTTGGGTTCTTTCAAAAACAGAGACCTGGACAAGAAACTGAGAGCAAGCAGCTTATTCACCAGGTGATACCTGGAGGTAGATGTAAGGGAGAGGCAAAAGTGAGACAGAAGAGGGAGAAAACCCAGTAAAGTGTGTAATGATGAGCTAATTACCACTGAGGGGAAAGGGCCTCAATCCCTCCGGGAGCTTTCTTGGAACTGGTATAAAAGCACTCCCCAGAGCTGTCTCCCTAGAAGACAGGGAAACAACGGAGGGTTGCCCCCTTGGGTGTAAATTACCCTTCACTGCCTAGTTGCTCCTCTGTAAGGCTGATCCCTGAGGCAGCCCTGGTCCCATTCCAAGTGAATGGAACTGTCCACCACGGCTGTGCTGAAATCAGGTGAACTGAGGAGATGTGAAGCAGACAGCACAGGCATCTGCCACACATGGGCACAAGAGGGTCGAGTGAGGCCTGAGTGCATTGACTTTGCTGTCCCATGGCTGGTAAGTTTGGTAGGGACAGTGTCTGAGTCAACTCTGTATCCCAAGAGTCTAACAAGTGTCTGCACAGCATTGCATACCCAGTGATTATGTGCTGAGTGAAAGGATGTATGTATGTAGGTATGTATGTATGGGTGGATAGATGGATGGATAGCGGGGCATAAGGATGGATAGAGGGACTTTCTCCTTTGTAAGAGTAACTTCTACCTACAATGTAGTGGGTAAATGGAGGCTGTGGGAGGTGGGATGCAGATAGAGTTTGATGTACTGGGGTGACCAGCATGGGGCATGGGCAGGTAGGTCAAGGAGTCCTCAGAAGAAATAAATCTAGAGCTGGGTCAAGCGAGCTGCACCAAATGGGTCATCATCGATGCTGGGCCTGTTGACGAAGTTGCCTCAACCTGGTACTTCAGCTTGGAATCCACACCACAAATGGTAGCCGGAAGAGTGGCTGAAATGAAATTGTGAAGAAAAGTAGTCTCAGGGCAGGATCAAAAGAGGGAGAGACTGCGTGTGTGTGGGGGGCGGGTGGTGGCAGGGAAGGGCAGTAGCCTGAAGCTTAGACTCAAAGGACCTCAGATTTAGACACTCCTTAGGCCTTTGCACAGCCTTGCCCTTACTTACTGTCCACTTTGATATTGCATGAAAGCTGAATTTCCTTTTAGTAATTAGTGCATTTGACCAGGAAAAAGGAAAATAAAAACAAAGCCACCACCATCTCCAACCTGTGTTTGCGTCCGCCCAAATTCATGTGTTGAAACCCTAATGTTGGGATATTATACATTTTGTAGGCATCTTTATTTTTTATCATAGTTGAAATCTTGATCAGTTTCTACAAGGAACATTTCCTTTATCCTGATTATGAACATAATACTGCTTGTTTGGAAAACTTTGACATTTGAAAAATAGGAAAAAGCCTAAAGAAAATAACTTACCACCACCAAGAGATAGATAACTCAATGTATTTTAAATATATTTTAACAACATTTAGATAATTTTATATTAACAATTTTAGACATTTCCCCCATTGAGCTCCCCAGTTGGATTGTGTAATATATAATTTTCATATACAGTTCTCCATGTCATTGAATATTCATTGAAAATAATTTTTACTGATTATGTGATATTCTATCATATGGGTAAAACCTAATTTTATTTTCACATTCCCTCTTGTTAGACATTTAGGTCACTTCCCATTTTTTTAATGTTAAAATTTTGCTGGTGTGAACACACATGTGCAAAACCCTTCATATGCAATGTGTCCTTTAAGCTTCCCTACAAATCTATGAGGTGAATACTATACAGATTCCTTTTTTACAGGTTAGGAAACTGAGGATCTGAGAGGAGTTAAATGATTTGTTAAAGGTTACTTAGTTCAGGTTACCCTAAAACAGGCCCTGGGGTAAGGACCCAAGTACAAGGGATTTCTTTAAGAAGGGATCTCAAGAAAAAACAGTAGAGAAATGGAAAATGAGGTGAGGAGGGCAGGCAGCCAATGAAATGGTCATTAGCAAGCAAGTTGCCACCATGGATAACCAGAGCCTAACTCTGCTGGGGAAGCTCGGGGAGCTAGTGTACTCATGTCTCAGGATTATCCAACTCCAGGGATGAGAGAGCTGGGTATTTTTCACCAGCTTCAGTCAGTCTTGGTTGAGGCTGCTCCCAAGGAGCCTGAATTCCCTGTCACTTCTAGGCTGATGGAGGAGGGAGCAAAGCAGTCTCTGGAGGCCACATAAATGCAGGTACTGGCAGTCAGAAGTTGGGCAGCATTCCCTGCAATGATGAGGGCAAGGAGGTAAGGGTGGGTGCTGACCGGGGCCACTAAGGTCTGTCACATAGCTAGTAACCATCAGAGCTGGGATTTTTTTCTTTTTTTTTTTTTTTTTTTGCAGTACACAGGCCTCTCACTGTTGTGGCCTCTCCCGTTGCGGAGCACAGGCTCCGGGACGCACAGGCTCAGCGGCCATGGCTCACGGGCCCAGCCACTCCGCGGCATGTGGGATCTTCCGGAACCGGGGCACAAACCCGTGTCCCCTGCATCGGCAGGCGGACTCTCAACCACTGTGCCACCAGGGAAGCCCCAGAGCTGGGATTTGAACACAGATGTGCCTAAGTCCAGAGCCCATAGTTTTAATGACCCAGCTTTACAGATTCACGAAACCTCCCTGTGACCTTGGGCAAGTCACTTCATCTCTCTGAGCTCCAGGATCTGATGGGAATAATGCTCTCTGCCACATCTGACTCAAAGCACTGTCATGAGATGACAGCATGGATGTGTCAGCACCTTGCTTATCAGCAAGGCCAAGGTTGGTTCAGCATTACTGACCATTCCCATCAGATGGGTAGGAATCACTTCAGGCAGACATTCAGTGCTCTCCTGATGATATAGCTAATTAAAGGAAATTAATATAAGATGGGCCGGTTCCCTGAGTTTATTAGCTGAGTAGTTTTCTAGATTAATTACATAGAATGCAATGTACATACAGCTCATTGAAATAAATATAAGTCCTTGATGAACTTTGGAGCAGTCCATTTTTCTGGCAAGAGGGAGATGAATACACAATTGCTTATCTCTATGCACTGACAATCTCCAGGTCTGGATTCTCCCAGGAGGAAGTTTAATTGCTCCATAAGCTTCAAATTCAAGGGCTCCTCAATGCTAAGATTCTGACGAGATGCATTAGAGTAAAAATGACAAAGATGCCAGGTGACATATTTAATAAATATGTGGCTCCTGAAGGGGCCGATATAGGCTGGTCATGCCAAGGAGGTTACCAATAGGAAGTCAGTATTTCTGCAGCCCTTCGCCGCCGACTGAAGTTCACGTTTAAGGGTAAGGTCAAGCAAACTGGAGATTGGACCCTGGTCTGGCTGACTTCAAAATCCATGTTTATTCTATAAGACCTGTTCTCCCCTGTGTTCTCTCCTGTCGATATTTTACAGCTTTACCAACCACCAGAAAGTAAGTGTGAATTAGCTGCACAGAACCGTTCTTAAGTGGTAGCTATCTACACCGATCCTACACACTGCCAGGCCTGTGTAAGCATTTATCTAGACTTATTTTGGTAGTATGGAACATGAGTTAATATTTCAAAAATTGGGGTTTGAAAAACTAGCATGTTTACTTACTTCTAGGCACTATGGTTATAATTCAAGTAGCTTTCACCAGGTGAGTGACGGTGCCAATGCCTCCATCTACTACTACTAATGCCAGGAGATTTACATGCATTCTTTTATTTTTAAATAAATTTATTAATCTTATTTATTTTCTTTTTGGCTGCGTTGGGTCTTCGTTACTGTGCACAGGCTTTCCCTAGTTGTGGAGAGTGGGGGCTACTCTTCGTTGCAGTGCACTGGCTTCTCATTGCGGTGGCTTCTCTTGTTGCGGAGCATGGGCTCTACGAGCACGGGCTTCCATAGCTGTGGCTAGCGGGCTCAGTAGTTGTGGCTCGGGGGCTCTAGAGCGCAGGCTCAGCAGTTGTTGCGCACTGGGCTTAGGTGCTCCACGGCATGTGGGATCTTCCCGGACCAGGGCTCGAACCTGTGTCCCCTGCATTGGCAGGTGGATTCTTAACAACTGTGCCACCAGGGAAGCCCTACATGCATTCTTAACCTTCCCAACAACCCTGAGAGGAAGGCATACAGTCCCCATTGTATAGATGAGGAGTTGGAGACACGAAGAGTAACACGCCCAGGGCCACAACGCTAGGAAGTGGTAAAGGGAGGATTCAAACATACTTCAGTCTGGCTTCAAAGCCCAAGCACTTTGACACCATGATAACACCTCCAACCATCTAGATGTTCCCCAGCTTTCAAACCCATGAACTGTGCCAATTCCATATTCTCATCTCTAGCCTAAGACTATCCCCAGAAATTCAGATTCATACAGTCAGTGGATCACCAGCTATCTCAGACTTACACTGAATTTTTGATTTCCAGGTATGTTTTTATCCCTGTCCCAAATCACCCCCTCTGTCTTTCTTATCCATGCAAAAGGCAATACCATCTGGTTTCCCAGGCCAAATATTTTGTTGTTAATCTCGATACTTCCCTTTTGATCCTTCATATCTAGTACATTAACAGTCCTACAAAATACGCCCGAAATCCATCCACCTCTCTCCATCTCCTCCACAGCCATTTCAGAGCAAGCCACCACCATCTCCAACCTGTGTGAATGCAACACCTTCCCCTAAGGATCCTGCTTTCACCTTCATTCCCCTGTAGTCCATCTTCCCCAAAGTGCTCTTTTTAAAAAATCATAAATCATATCATCTGCTACAGATTGAATGTTTGCGTCCCCCCAAATTCATGTGTTGAAACCTAATTCCCAGCAGAATAATATTAGGAGGTGGGGCCTTGGGAGGTGCTGAGGTCATGAGGCTGGAGCCCTCATGAATGGGCTTCACTTAGGATAATAACAACTATACTGGCTGGAAAACACCAAGTATGTTTAAATACATTACTAGTCCCTAAAAAAATCAGTTCAATTTTGTAGAAAGATAGGAAATCTCATTATCTTAGAAAACTCATTATCTCAAAAACTGGTAAATAGAGGGAAAGAATGAAAAATTTAACCTGCCTTTCCTGTGCAAACTAGGAAATGTGCTAACACCAAAAAGAGAAAATTAGACATTATGTACCTTCTGTTTTATATATATATATATATATATATTTTTTTTTAATTAACCTGAATTTGATCAAGCCTCTAGATTCAACTACCAATTTTCATGAAATACAGAGGACAGAGGAACATATTAACTTGTACCATGAGGAAGCAGGTAAAAATCCAGACTTAGGTCACCTAAAAGCCAAATAACCTAGGTTCTTCCACAAATAAATTGCGAATCAAAAGGTCGGGGCAGAGGGAGAAATTTTAGTTTGAAGAGACTAACGAAACACACAAAACAGGCAAAACTAATCTGAATTATTTAGGGATTCGCCCTAAATGATAAACCTCTGAAGAAATGCAAAGGAGTGAAAAACTATAAAAATGAAAGATAACGGTTACCTTGAGAGGGAAGGAGGAGGCTGTGATTGGGGTGGAGTACACGGAGGGCTTTTGAGTTATAGCTGGCGAAGTTCTAATACTTGACATCAACTGGTATTTACAAGGGTGTCTGCCTTAAGACGAGCCATTAAGCTATTCTTTGTTTCATGTGATTTTCTATACCTGCATTTTATTTTACGATAAAACAACTTTTTAAGCCACTATGAAGAAAGTGATTTGAGTGGTAGGAGATACTTATACACATATAACCAACAAAGGAGTATATCCCAAACACAGAGAAGGACTCCAGAAAATTCATTACAAAATGATAATCAACTGTATCAGCAAACAGCTGGCAAAGTCATGTTGGCAAATTCGTGGAAAGCCTTATAAATAGACAATCTACAAAGCTGAGAGTATTGTGTAGGGATATCACAAGATTAGCCCCCTAAGTCTAAAAGGACAAGGAGAGGTAACAGTTCCTAGAACTCAGAAACAGAAAGAGCCGTTGGAGAGAGCTGCCTGCCAGGAGCTGTGACCTTGGATCAAAGGATATAGTCAGCCCCTCGTGACTCAGCAGAGAGAGAATTGAGGAACTAAATACCCAACCCCCCACACCTCCCCCCTTTCCTCCCTCGCTCCCTCCCTCTGTCTCTCCCTCCAGTGCTCCATGCTGAAGTCAGAGGATCAGGGAACCCCTGGCTGCAATCCATCTGGGTCGCCCCCAAGGACATAGAGCAGCGGGAAGAAGCTGTGAGTGGATCTGGAGGAGCAAGTGAAAGACATCCAGCATCTCAGCCCATTAGACAAATGACCAAAAGACTTGAATAGCAGTTCATAAAAAGGAAACCCAAATGGCCAAAACTCATACGAAAAGGTGAACTTCCTTTGTAATCAGGGAAATGCTCATTCAAACTACGTGAGGTGACTCTAAACACACAGATTAGCAAGAATTTAAAAGTCTGATGGTATCTAGTGTTGGCAAGAATATGGGACAATGGGAGCACTCTTCCACTGTTAAGTGTCAGTTGGTGAGACTGAAAACAATTTGGCATTACCTAATACAGTTGAGGATACTGCTACACTGTGACCCAGCAATTGCACTCCTGGGTATATACCCTAGAGAAACCCATGCCCAAGTATCCAGGAGGCATGCACAAGCATGCTCATAGCAGCACCATTTGCAATAGCCTCAAACTGCAAACATCCCACCTGCAGAATGGATGTCTACAGTGTGGCAGATCCACATGATGAAATGCTGTTCAAAAACGATAATGTTGCCACTCACAAAATCAGATGAATCTTAATACATTGCTGACTGAAAATAATAAGACAAAAAAGTATATAATGTGCGATTATATTTACATGAAGTTACAAAACAGAGAAAATGAAATTGATTTATTTAGGCATATGCACTTAGGTGGTAGAATTATAAAACAAAGCAAGAAAGTAATTTCATAAAAGTCAGGACAGTGGTTACCCTTAAGGAGAGGAGAATGTTGGAAGGAAGGATCACAGGGGTAGGAGGTATTGAAGGCTGATCCTGAGATGCTGGAAATGTTCTATTTCTTTACCAGGATGTGTTACAGTTTATGTTTTAAAAATGAGATTTTAGAAGGGTAGTCACTAAAAGATTGCTTGGAAGCTCTGTGGACCTGGGCAAAGCTCAACCACCTGTGAACTTTGCTACAGGATGATCCATTTTGCTCACTGCTGAATCCCTCGTCCCTTCAACAGTTTTTCCTTAAAGCAGGTAGGTGTTCAGTAAATATTTGTTAAATAAAAGAATGTTTTCAGATATGTCTTGTCTCGGTAAGAACCATTTATGCCTCCCTCCCCAGAACATGGTATGTAAAAGAAGCCTGAAGGAAGTTCTTAGGTTCCCCAGACATGTGGGGTGCTAGATTTGCAGACAGAGCCAAGAGTCCAGTCTGCTGGTGAATGGGTCTCTGAGCTAGCTAGGGAACTGTGCTAAAGTAAATCATACTGTGCCTCGTACCCATATCCCTGATGCTACAGAATCCTTTCTGTTTGCTTCTGCTCATACTTGTGTAAATTTGATCACTTGATTGCAAAATAAACCTTCTTTACAGAGAGGATTGTCATACCCACTTAGCTGATGAGGGGTATGGTGGACATGGCTTGTTTTCTTTCCATTCATTTTACTTGTCTTCAGCTGTGTAGCAGCCAGGCTAACGGATGAGATGTACCCTTCACTTTCAACTACAGAGGTGGACCTTGATTAGTCTAAAACAGGGGTTGGCAAACTGTTTTCTGAGAGAGGCAGTTAGTAAACATTCTAAACTTTGCAGGCCATAAGATCTCTGTCTCAACTCTGCCACCACAGCACAGAAGTAACTAACTAGAGACAATCCATACACAAATGAATATGGCTGTGTTCCAAAACAACTTTGTTTACAAAAACTTGTGATAGGGTGGATTTGGTCTGTGCCCATAGTTTTCTGACTGCCTAGACTAGAACAGCTTTTGTCAACCAGGTTCCTCATTTGAACTACCCAGCACAGAAAATGATTTGAATGACTGTGCTCTCAATTCTCCTGAGGATGGCAAAGACCCAGAGCAGTGGTTCTCAAAGTGTGGTCCTCAGTCCTGCAGCATCAGCGTCATCTGAGAACTTGATAGAAAGGTAAAGTCTCAGGACCCACTCCTGAATCAGAAACTCTGGGGGTGGGGCTCAGTAGTCTGCATTTTTATGAGTCTTCCACGTGATTCTGGTACACATTCAAGGTTGCTCTAGAGTCTAGAGTCATCAAGGAAAATTCTTCCTGTTGCCACAGTGTGAATTCAGGGGTGTAGCTAGGCAGTGAATGGAATTTCCCTAATCACAGGGATTGGTTTAGGAGTGATCCAATATGGAAAAATTTTCCAAATATCTAACGGGCAGCAGAGCAAGGGCATCAACCAATCAGAATAGGTGCCAGACGTGGCTCCAGAGCACGAAGACCCTAATCCTTTTCTTGCTGAAGGGTCCTGGGGGAGAAGCTGGAGACACCGGGGAAAGGGAGAGACCATTAAGGGGAAAGCAGCTCTTGGGGGAAGTAGATATTTACCAACTGTAGGGAAATGTTTCACTATTTTAACAACTGGAACAGCTGTACCAGTGCATGCCAGCTGCAAAGCTGCCCTGGTTTCATAGGCACAAGACAATATTTTCCTTCAGTCATTGCATAAACAACACCCTGCCCTTCCACTGCATGTGACATGCCAGCTCAAAGCTGCCCTGGTTTCATAGGCACAAGACAATATTTTCCTTCAGTCATTGCATAAACAACACCCTGCCCTTCCACTGCATGTGATAAGCATGTAGTCTATGAAGACACCAACCTTAAGACGAAGCCAACACAGGGAGTGCACAGCTGAAAGAGAGAGAAATGGGGCTGCATCCCTGAAGGAGCCACTCCAAACTCACCCTGCTTCTGGATGTTCCATTTACCTGACTCAGCTTGAGTTGAATTCTCTAGCTATTGCATCTGAAAGCATTGCATCTGAAACCACAAAAAAGAGAGGCCACGGAGTGGTATGGGAAGGAAAACATATTTCTGAGGGCCTGACTGAACTGTTCCCCTTTCCTCCTGAAGATCTGGATAATACAGACCCTCCCTTCCTCACCAGAGTGTCTGCTGGGGAACAGCGCAGGCACCCTTGGCCCCAGCTGCTCATTGGGCCAGCTGCAATGCTTGTTTATTAGTGAAATGCATCTGATCAGAGAGGCCAGCCTGACAAGTTCATTACATATCAATTTAATTAGCTGATTTACATTTAATTTACATTTCAATTAATTGTCTTTAGCAATAAAACGCAGCCTTAATAGAGTAATTGCCTGTTAGGCAATATGTAAAAGAATAAATAGTTGCATTGTGAGGAAGAATTCCTATTTTCAATTTTTTATTACCATAAATAACTGAAATAATTATTGCTCTTAAGGCCCACGTCCTCGTTCCCTTCTGGGCCTAATTATGAAGACTTAGTACCTCATTAAGCAAAATGGTTTTGGAGCCACAGAAAAACATTACTTGAATCGTGACTCATTAGTTTCGACAAAAGAGGGGTGAAACTGTGATAGTAGACACATTTAGGGAGCAGGGGGATTTGACAGTTATTACAGGCCAGCCTTGTCCTCTCTGGGCCACAGACAGCATCATGATGGCAGGTGACTCTGTTTGGCATGCCTGTTGGGATATTGGTCTGGAGGGATGCTCAAACAGCCTCTTTTAAGTATTTCTGGAGGAGCTGCTCACTACCTCTTGAGGCAGACATTATAGAGCTCTGGATTTTAAAAGTTCTTTCTTAAGTTAAAATCTGCCCCCTCCTTGAATCAATTGTGGTAGGTGCCAGCTAGAGATGATGTTTTGCCAGGGGTATAATTATTATATAACCATAATCATGAATTAAGAGAAACTGATAGCACAGAATAGGCAGGAATAGAAATGAGCTGGGAACTGTTGAAGGGATAGCAAATGTTCTGAGAGATGGGGAGAATGAGACTCTGTATTCTGCAAGTTCAAGGGGAAAAGCTGCCATACAGCCAGGGTGAAAACTAAGGCTGGGGAATGGATAGAAATTTGGGTCTGAAGAGTCAGACACCAGAGTCACAGTGCAAATAGGGCTGGCTTGCTCCTTGAATGGGGGAATGGGCATTTCATCTGAAAGAGCAAGTACTAAGAACTGAAAACTTCAGGGCCAAAGTATGGGGTTACTTTAGGTGAGGGTTATCTTTCCTCAAAAAACCAGGGCAACCACTGCGGTCAATGCTGCAACTAACCTGCCATGTCTTTTACTCCCTTCGGTTGTCTTCCACAGCGCCACCACGTGGGAGAAAGACGTACAGCAGGACCGGAATATCCTGCCAGGTTCTGTACCGCTTTGGTTGAAAAAGCATAACAGACCCTAGTTTGAAGTTGATTCTTTTTCTTTTTTTCTTAATTATAAAAATTTAATTTATTTTTTTATACAGCAGGTTCTTATTAGTAATCCATTTTATACACATCAGTGTGTACATATCAATCCCAATCGCCCAATTCATCACACCACCACCCCCCTGCCACTTTCCCCCCTTGGTGTCCATACGTTTGTTCTCTACATCTGTGTCTCAATTTCTGCCCTGTAAACCGGTTCATCTGTACCATTTTTCTAGGTTCCACATATATGTGCTAATATACAATATTTATTTTTATATTTCTGACTTACTTCAATCTGTATGACAGTCTCTAGGTCCATCCACGTCTCTACAAATTACCCAATTTCATTCCTTTTTATGGCTGAGTAATATTCCATTGTATATATGTACCACAACTTCTTTATCCATTTGTCTGTCGATGGGCATTTAGGTTGCTTCAATGACCTGGCCTTTGTAAACAGTGCTGCAGTGAACATTGGGGTGCATGTGTCTTTTTGAATTATGGTTTTCTCTGGGTATATGCCCAGTAGTGGGATTCCTGGGTCATATGGTAATTATATTTTTAGTTTTTTAAGGAAACTCCATACTGTCTCCATAGTGGCTGAATCAATTTACATTCCCACCAACAGTGCAAGAGGATTCCCTTTTCTCCACACCCACTCCAGCATTTGTTGTTTCTAGATTTTCTGATGATGCCCGTTCTAACTGGTGTGAGGGGATACATCATAGTTTTGATTGGCATTTCTCTAATGATTAGTCATGTTGAGCAGCTTTTCATGTGCTTTTTGGCCATCTGTATGTCTTCTTTGGAGAAATGTCTATTCAGGTCTTCTGCCCATTTTTTTACTTTTTTTTTTTTTTTTTTTGTGGTACCCGGCCCTCTCACTGTTGTGGCCTCTCCCATTGTGGAGCACAGGCTCCGGATGCGCAGGCTCAGCAGCCATGGCTCACAGCCACTCCGCAGCATGTGGGATCTTCCCAGACCGGGACACGAACCCGTGTCCCCTGCATCGGCAGGTGGACTCTCAACCACTGTGCCACCAGGGAAGCCCTTCTGCACATTTTTTGATTGGGTTGTTTTTTTTTTTTTAATATTGAGCTGCATGAGCTGTTTATATATTTTGGAGATTAATCCTTTGTCTGTTGATTCATTTGCAAATATTTTCCCCCATTCTGAGGGTTGTCTTTTCGTCTTTGTAGTTTCCTTTGCTGTGTAAAAGCTTTTAAGTTTCATTAGGTCCCATTTGTTTATTTTTGGTTTTATTTCCATTACTCTAGGAGGTGGCTCATAAAAGATCTCGCTGTGATTCATGTAAAAGAATGATCTTCCTATGTTATCCTCTAAGAGTTTTATAGTGTCCAGTCTTACATTTAGGTCTCTAATCCATTTTGAGTTTATTTTTGTGTATGGTGTTAGGTAGTGTTCTGATTTCATTCTTTTACATGTAGCTGTCCAGTTTTCCAAGCACCACTTATTGAAGAGGCTGTCTGTTCTCCATTGTATATCCTTGCCTCCTTTGTCATAGATTAGTTGACCATAGGTGTGTGGGTTTATCTCTGGGCTTTCTATCCTGTTCCATTGATCTATATTTCTGTCTTTGTGCCAGTACCATATTGTCTTGATCACTGTAGCTTTGTAGTACAGTCTGAAGTCAGGGAGTCTGATTCCTTCGGCTCCGTTTTTTTCACTCAAGACTGCTTTGGCTATTCGGGGTCTTCTGTTTCTGCATACGAACTTTAAGATTTTTTCTTCTAGTTCCATAAAAAATGCCATTGGTCGTTTGTTAGGGGTTGCATGGAATCTGTAGATTGCTTTGGGTAGTATAGTCATTTTCACAATATTGATTCTTTCAATCCAAGAACATGGTATATCTCTCCATCTGTTTGTATCATCTTTAATTTCTTTCATCAGTGTCTTATAGTATTTTGCATGCAGGTCTTTTGTCTCCCTAGGTAGGTTTATTCCTGGGGATTTTGTTCTTCTTGTTGCAGTGGTAAATGGGAGGGTTTCCTTAATTTCTCTTTCAGATTTTTCATCATTAGTGTATAGGAGTGCAAGAGATTTCTGTGCCTTAATTTTGTATCCTGAAACTTTACCAAATTCATTGACTAGCTCTAGTAGTTTTCTGGTGGCATTTTTAGGATTCTCTATGTATGGTATCATGTCATCTGAAAACAGTGACAGTTTTACTTTCTTTTTTCTAATTTGTATTCCTTTTATTTCTTTTTCTTCTCTGACCGCCATGGCTACGACTTCCAAAACTATGTTGAATACTAGTGGTGAGAGTGGACATCCTTGTCTTGTTCCTGATCTTAGAGGAAATGCTTTCAGTTTTTCACCATTGAGAATGATGTTTACTGTGGGTTTGTCACATATGGCCTTTACTTTGTTGAGGTAGGTTCCCTTTATGCCCATGTTCTGGAGAGTTTTTATCATAAATGGGTGTTGAACTTCGTCAAAAAATTTTCTGCATCCATTGAGATGATCATGTGGTTCTTTCTTCAATTTGTTAATATGGTGTATCACATTCATTGATTTGCATATATTGAAGAATCCTTGCATCCCTGGGATAAATCCCACTTGATCATGGTGTGTGATCCTTTTAATGTGTTGTTGGATTCTGTTTGCTAGTATCTTGTTGAGGATTTTTGCATCTATATTCATGAGCGATATTGGTCTGTAATTTTCTTTTTTTGTAGTATCTTTGTCTGGTTTTGGTATCAGGGAGATTGTGGCCTCATAGAATGAGTTTGGGAGTGTTCCTTCCTCTGCAATTTTTTGGAAGAGTTTGAGAAGGATGGGTGTTAGCTCTTCCCTAAATGTTTGGTAGAATTCACCTGTGAAGCCATCTGGTCCTGGTCTTTTGTTTGTTGGAAGATTTTTAATCACAGTTTCAGTTTCATTACCTGTGATTTGTCTGTTCATATTTTCTGTTTCTTCATGGTTCAGTCTTGGAAGGTTATACTTTTGTAAGAATTTGTCCATTTCTTCCAGGTTGCCCATTTTATTGTCATGGAGTTGCTTGTCGTAGTCTCTTAGGAAGCTTTGTATTTCTGCAGTGTCTGTTGTAACTTCTCCTTTTTCATTTCTGATTTTATTGATTTGAGCCCTCTCCCTCTTTTTCTTGATGAGTCTGGCTAATGGTTTATCAATTTTGTTTATCTTCTCAAAGAACCAGCTTTTAGTTTTGTTGATCTTTGCTATTGTTTTCTTTGTTTTTATTTCATTTATTTCTGCTCTGATTTTTATGATTTCTTTCCTTCTGCTAACTTTGGGTTTTGTTTGCTCTTCTTTCTCTAGTTCCTTTAGGTGTAAGGTTAGATTGTTTTTTGAGGTTTTTCTTGTTTCTTGAGGTAGGCTTGTATAGCTATAAACTTCCCTCTTGGAACTGCTTTTGCTGCATCCCATAGGTTTTGGATCGTCGTGTTTTCATTGTCATTTGTCTCTAGGTATTTTTTGATTTCCTCTTTGATTTCTTCAGTGATCTCTTGGTTATTTAGTAACATATTGTTTATCCTCCATGTGTTTGTGTTTTTTACATTTTTGTTCCCTGTAATTTATTTCTAATCTCATAGCATTGTGGTCAGAAAAGATGCTTGATATGATTTTAATTTTCTTAAATTTACTGAGGCTTGATTTGTGACCCAAGATGTCATCTGTCCTGGAGAATGTTCCATGAGCACTTGAGAAGAAAGTGTAATCTGCTGTTTTTGGATGGAATGTCCAAATATCAATTAAATCTATGTGGTCTATTGTGTCATTTAAAGCTTGCGTTTCCTTATTAATTTTCTGTTTGGATGATCTGTGTAAGTGAGGTGTTAAAGTCCCCTACTATTATTGTGTTACTGTCGATTTCATCTTTTATAGCTGTTAGCAGTTGCCTTATGCATTGAGGTGCTCCTATGTTGGGTGCATATATATTTATAATTGTTATCTCTTCTTCTTGGATTGATCCCTTGATCATTATGTAGTGTCCTTCCTTGTCTCTTGTAACATTCTTTACTTTAAAGTCTACTTTATCTGATAGGAGAATTGATACTCCAGCTTTCTTTTGATTTCCATTTACATGGAATATCTTTTTCCAACCCCTCACTTTCAGTCTGTATGTGTCCCTAGGTCTGAAGTGGGTCTCGTGTAGACAGCATATATATGGGTCCTGTTTTTGTATCCATTCAGTGAGCCTGTGTCTTTTGGTTGGGGCATTTAATCCATTCACATTTAAGGTAATTATCAATATGTATGTTCCTATTACCATTTTCTTTTCTTCTCTTGTGTTTCCCACTTGGAGAAGTCCCTGTAGCATTTGTTGTAGAGCTGGTTTGGTGGTGCTGAATTCTCTTAGTTTTGCTTGTCTGTAAAGCTTTTGATTTCTCTGTCAAATCTGAATTAGATCCTTGCCGGGTAGAGTAATTTTGGTTGCAGGTTCTTCCCTTTCATCACTTTAAATATATCATGCCTCTCCCTTCTGGCTTTTAGAGTTTCTGCGGAGAAATCAGCTGTTAACCTTATGGGAGTTCCCTTGTATGTTATTTGTCATTTTTCCCTTATTGCTTTCAATAATTTTCTTTGTCTTTAATTTTTGTCAGTTTGGTTGCTATGTGTCTTGGTGTGTTTCTCCTTGGGTTTATCCTGCCTGGGACTCTCTGCACTTCCTGGACTTGGGTGGTTATTTCCTTTCCCATGTTTGGGAATTTTTCGACTATAATCTCTTCAAATATTTTCTTTGGTCCTTTCTCTCTCTCTTCTCCTTCTGGGACTCCGATAATGCGAATGTTGTTGCACTTAATGCTGTCCCAGAGGTCTCTTAGCTGTCTTCATTTCTCTTCATTCTTTTTTCTTTATTCTGTTCTGTGGCAGTGAATTCCACCATTCTGTCTTCCGGGTCACTTATCCATTCTTCTGCCTCAGTTATTCTTCTATTGATTCCTTCTAGTGTATTTTTCATTTCAGTTATTTTATTGCTCATCTCTGTTTGTTCTTTTTTTTTTTTTAACATCTTTATTGGGGTATAATTGCTTTACAATGGTGTGTTAGTTTCTGCTTTATAACAGAGTGAGTCAGTTATACATATATATATGTTCCCATATCTCTTCCCTCTTTGTCTCCCTCCCTCCCACCCTCCCTATCCCACCCCTCCAGACAGCCACAAAGAACCGAGCCGGTTTCCCTGTGCCATGCGGCTGCTTCCCACTGGCTATCTACCTTACGTTTGTTAGTATATATATGTCCATGTCTCTCTCTCGCCCTAACACACCTCACCCTTCCCCCTCCCCATATCCTCAAGTCTGTTCTCCAGTAGGTCTCTGTCTTTATTCCTGTTTTACCCCTAGGTTCTTCATAACATTTTTTTTTCTTAAATTCCATATATATGTGTTAGCATACGGTATTTGTCCTTCTCTTTCTGACTTACTTCACTCCGTATGACAGACTCTAGATCTATCCACCTCATTACAAATAGCTCAATTTCGTTTCTTTTTATGGCTGAGTAATATTCCATTGTATATATGTGCCACATCTTCTTTATCCATTCATCCGACGGCGGGCACTTAGGTTGTTTCCATCTCCGGGCTATTGTAAATAGAGCTGCAATGAACATTTTGGTACATGACTCTTTCTGAATTCTGGTTTCCTCAGGGTATATACCTAGTAGTGGGATTGCTGGGTCATATGGTAGTTCTATTTGTAGTTTTTTAAGGAACCTCCATACTGTTCTCCATAGTGGCTGAACCAATTCACATTCCCACCAGCAGTGCAAGAGTGTTCCCTTTTCTCCACACCCTCTCCAGCATTTATTGTTTCTAGATTTTTTGATGATGGCCATTCTGACTGGTGTGAGATGATATCTCATTGTAGTTTTGATTTGCATTTCTCTAATGATTAATGATGTTGAGCATTCTTTCATGTGTTTGTTGGCAGTCTGTATATCTTCTTTGGAGAAATGTCTATTTAGGTCTTCTGCCCATTTTTGGATTGGGTTGTTTATTTTTTTGTTATTGAGCTGCATGAGCTGCCTGTAAATTTTAGAGATTAATCCTTTGTCAGTTGATTCATTTGCAAATATTTTCTCCCATTCTGAGGGCTGTCTTTTGGTCTTGTTTATGGTTTCCTTTGCTGTGCAAAAGCTTTGAAGTTTCATTAGGTCCCATTTGTTTATTTTTGTTTTTATCTCCATTACTCTAGGAGATGGGTCAAGAAGGATCTTGCTGTGATTTATGTCATAGAGTGTTCTGCCTATGTTTTCCTCTAAGAGTTTGATAGTTTCTGGCCTTACATTTAGGTCTTTAATCCATTTTGAGCTTATTTTTGTGTATGGTGTTAGGGAGTGATCTAATCTCATACTTTTACATGTACCTATCCAATTTTCCCAGCACCACTTATTGAAGAGGCTGTCCTTTCTCCACTGTATATTCCTGCCACCTTTATCAAAGATAAGGTGACCATATGTGCATGGGTTTATCTCTGGGCTTTCTATCCTATTCCATTGATCTATCTTTCTGTTTTTGTGCCAGTACCATACTGTCTTGATTACTGTAGCTTTGTAGTATAGTCTGAAGTCAGGCAGCCTGATTCCTCCAGCTCCATTTTTTGTTCTCAAGATTGCTTTGGCTATTCGGGGTCTTTTGTGTTTCCATACAAATTGTGAAATTTTTTGTTCTAGTTCTGTGAAAAATGCCAGTGGTAGTTTGATAGGGATTGCATTGAATCTATAGATTGCTTTGGGAAGTAGAGTCATTTTCACAATGTTGATTCTTCCAATCCAAGAACATGGTATATCTCTCCATCTGTTTGTATCATCTTTAATTTCTTTCATCAGTGTCTTATAATTTTCTGCATACAGGTCTTTTGTCTCCTTAGGTAGGTTTATTCCTAGATATTTTATTCTTTTTGTTGCAATGGTAAATGGGAGTGTTTTCTTGATTTCACTTTCAGATTTTTCATCATTAGTATATAGGAATGCCAGAGATTTCTGTGCATTAATTTTGTATCCTGCTACTTTACCAAATTCATTGATTAGCTCTAGTAGTTTTCTGGTAGCATCTTTAGGATTCTCTATGTATAGTATCATGTCATCTGCAAACAGTGACAGCTTTACTTCTTCTTTTCCGATTTGGATTCCTTTTATTTCCTTTTCTTCTCTGATTGCTGTGGCTAAAACTTCCAAAACTATGTTGAATAAGAGTGGTGAGAGTGGGCAACCTTGTCTTGTTCCTGACCTTAGTGGAAATGCTTTCAGTTTTTCGCCATTGAGGATGATGTTGGCTGTGGGCTTGTCATATACGGCCTTTATTATATTGAGGAAAGTTCCCTCTACACCTACTTTCTGCAGGGTTTTTATCATAAATGGGTGTTGAATTTTGTCAAAAGCTTTCTCTGCATCTATTGAGATGATCATATGGTTTTTCTCCTTCAATTTGTTAATATGGTTAATCACATTGATAGATTTGCGTATATTGAAGAATCCTTGCATTCCTGGAATAAACCCCACTTGATCATGGTGTATGATCCTTTTAATGTGCTGTTGGATTCTGTTTGCTAGTATTTTGTTGAGGATTTTTGCATCTATGTTCATCAGTGATATTGGCCTGTAGTTTTCTTTCTTTGTGACATCCTTGTCTGGTTTTGGTATCAAGGTGATGGTGGCCTCGTAGAATGAGTTTGGGAGTGTTCCTCCCTCTGCTATATTTTGGAAGAGTTTGAGAAGAATAGGTGTTAGCTCTTCTCTAAATGTTTGATAGAATTCGCCTGTGAAGCCATCTGGTCCTGGGCTTTTGTTTGTTGGAAGATTTTTAATCACAGTTTCAATTTCAGTGTTTGTGATTGGTCTGTTCATATTTTCTATTTCTTCCTGATTCAGTCTTGGCAGTTTGTGCATTTCTAAGAATTTGTCCATTTCTTCCAGATTGTCCATTTTATTGGCATAGAGTTGCTTGTAGTAATCCCTCATGATTTTTTGTATTTCTGCAGTGTCAGTTGTTACTTCTCCTTTTTCATTTCTGATTCTATTGATTTGAGTCTTCTCCCTTATTTTCTTGATGAGTCTGGCTAATGGTTTATCAATTTTGTTAATCTTCTCAAAGAACCAGCTTTTAGTTTTATTGATCTTTGCTATTGTTTCCTTCATTTCTTTTTCATTTATTTCTGATCTGATTTTTATGATTTCTTTCCTTCTGCTAACTCTGGGGTTTTTTTGTTCTTCTTTCTCTAATTGCTTGAGGTGCAAGGTTAGGTTGTTTATTCGAGATGTTTCCTGCTTCTTAAGGTGGGCTTGTATTGCTATAAACTTCCCTCTTAGAACTGCTTTTGCTGCATCCCATAGGTTTTGGGTCGTTGTATCTCCATTGTCATTTGTTTCTAGGTATTTTTTAATTTCCTCTTTGATTTCTTCAGTGATCACTTCGTTACTAAGTAGTGTATTGTTTAGCCTCCATGTGTTTGTATTTTTTACTGCTCTTTTCCTATAATTGATATCTAATCTCATGGCGTTGTGGTCGGAAAAGATACTTGATATAATTTCAATTTTCTTAAATTTACCAAGGCTTGATTTGTGACCCAAGATATGATCTATCCTGGAGAATGTTCCATGAGCACTTGAGAAAAATGTGTATTCTGTTGTTTTTGGATGGAGTGTCCTATAAATATCAATTAAGTCCATCCTGTTTAATGTATCATTTAAAGCTTGTGTTTCCTTATTTATTTTCATTTTGGATGATCTGTCCATTGGTGAAAGTGGGGTGTTGAAGTCCCCTACTATGAATGTGTTACTGTCGATTTCCCCTTTTATGGCTGCTAGTTTTTGCCTTATGTATTGAGGTGCTCCTATGTTGGGTGCATAAATATTTACAATTGTTATATCTTCTTCTTGGATCGATCCCTTAATCATTATGTAGTGTCCTTCTTTGTCTCTTCTGATAGTCCTTATTTTAAAGTCTATTTTGTCTGATATGAGAATTGCTACTCCAGCTTTCTTTTGGTTTCCATTTGCATGGAATATCTTTTTCCATCCCCTTACTTTCAGTCTGTATGTGTCTCTAGGTCTGAAGTGGGTCTCTTGTAGACAGCATATATATGGGTCTTGTTTTTGTATCCATTCAGCCAATCTGTGTCTTTTGGTGGGAGCATTTAGTCCATTTACATTTAAGGTAATTATCGATATGTATGTTCCTATTCCCATTTTCTAAATTGTTTTGGGTTCGTTATTATAGGACTTTTCCTTCTCTTGTGTTTTTGTCTAGAGAAGTTCCTTTAGCATTTGTTGTAAAGCTGGTTTGGTGGTGCTGAACTCTCTCAGCTTTTGCTTGTCTGTAAAGGTTTTAATTTCTCCATCAAATCTGAATGAGATCCTTGCTGGGTAGAGTAATCTTGGTTGCAGGTTTTTCTCCTTCATCACTTTCAGTATGTCCTGCCACTCCCTTCTGGCTTGTAGAGTTTCTGCTGAGAGATCAGCTGTTAACCTTATGGGGATTCCCTTGTGTGTTATTTGTTGTTTTTCCCTTGCTGCTTTTAATATGCTTTCTTTGTATTTAGTTTTTGACAGTTTGATTAATATGTGTCTTGGCGTATTTCTCCTTGAATTTATCCTGTATGGGACTCTCTGTGCTTCCTGGACTTGATTAACGATTTCCTTTCCCATATTAGGGAAGTTTTCAACTATAATCTCTTCAAATATTTTCTCAGTCCCTTTCTTTTTCTCTTCTTCTTCTGGAACCCCTATAATTCGAATGTTGGTGCGTTTAATGTTGTCCCAGAGGTCTCTGAGACTGTCCTCAGTTCTTTTCATTCTTTTTTCTTTATTCTGCTCTGCAGTAGTTATTTCCACTATTTTATCTTCCAGGTCACTTATCCGTTCTTCTGCCTCATTTATTCTGCTATTGATCCCATCTAGAGTATTTTTCATTTCATTTATTGTGTTGTTCATCATTGTCTGTTTCATCTTTATTTCTTCTAGGTCCTTGTTAACTGCTTCTTGCATTTTGTCCATTCTATTTCCAAGATTTTGGATCATCTTTACTATCATTATTCTGAACTCTTTTTCAGGTAGACTGCCTATTTCCTCTTCATTTGTTAGGTCTGGTGGGTTTTTATCCTGCTCCTTCATCTGCTGTGTGTTTTTCTGTCTTCTCATTTTGCTTATCTTACTGTGATTGGGTTCACCTTTTTGCAGGCTGCAAGTTCGTAGCTCCCGTTGTTTTTGATGTCTGTCTCCAGTGGCTAAGGTTGGTTCAGTGCGTTGTGTAGGCTTCCTGGTGGAGGGGACTAGTGGCTGTGTTGTGGTGTATGAGGCTAGATCTTGTCTCTCTAGTGGGCAGGTCCACGTCTGGTGGTGTGTTTTGGGGTGTCTGTGGACTTATTATGATTTTAGGCAGCCTCTCTGCTAGTGGGTGGGGTTGTGTTCCTGTTTTGCTATATGGTTGGCATAGGTTGTCCAGCACTGTAGCTTGCTGGTCGTTGAGCGAAGCTGGGTGCTGGTGTTGAGATGGAGATCTCTGGGAGATTTTCGCCGTTTGATATTATGTGGGGCTGGGAGGTCTCTTCTTGACGAGTGTTCTGAAGTTGGCTCTCCCACCTCAGAGGCAGAGTCCTGACTCCTGGCTGGAGCAGCAAGAGCCTTTCATCCACTCGGCTCAGAATAAAAGGGAGAGAAAGTAGAGAGAATTAGTATAAGTAGGAGGAAATAGGAAAGAAAGAAAGAAAGAAAGAAAGAGAGGAGGGAAGGAAGGAAGGAGGGAAGGAAGAAAGAAAGAAAGAAGAAAAGAAAGGAAGAAGGCAAGAAGGAAAGAAAGGAGGGAGGGAGGGAGGAGGGAAGGAAGGAAGGAATGAGGGAAGGAAGGAAAAAATACAGAAAGAAAGAAGATACAGTAAAATAAAATAAAGTATAATAAAGTTATTGAATTAAAAAAATAATTATTTAGAGGAAAAAAAAAAGGGAAGGATAGAACCTTAGGACAAATGGTGGAAGCAAAGTTATAGAGACAAAATCTTACATAGAAGCATACACATATACCCTCACAAAAAGAGGTAAAGTGGAAAAAATCATAAAACTTGCTCTCCAAGTCCACCTCCTCAATTTGGGACGATTCGTTGTCTCAAAAAGGGAAGGAAGGAAGGAAAGATAGAAAGAAGGTAAAGTATAACAGAGTTCTTTAAATTAAAATTAATTATTAAGAAAAAAATTAAAAAAAAAAATGGTCGGATAGAACGCTGGGACAAATGGTGGAAGCAAACCTATACAGACAAGATCTCACACAGAAGCATACACATACACATTCACAAAAAGAGGAAAAGGGGAAAAAATCATAGATCTTGCTCTAGAAGTCCGCCTCCTCAATTTGGGATGATTCGCTGTCTATTCATGTATTCCACAGAGGCAGGGTACATCAAATTGATTGTGTAGCTTTAATCCGCTGTTTCTGAGGCTGCTGGGAGAGATTTCCCTTTTTCTTCTTTGTTCTCACAGCTCACAGGGGCTCAGCTTTCGACTTGGCCCTGCCTCTGCGTGTAGGTCGCTGGAGGGCGTCTGCTTTTTGCTCAGACAGGACGGCGTTAAAGGAGCCGCTGACTCGGGGGCTCTGGCGCTCTCAGGCCGGGGGCAGGGAGGGGCACGGAGTGCGGAGCGGTCCTGCGGCGGCAGAAGTCGGCGTGACGTTGCCCCAGCCTGAGGCCCGCCGTGTGTTCTCCCTGAGAAATTGTCCCTGGATCCCGGGAACCTGGCAGTGGCGGGCTGCACAGGCTCCCCGGAAGAGGGGTGGGGGCAGTGACCTGTGCT
>NW_006773119.1:341451-351150 GCF_000442215.2 Lipotes vexillifer
CCGGTCGGCCCCGATCCTCTGTGCGGGAATCTCCCCGCTTTGCCCTCCGCACCCCCGTTGCTGCGCTCTCCTCGGCGGCTCCGAAGCTCCCCGCTCCGCCTCCCGCAATCTCTGCCCGCGAAGGGGCTTCCGAGTGTGTGGAGACCTTTCCTCCTTCACAGCTCCCTCCCACTGGTGCAGGTGCCGTCCCTATTCTATTGTCTCTGTTTTTAATTAATTTTTTCTTTTTCCCTACCCAGGTACGTGGGGAGTTTCTTGCCTTTTGGGAGGTCTGAGGTGTTCTGCCAGCATTCAGTAGGTGTTGTGTAGGAGTTGTTCCACATGTAGATGTATTTCTGGTGTATTTGTGGGGAGGAAGGTGATCTCCGCGTCTTACTCCTCCGCCATCTTTCCACCGCCCCTGTTTGTTTTTTTTTTTTAATTATTTATTTATTTTTGGCTGTGTTGGGTCTTCACTGCTGCACGCGGGCTTTCTCTAGTGCCGGGGACCAGGGGCTACTCTTCACTGCAGTGTGCGGGCTTCTCATTTCGGTGGCTTCCCTTGCTGTGGAGCATGGGCTCTAGGCACACAGGCTTCTGTAGTTGCAGCACTTAGGCTAAGTAGTTGTGGCTCGCAGGCTCTAGAGTGCAGGCTCAGTAGTTGTGGCGCACAAGCTTACTTGCTCCACGGCATGTGGGATCTTCCTGGACCAGGGCTCGAACCCATGTCCCCTGCATTGGCAGGCGGTTTCTTAACCACTGCTCCACCAAGGAAGCCCTGTTTGTTTGTTCTTTAATTTTTCTAGGTGTTTGTTCTTTAATTCTTCTAGGTCTTTTTTAAACGTTTCTTGCATCTTCTTGATCTTTGCCTCCATTCTTTATCCAAGGTCCTGGATCATCTTCACTACCATTATTCTGAATTCTTTTTCTGCAAGCTTGCCTATCTCCACTTCATTTAGTTGTTTTTCTGGGGTCTTATCTTGTTCCTTCATCTGGTACATAGCCCTGTGCCTTTCCATCTTGTCTATCTTTCTGTGAATGTGGTTTTTGTTCCACAGGCTGCAGGAGTGTAGTTCTTCTTGGTTCTGCTGTCTGCCCTCTGGTGGATGAGGCTATCTAAGAGGCTTGTGCAAACTTCCTGATAGGAGGGACTGGTGGTGGGTAGAGCTGGCTGATGCTCTGGTCGGCAGAGCTCAGTAAAAGTTGAATCTGCTTGTTTGCTGATGGGTGGGGCTGGATTCCCTTCCTGTTGGTTGTTTGGCCTGAAGTGACCCAACACTGGAGCCTACCCGGGCTCTTTGGTGGGGCTAATGGTGGACTCTGGGAGGGCTCATGCCAATCAGTACTTCCCAGAACTTCTGCTGCCAGTGTCCTTTTCCCCACAGTGAACCACAGCCACCCCCTGCCTCTGCAGGAGATCCTCCAACACTAGCAGGTAGGTCTGGTTCAGTCTCCTATTGGGTCACTGCTCCTTCCCCTGGGTCCCGATGCACACACTACTTTGTGTGTGCCCTCTAACAGTACAGTCTCTGTTTCCCCCAGTCCTGTTGAAGTCCTGCAATCAAATCCCCCTAGATTTCAAAGTCCGATTCTCTAGGAATTCCTCCTCCCATTGCCAGACCCCCAGGTTGAGAAGCCTAACGTGGGGCTCAGAACCTTCCCTCCAGTGGGAGGACTTCTGTGGTATAAGTGTTCTCCCAGTTTGTGAGTCACCCACCCAGCAGTTATGGGATTTGATTTTATTGTGATTGCGCCCCTCCTACCGTCTCATTGCGGTTTCTCCTTTGTCTTTGGATGTGGGGTATCTTTTTTGGTGAGTTACAGTGTCTTCCTGTCGATGACTGTTCAGCAGTTAGCTGTGATTCTGGTGCTCTCGCAAGAGGGAGGCAGCGCACGTCCTTCTACTCCGCCATCTTGAACCAATCTCTGAAGTTTATACTTAGACAAGCAGACGAATAAAGGGAAGACTCAGAAAGACATATTGGACTTCCAGAAAATAACTCATCTAAGGGGAGAGGGAAAGGAGAATTTGATGATTTAATTTTTTTTAAAGTGACCATATTTTCACCCTAATATTTTGGAAGAATTTGTTCCTGTCATAGGACCACTAGTCTTAGCTTTCCGCTATTCTCCCAACTCGGAATCAGTTTGTCCATCTCAGCCCTTTAGAGATTAAATGATAAGATTTAGTTCCCTCATTCCACCTTTGCTCATTCCTGAATCACATTTCCAAGGTAAATGTCTTCAATCCCTGGCAACCACTTTTTTTTTTTAAGGTTAAGGTTTTCAGATCCATTGACACCTTAGCCATTCTTATCTGGAAGCTATCAGATTTGTTGATTAGCCTTTTTAAAGCAGATACCAGAATCTGAAGACAAATTCCAGAATCTGTCAGCACAAGGCAGGGTGAAGATGGCAGCAGCTGCTGCTTCCCCACCAGCAGGGGGCGTCTGGAGCTACTCTTGCTCTTCCTGGTATTTAGCTTAGAGCAGCGCGTCTCAGCCCTACCAGACCCCACACTCCTTTTTTATAACAAATATTTGATCACTTTCTTATCTATACGAAATTCAAAGAAAATAAAACTTGCCTACATGTACAAGTTTTAAAAATAGAAATATTATTCCAACCGTACTATAAAGTAGAAATAAAAGAGGAGTAACATAAAATAGAATAAGATGTCTTTCCACATGTAAATACTCTGGCAGGACTACAAAAAAGATACAATAAAGGAGCATATGCCTTCATCTAATTTATAAAATTACGTTAATGTCAGACCTACAAATGCAAACTGACTCAGGCAGGTATGTTGAATTGGTGACTGAAATATTACCACTAACTGAGAATGATGTGCTTTTCTAAACTTTTGTACAACTCTCAATAGAGTTCTGAACAAAATGTAGTTTTCTCTTGATTTAAAAGGAAGACGCATTATCCCAGGGTTAGGGTTAGGGAAAAACTGCTCTGTATTTAAATCATGCAAAAAGACTTTGATTTTACATGTGAAATGAAGTTGGGCTGTGAACTCTAGGTATTTATAAATAAGTTTTTCACTTCTAAGAATATGTGGAGGGATAGGATTTGGGGATGCTGGACAATTCTTCAGTGTGTAGGACTACCTGACATTTCTGAATATTTCCCACTAAGTGGCAGGAGCACCCCCCAATTATTGTGATAGCCATTTTTAAAAGACCCACATATTTCTGAAATACCTACAGGGTGATATCATCTTCATGAAGAACCACTCATCTAGAGCAATGCAGATTGATACCTCAGTTTCTCTTCCTTCAGATCCCAATTCCTCTTTGAACTAGGATTTCTATCCTGAACCCAGCTCCCCACCTTACTCTTATCAGTGTGCAGTGGCCTAGGGATGTAGGGTTGATCCAGTCCCTATATTCTCAGCTGTTCCTTCCTGAATAGATTACTCATCCAGACAATCACCACACTCTGAAGATCATGAAAACTCCCTTTCCTTGATTACGGTCTTCTTTATGGATCATGAGGGGTCCTGCATGTCCACCTTGGGAACATGTCAGTGTCCCACCACTATTACCTCGTACGCACCATGTCTGTGCTCCCTGGCCAGATTTCCAACAGCCAACACCTGTGATTCTCTGCTTTTTCCAGTGGCTGGAGCCTACTCAACCCTCATGGCAGGCCAGAAGGGCTGGAATTAACACTCTCAACCAATGGCTGATGGGAATGGATAGATAAAGACCTCAGATTCTTCACCCCTAGGACAAGATAACTCTAAGATGTATACTGTACATTGGCTCTGAGTGGGCTTTAACCCCAGTAGCCCATGATGGGAACCTGCTTGAAAATATACCCTTTATTGGCCTCCTTCCTTCTCTGGTTAGTTTCCTGGGATCACCCCCTCCATAAACTACTTATACTCAAATAATTGTCTGATGGTTCTTGGGGAACCCAAACTAAGACAGGAACTCTGGGAGAGCAATGCTTCCAGGAATCCTTTTTACATAAGTTCTCTTAGGTCTCCTGGGGAGAAACAGTGACTGAGACTTGAAACTGATGGCTGTGCCCAGATTCCTGACACTTGAATCCTCAAGTAAACAGGATCTCGCAGGGTGCCCTCCAGCAGAATGCTCAGGTTCTCAAGGAATTCATCCTAAAGTAGGAGACCAATGGCTCCTGCCTTGGAATGTTTGTAGTTTGTGGGTTGGCTGGGAGAAATGGTGTTTTGCACTTGATACTGGATGCTACCATTTCACTGTCTTCCAACCGGACCCTGGATAACATGACCCACACTGATCAAGAATAGATATGAAAATCAGAAAGGGCATTAACCTTTGGTAAACTTTATAAAAAGCTCTTTTCAGTAGATTGCCAGACCCTCTGAAGTCTGACTGAGGGGGTTTTCACCGGCTGGAGAGGCTTCCCCTTCAAGGACCATTGTTACAGGGAAAACA
This sequence comes from Lipotes vexillifer, assembly GCF_000442215.2. Taxonomy (NCBI): domain Eukaryota; kingdom Metazoa; phylum Chordata; class Mammalia; order Artiodactyla; family Lipotidae; genus Lipotes; species Lipotes vexillifer. Next base: position 345,861 of record NW_006773119.1, read on the forward strand.
GAAAAACAAGGGTACAGGCGAAGAAACAGCTCTAAAAGAATGACAGTAATGACCGCAGAGGTTCCGGTCGCCATTCTTTATTGTGGTGGTAGTAGCTCCAGTTGACAAACAAGGCCACAAAGAGGTGGAGTGGAGAGCGACTGTGGTACCCAAGACTGAAGAGCTTTAGCAGTTCCTGCGGGCACCCTAAACCACCCAGCCCCAGTGGCAAAGGGAGAGATCTGGGGCAGGCTCCAGAGTCCCAGTGGCTTTGCTGAGTGGGGACTTGAGTCAGAGGCCTGCATTACTGGTAACTATATTCCTTTTCATCAGCAGGGCAGGGGGACTCTGATTTGACAGAGCAAGTGGCACATTTTGCTTCTGTCAGCGCATTCCAAGGCAGCCCTGTAACTTCAAACTAGACAGGGGCTTTCTTTTCTTCTTTACAGCTTATTGGCAAAGTATCAAATGTTTTATGGGGCAAATGCTGCCATCCGTCCAGCTGTGCTGAGCGGTGCCTGCCAGCAAGGATGTTTCAGTTGGGACTCACACTAGGGTAACTTCAGATTTAAAAGCCTGCCTCTGAATGCATCTCTTCATGCCCTTTAAATGTTGCAAATCAAAAAGGTACACAGGGGCCTTGGTGATTGGCAAACTTTCTGTCACAGGGATAAGAATATAGCCCTCTGTGTGGCCAAAGCAGAAGGGGTGATGAGGAGGGAGGGGAAAAACACGGGTAGCTTAGCCAGGAGGTCAGAAGCCCCAGTGGACAAGCAAAGCCAACTTCCCTGCTGAGGTCAGGCAGGGTACCGATGACACCTCACCTACCACCAACCGTATCGGGCATCCCCTTCCTTTCAGGCATCAGTGCTATTGCTCCTGTTCAAGCCGCTTCTTCCTCCTTTCCCTCCCTTTCATGTTTATTCACTCATTGAGCACCTGTCCACTATGTGCCAGACCCAGAGATTTATTGTATGTTCAAGAAGCACTGGACCCTTCCCCTGTTCTGTGTTCACCTGAGGATACGTTTTTGTAAGTAGCATGAAGATTTTAACAGCAGTCTTCTAAGACCATTGTCTCTTCCACTCCAATTTCCCCTTCGTCTCACTTGCCTTCACATACGGAGGCAATGAGGTAGCCATAGGCATTTTAGGAAGTCGAGTTGAAGTTTGGGTTAGTGAGTTATGTTTATGTGATTCACAGCCACTCCCCGTGAACTGTTCAGTTATTGTTAGCCATCTCCAGTGTAGGAATGGCTTCCAGGAATACTGGCACTGCCCACGGGACCGACTCACCAAACGTTGTCACCAAAGGTTCAGGGCCTCAAGAACAAAGACATTGGCAACAACGTGATGAGTGAGTGCTGTCAATTTAGAGAGTGTGAAGATTAGGACTGCACAAGATGCCCTGAATTCTTATAGCACCTAATACAAGAAATTCAACAGAGGTTTCTAAAGCAACAGTCTGAAAATTCTACAAAACATGACAGATAAGGAGTTCCAAAACTAAAATGAACTCTTCTGAATTCTGCAAAATAAAAATCCAAGTTTGATCAATCATGCTAGAAGAAAGACCAAATTATCTTTCTGTTCTCTGAAAGGAAAATCATTTTACAAAAATTATTGTCATATGAAGAGATGATCAAAGAGAAAATCCAGGAAATACTCGAGAAAGGTAGTCTAGAGGTATATCAGACAATAAAAATAATATGATTTTTCTGGATTTTGAAATTTTAAAAACATCTGTGATTGGTTCCCTCATTTTGAATAAATATTCACTTTCTTACTTTTCATTATAAATTTTGTATTCTTTTTCTTAAAGGGACCTCAAAATTATATAAGCTTCAGGGTCCAAAAAACCCCGAACCACTCAGACTCAGTAATAACTACTGCATGTAAAATAGCCAAGACCTGGCCCTTGACTTGGAGGGTCTCCCAGGTCACTGGACCAGCCTCATACACAAACCAACAATTACACAGAGTGTCACCAGGAAGTTCAGCGTCTTTACCTCACTTCCAACCCTCAACGCACTCTGCTTGTTTTTCTATTCAGATATGAATTTTTAGGAGCTCACAGACCTTACTCTCGAGATGCTTCCATCCCTCCCTTCCCCTCCTCACACCTGAGGCATTCTCAGGCCCCTCCTCCCCACACCCAAGCCTTAGAACTCATCCCATTTCCTGTGTAAAGCACTTCTGTCCTCTGTTCACTGCGCTAGACTATCCTGCGTGTGTCCTCTGGGTTTCCCTTTTCAGTCCTGCAGAGAGGTCTTGAAATTATTTTTACAAACACACTTGGTCTATCCCTGACTTTTTCCTCTTCCCTCATCCGGCCATCTCAGCGAGCTGTGTTCTCTCCTGCACAGCTTTGACAAAATGATTCGGAAATCAAGAGCATCTAGAGAGACTTAGAGGAAATAAGATGTCGTGAGCACTGAGGAAAGCGGTCCAAGCGCAGTGCTGGGCTGGGTCCCTTTGGTGCAGAACGACAAGTGACGAGCAGGGCCATCCCTATGCAGACTGGGAGCTCTGTAAGGACAAAGGCTTTGTCTTGTTTTTCTCTGTATCCGTAATTCTGGGGGGCAGGGATTCAATAAATATTGATGAAGAGAGAAGAGAGAGACTGAGGGACATATTGGCCCTGAGAGTCTTTGTCTTATAGAAGTAATCCTTTCTGTGTCTTCGTTTGAAAGAAGTCTTCCCCTTTTCTATGTACACATTATTTCTCCTTCCCTCAGGCTTTAAGGAACATGTGTTAGTCCACCTGTTCAGGGCCAGTCCCTCCACCTGTGCCCTTGACCTCAGACTCCCCTGAGTCCTCCAGGCAGAGCTCCAATAATCATCTTCCTGCTCCCAGTTTTAGCCTCTCTCCAACTCTCCGCTGCCTCTCTTTGCTCATCCTATAACCACACTCAAACCTCACCCATCCTTAGGCATATACACACACCCGCTGCCCTCCACCTTCTGGACTATATCCCCCCTGTAACTGCCATCTACAAGCTCTCCACTCTGCTGCACGAGCTGTCTCTACTGCCTTATTTGGCGTTTATCCATTAACCGAAACTTATCTAATGAAGGTCACTGATGACCAATTTTCACATCCATGAAGCCCTTTCTTTACTCACTTTACCAAACTCCTAACAGCACGGGCACTGACGGTCCTCACCGCATCCCTGAAGCCCTTTGCTCTATTGGCTTCCACTAAAACTGCTGCTTGTTCTTGTGCCTCCCAGGTCTACCTCCTTCACAGAGTGGGAGGGGGAGAGATGGAGAGAGAGGAAGATGGAAGGGAAGAGAGATGAAAAGGAAGGGAGATGAAAGAGGAAGAGAGAGAGCAGAGAAAGAGATTGATTGATCATTTTAGTCTCATAGTACCTAAATATGCCCAAATCCAGGTGCATCTTCCCTGTTTTATGAGCAAATAATTTCTAGTTGGGTCTGCCACAAGATGTTAATTCCTATCCAGTTATTTTCCTGTCTTGCCTGCTTGCTATTTGAGTCCCAATTTTGTTCCAGGTGGTATCATGGGATGAACAATAATTGGTCTATGCCAGTGGTTCTTAACCTGGCTACACAGTAGAATCAGCTGTAGAGTTAAAAATTATACATATTTATATAAATTTATATCAAATTGTATATATATTTATATAAATTTATATCAATTGTATATGTATATTTCATATTTATATAAATGTTATAAATGTTAACATTATATTACTTTATACATTTATTAATATTATACTTTTATATCAATATTTATATAAAATTATGTTTGTATATTTATATTAATATTTATATTAAATTTATGAGTATTGCTATATTTGTATATTTGTTAATATTATATATTTACATTACATGTTTATATCAATATTTATATAAAATTATGTTTGTATATTTATATTAATATTTATATTAAATTTATGAGTATTGCTATATTTGTATATTTGTTAATATTATATATTTACATTACATGTTTATATCAATATTTATGCAAATTTTAAATAGAATTATATATATTTGTAATATTTAAATTATGTATAACTTAATTTACTTATATATATGTATAATATATATAACCAGAACCTTTGAGACTGAAGCCCAGGCATCTATAGTTTAAATATTCCCCCAGGTGATTCCAGTCAGGATTGCGAACCACTGGTCCTCTGACAGTAACATTCTTTTCCCATTTGTGAGCTATTCCACTCTAGCCTCCTGTACAGCTTGAGGAAACCATGTGACCTAGCAAATGGAGGTCTGTTGGGATCCTTCTGGAAAAGCTTTTATTCTCCTATAAAAAGGGACAGGCATGACATTCTGGTTTATGGGTTCCGCCCTTTCTCCTTTTTCCTGGTGTGGCTATGTACAACCAGCCTGAAGACAGCCAGCATGAAGACAAAAAACAATTCAAACAGCAACAATGATATCTATCAACAAAAATGTGCTAAAGACAGTGAAAGGGAAAGATAGGCCTGAGTTTTCAAACCAGGTAAGTATCTGCAACATCCCTCTCTTGACCACCTTGAAACTTTTTGTTATTTGAAATTCTTAAATATCTTTATTCTGTAAGCCGATGATAATTGAGTTTTCTGTTATTTGCAAGTAAAAGCAATTTACCTGAGTATTTGGTATTTTCTTAGGACGAAGGCTATTATGATTGAAAAAAAGAGAAGTATAGCCCATGCTAACGTTCAGAATTCAGAAAATGAGTGTTCCTAGAATGACAAGGTACAATGGATTTGAGATCCATTTTTTTACTGATTGCAGCTTGCTAGGGCTGTCATAACAAAGTACCACAGACTGAGAGGCTTAGACAACAGAAACTTATTTTCTCATAGTTCTGGAGGCTAGAAGTCCAGGATCAAGGTGTCAGCAGGATTGGTTTCTCCTGAGACTCTCTCTTTGGCTTGTAGATGACCATCTTTTCTCTGTGTCTTCACATGGTCTTTCCTTTGTATGTGTCTGTGTCCTAAAATCCTCTCCTTAGAAGGACACCATTGGATTAGGGCTCATCCCAACAACCTCATTTAACCTTAATTACGTCTTTAAAGACCCTCTCTCCAAATACAGTCACATTTTGAGGTACTGGGGGTTAAGACTTCAACCTATGAATCTTAGGAAACATAATTCAGCCCATTATACTGGTGACTACAATTTGGCCAGGAATAGGGTGTTCATGACTGACTTAGATCAGTGGTTCTTAATGCTGACTATAATCACCTGGAGAAATTTTAAAAATATAGATGCCTGGGCTTCCCCGGTGGCGCAGTGGTTGAGAGTCCGCCTGCCGATGCAGGGGACACCGGTTCGTGCCC
>NW_006773119.1:351405-353720 GCF_000442215.2 Lipotes vexillifer
AACCTTGCTCCAAGTGTGCTGATTTAATCAATCAGGGTGGGACCAGATATATATTTTTACATATTGTCAACTATTATTTCTCTAAGTGAGAAGTGGTTAAACCAACTTTATTTATTTTTAAAAATCCCCAGAACTTTGAGGAAGAGGTGAGAAGTCAGGCTTTTTCTGATGGGTAGACACTGAGGGAGAAGCAGTATAAAAAGGGGTCTTCAGTGTAGGGGTCAGGCTGCATATCTTGTTCAGGAAATGGGGAGAGACCCAACTCATCTCCACTCTTCTTTCTTATAAGAACATGGGGAAATGAAGACGCCCAGAGGCCTTGGCAGCCACATCCACTGGAGAAAGAATATCCAAAATGGAATGCCCAGGGGTGCACAGGGTGGGAGGGCGGTCATTTGGTGCCAATATGGCCTTATGTTTTTTGTCTACACTCTCAATTAATAGGCCTGATTTATTTTCTGGGACTGGTATTAGACTTAGATTTTGTTGAAACTTGCAGGTGCCTAGGAAGGACTGGAAGGGGCTGCTTATCACCTAGTGTGCTAGGAAACCACCTCCAACAGACACTGCTCAGGAGTTGTTTCCTGAGAGCAGGACTTGAAAAGTCCCCTGAGGTCACTATTTGTGTCATGATTTTTAAATTTGTAATTTCTGTTGCAAAATTAATTCTGGATTCGTTTAAGAAATTCACAGTCAGCCTTTTTAACTTTTAGTCCACCTGCAATTTTTTTTCCCCGAACCCAGGGCCCCGGCAGTGAAAATGGCCAGTCCTAACCACTGGACTGCCAGGGAATTCCCTCTCCACCTGCAATTTGACCAAATCAAGTACTGAATTAGTTTCCTACTGCTGCTGTAACAAACTACCACAAATTCAGTGGCTTAAAACAACACAAATTTATTATCTTACAGTTCTGGAGGTCATAAGTCTGAAATGAGTCTGGTAAAATCAAAGTGTTGACAGATCTGCTGCCTCTGGTTCCAGTTCCTAAAGGCTGTCCTCATTTCTTAGCTCATGGTCCTGTATCACCTTTTCCCCCTCTGCTTCCATTATCACGTTGCCCTCTTTCTGACTCTGACTCCTCCTGGTTCCCTTGTGATTACATAAGGCCCACCAGGATAATGCAGCATAATCTCCTCATCTCAATGTCATTAACTTGATCACATCTACAAAGTCCTTTGCCATAGGAAGCAATATTTATAGGTTCTAGGGATTCGTATGTCTTTGGGAGGCCATTATTCAGTTTACCACCAGGACTCAGTGCTCCAGGAGGTTAAAGCTTGGTAGTTGTGGATAAAACCAAATGATATCTACATCAGCATCTCCTCCTTCCCCCAGCAGCTACCTAGCTCCAATGTCACAAGACGACCCTTCCTTGTTCAGAAAGTCTTCTCTAAGATGGATGTGGCTTACCATCGATGCAATGCTCCTAGCTATTTGGGGACCCTCATACAGGTACCCAGGTCCTTATCTTTCCTGCAATGAGCCAGTACAGTTGAGTCTCAGGAGGCTGCCCCCCAGGTTGGAAGTAATCCCAATTCCAGCAGACCCAGTTTGTAACTAGGGCTCAGAACTTTTACAGTGTCTCCTCCCACACCCACTTCTTGCTTTTCTAAAGTAAGCTGGCCTGTTATGTGGCCATTTTCTCTAAGGCTGTTATACGAGAAATTGGAAGTGATTCCTCATTGGCTTATTACTTTCTAAAACTCAGTCAGAGGAATGGCAATCTAATTATTATTGGCTGAACTGGCATATCTTACATAGGGACATAAGCTTAATAAAACAAAGTATTCTTTTGGGTATGTATTATTATAGCTGCATAATACATATCAAGACAAAACACATTTTTCCAAGGGGTACAATTCATACTGTTCTATATAAGAAAATTCTTACCACAGGGTGATTCCTGCTTTATCTTTTCATTTCAAACTCCATCAGAAATTTTAAAAGTCTTGTTTCTTGTAAACCTTCCATACCATGCTCAGTGATAAATAAGCCGGCAGTCCAGCATTAGAGGTTTAGAAATAGTCCTACTTTAAAATACACAGAACCATTTTGAGAATCAGCTTAAGTGATAGAAATGTACTATCAGAAACACAAATTTATATTCAGACGCAACATCATAATAACATATATAACATATTCTATTAATATAACAGTTACTATTGTCATCATGATTACCTGGTTGTATTGTATCTTAAACTAAGTGGCATGTTTGCTATTGATAATATTAAACTAATAAATAATGAGAGCCAGCACTTTATAGCAGAAAGAAGGCTACCTTTGGAACAGGGCAGGCTAAAGTTTACATTCCTGC
>NW_006773119.1:353757-358593 GCF_000442215.2 Lipotes vexillifer
TCCTGCTGGGCCAGGTACTAACTGTGTGACTGTGGGCAAGGATTTACTCTGATTTTGCTTCCTCGTTTGTTAAATGAGGTTTCAAATACCTTGTACAGATGTGTGGCATATATAATTATGTATATAAAGTACCTTGTACAATGCCTGTATATAATGAATCATCACTGAATGGTTACTATGGCTATTCTTATTGTTATTAGGCTTATAACTAATGAAGACACTGACTTTGTTGCCACTACATCAATTCCTTTATGGAGACTGAACATGAATGAAAGATAACAGAGGTCTAAAAATGTCTCTGACCTTCTGACCATTTAGCCAGGGAGGCTAAGTTACCATTCTCACTTCATAAATGCAAAGTTGACTATATAAAAGGAAAAAAAATGTTCTAACCTATTCCCACCAAGTATTCATCAAATGAGGTAGGATCTCTGGGAAAGATTAAGAGCTTACATTTTTTATTGGACTTACTTCCCATAAAATTTCATAGAGGATAAAAGGAGAGGAAGTGTAGAAATGGCACTATTTCTGCTTTATCTGCTACCTGCAATTATACATCCTCCTGAGATATCATTAATTACAGTGGTGCCATTCACAATGCTGCTATTCAGGCCTGCTAGAGTTTTCACCAAAAATTCTACACCTGGGGCTTAGAAATTGGCAGCTGAATCTTTGTATGAGGCTGAAACTTGAAGGCTGTGACAGAGGCAACATCTTCAAACTAGTCACTATAGACAGAATATTTGTGTCCTCTCCCCAAGACACATGTTGAAATCCTAACTCCCAGTGCGATGGTATTTGTGGTTGGGGCCTCTGAGAGGTAACTAGGTCATGAGAATGGAGCCCTTATTAATGTGATTAGTGTTCTTATAAAAGAGACCCCAGAGAGCTCTCTCACCCTCTTTGCCATGTGAGGATACAATGAGAGAATGGCTATCTGAAGCCCACTAAAGGGCTTTCACCAGAACCCAACTGTGCTGGCACGCTGATCTTGATTTCTGACCGGACTTCTGGCCTCAAGAACCGTAAGAAATAAATTTCTGTGGTTTATAAGCAAGCCGATCTATGGTGTTCTGTTCTAGCAGCCTGAACTAAGACAGGAGCTGTGCAGAGAGAGCCCAGAAACTGATGAGGGGTTTCCCCAAAACTTCAAGGCTGAGGGATGAGCTTTACATGCACAGGTGAGACCACCTGAGGCTTGCCACTTAGCAGCTGCTACAGAGTTGGGAGCAGAAGAGAGATACTTGAGATCAAGCAGTGCTAGGGGACACTGGATTTCTGAACCTTCCATTGTGGAGAGATCTTTTTTGTAACACTTTGTTAATACTTCTGGAATCCAGCTGATACACCAGAAAGGCTGCACTTTAGAAGAAAGGACCATGTCCTATAGTAAGGCCCACACTAGACCTGCCTTAACAAAGTCTATAACCAAGCCTGGCAAAACCCACAGGAGAGGCAGAGTTTGGAAAGTTGGGTCTTACCAAGTTAAAGGGGCTATAGAAACATCTCGGGCTTTCCACATACCTGCAGTAACAACGTATCGCTAAGTCTCCACCAGTTTAAGGCAATCAGCCAGTAATTAAACTGCCTGTTAAAACAAGAGTCAACACTCTTCAGAGAAAAGATAATAGATAACCCAGAATCCAGGGTCTTACAATGTGTTATTCAAAATATCCAGTATTCAATTAAAAAATTCATTAGACACACAAAGAAACAAGAAAATGTGATTCATAGTCTTGAAAACATGCAGCTAATAGAAACAGAACTCGACATGGTATATAGATGGCAGATGTCAGATGTCAGATATAGCATACTACAACTTTAAAGCAGTTATTATAAATATGTTCAAAGAATTAAAGGAAAATATGTTCAGGGAGTAAAGGAAAATATGGTCCTGATGAGTGAGCACGAAATCTCAGCAGACGTGGAAAGTAAAAAAAAAAAAGACTAAATGGAAATTTTAGAACTGAATAACACATTAACTGAAATGAAAATTTTACTGGATGGGCTTAACATCAGATTAGGGACGGCAGAAGAGTCAGTTACCTTGAAGACAGATAAACAGAAATTGTACAATCTAAAGGATCTGAAAAAAAAAGATTGAAGAAAAATGAAGAGAACATCAGAGATCTGTGGACAAGAGTATGCAGTCTAATATATGCTCTTATTTTATAATCCAGATTCCCAAACCAGGACAAGACAACAAAGAAAGGAAAATTATAGGTCCAAGTTTCTTATGAACATATATGCAAAAACCTAAAAAAATATTAGCTAACATAATACGAAAGCATATTCACGAAATAACAAAGTGTAAGACAACAAGGAAGGTACAATATCAGAAAACTATCAATGTAATTCATTTCACACATAGGCTAAATTTGAAAGCCCATATGGTTATCTCAATAATCAGTGTAGAAAAAGCATTTGAAACTGTTCAACACCTACTTTCTTTTGTATCAATTAATATATAACTAAGAACATACAAAAAAAAAGAAAGAAAAAAATAGTATAATGAACTCCAACATACCTGCCGTCAACAATTACATGGCTGATTTGCTTTATCCATACCCTTACCCACTGTCCATCACTAACAACTCCCACCTCCACTGGAGGTTTTTAAAGCAAATCCAAGACATCATATTTCATCCATAAATACTTCAGTGTGTATGACTTTATAAAAGATAAGGGCTCCTTTTTTTTTTTTTTTTTTTTTTAAGAACCAGACCCTGGGCACTCTTATCATTCCTAAAAAAATTATCAAAAATTCTTTAAGATCTTCATATATCCAGTGAGCATTCAAATTTCCCCTCTTGCCTCATAAATACTTTATATTAGGTTATGTCTCTTTAGTCTCTTTTAATACACAGGGTCCACAGGGTCTTCCTTTTGGTTTTAATTTTTGTTTTTCCTTTGCAATTTGTTGAAAAAAATCATATTGTCTTCATTTTGCTGCTTACATCCCTATTTTGTTTAACCAGTTAGTTACTTTAAATATTGTATTTCCTGTATATTGGTGATTTATTTGGGTGCTTGGTCAGATTCAAGTTTGATGTTTTTGGCTTGAAAGTTCGTATTTTATTGCATTATCCTGGAAGGGGCATAACGTCTGATATCTCTTTTTGTGATGTTAAGATTGGTCAGTGTGTTTAAGTGTTGTCAGACTGACCTACCCATGGTAAAAATCCTCATCAGCTTTTCACTGATGGTTTTAATAGCTATGAATATTCTTAATCTTTATTCTTCCTGTTCATTTATCTCTGGGAGTTTTCTATAAAGAAAACTCATCAACTCCTTGGTCACCCTGAGGTATAGTTCCAACAAGAAATTCAGTATGAATGCTTGATTCTTTCTTTTTATTTATCAGATTTCAGAATTAGTTGCTTCTTAAATCACCCAAAGCTGACTCATGGTTTTTTGCCCCTTTGAGTAACTTTACCATCTCATGCATTTTTAACACATCTGATGTGTTTTGATACAATACAATTATCATTCTGTTTGGTGCTTGTGGTAGGCAGAATAATAATCCCCCAAAGATGCCTCCATCCTAATCCCTGGATCTGTGAATGTATTATCTAAAATGGCAAAGGGAGAGTTAAGGTTATGGAATTAGAATTGTTAATCACATGAGCTTGAGAAAAGGCAATTATCTGGGTGGGCTCAGTGTAATCACAAGAGTCCGTAAAAGTGGAAGGAGAGAGGTAGAAGAGTAGGTCAGAGTGATGCACTGTGAGAAGAACTTGACTCTTCCTTGCTGGCTTTGAAGATGGAGGAAGGGGATTATGAGCCCAGGGATGTTGGTGGCATCTGGAAGCTGAAAAGGAGACAGATTCTCCCCTACAGCCTCCGGAGAGGAACCCAGCTGATCCTTTGATTTTAGCCCAGCGAGACCTGTGTCAGACTTCTGACCTACAGGACAGTAAGATAATAAATTTGGGTTGTTTCCAACCTCCAAGTTTGTAGTAATTTCTTATGGCAGGAATAGAAACCCAATACAGTGCATATCATCTCTGTAAGAAAAAAATCAATAGTAACAATGAAACAAACAGAGAAAATATTCCAAACAGTAAGAGTTTAATAGGTTTGACAGATAAACTTATAAAAATGAAATTTTCTCTACAGTTGCAATAACTAGCATATATAATGAAAAATAAGAAACTGTTTTCAATAGTAGAAAGAAAAAACTATAATTAAACACCTAGGAATTAAGTAGGACCTTTATGCAGAAAACTTGAATACTCTAGTAAAGAACATAGAAGACAAACTGATAGAGAAACATTTTATGTTCTTGGATGGGATGATGCAATATTACAAAGATGTCAATTCCCTGAATTATTCTATAAATTTAATGTATCACGATAAAATTCCAGTTGGGCTGCTTGAGAAACTTATAAACTTACTCTGAAATAAAAAGAAGCAACAAAGGATCACAAATAACTAAACAACTGAGAGAGAAAAAGAGAGAGAGAGAGAGAGAGAGAAACTTGCCAAATGGATATTAAGTCCAGTAATAAAGCAGTGTGATATTGTTGCAAGAAAGACAAATAGAACACAGGGACAGAATAGGAAGCTTTAAGACAGAATTTTACGTAGTTAATATATGATACAGGTGCTGCCACAAATAAATGAGAGGAAGTATAGAATGTTTTGTTGGTATTGTTGGGAAATCTAGCTTACTCTCTAGTGGAAAAAACAAAACAAAATAAAACCTGGATCCTGGATTCCTAACACCATGTACAAGAATTGAGGCTTGATGGATTAAACATCAAAATGTGAAAAGTAGGGCTTCCCTGGTGGCGCAGTGGTTGAGAGTCCGCCTGCCGATGCAGGGGACGCGGG
>NW_006773119.1:358764-373699 GCF_000442215.2 Lipotes vexillifer
CGGACAAAAAAAAAAAAAAAAAAAAAAAAAAAATGTGAAAAGTAAAACTATGAAGTTGATAGAAGAAAATATAGGACATATTTCTGTCACCTAGGAATAAGGAAGACGTCTTAAAATGTCAGAAACAAACACAAAATGTAAGGCAAAAATGATTGATTGATTTAGGTATTTCTATTAACTGAAGTATACCCTGGATAAAGTTTATAAACAGATGAAAAAGGGAGAAGATATTTGCATGTCTGAAACTGACAAGATATACATAACTAGAGTACAGAAGAGTTCTTCTAAGAAAGACAAAAACTCCAGTAGAAAAATGGGCAAAGAATCTGAGCAAATGATTGATCATAAAGAAAGCAAAAATCTTATAAACATGTAAAGATATGTTCAGATGCATCAGTAATCTGCGAAATTCAACAATGAGTTGGTACTTTACATCTATTACACTAGGGGAAACAAGAAAGCTTGATAATGCCAAGGTTGGGAAGAATGTGAGGGCATAGTTACACTCAGGCATTGGTTGTAGATGTGTAGACTGGTGTGGCATTGAGGACAGCAACTTAGAATTATTTGGTCAAACTAAGAATACTCATAACCCAAGACTTAATTTATGTTCTGTTTGTGACACACTATATGGAAAATTAAAAGACCAAGCACAAACTAGGGAGATATATGCAACATATAATAGACAAAGAATTAGGATCTAGAATATATGAAGAACTAATATACATCAGGAGAGAGAGAGGGAGAGGGATGGAGAGAATCCAGTAGAAAAATGGGCAAGAGAACTACTAAGCAGTTCACAAAGAGAAATTTGAAAGACTCATAAAACCATGAAAAGGTGCTCAACCTCAAAAGTAATGAGATGCAAAGTAAAACCACAATGAGATACCTAGACTACACAAGTCCAAATACACAAAAATTCAACATTTAATACCAATGCCAAATGTTGGTGAGGATGTGGAAAAATAAGAACTCTTACACACTCCCCGCAGGAACATTAATTGGTAGAACTACTTTGGAAAATGGTGTGGCATTACCTATTAAAGTCCCACATGTGCAAATCTTAACACCCAGTCAATCACTCCTACTCTGGCATACATGCACTAGTGGACATGTACTAGAATGCCCATAACAACATTGTTGACAATAGCTAAAAATGGAAAGAATACAAGTAACCATCAATAGTAAAAAGCATAAATAAATCAATGTATATTCATATGTTATGTTGGACATATTCCACTGTCTAACAATGGAAAAAACTTCCTGTTACACAACATCAAAGTTGGGAGAATCCTACAGCAGAAGAGTGAGAGAAGCAAGTCACAGAAGAATACATATAGTATTAATTATGTTTATATCACATCAATAACAGGAAAAAGTTAATACCTTATTTAGAGATGCAATCATGAATCGCAAAAGTACGTAAAAAAGCAAGGGAATTATTGTAACAAAAGTCAGGGTAGTGGTTATTTCCAGGGCAAGGAAGGCAATGCAGTGGTTGCGACATTTCTAAGGTGCTCGTAACTTTCTATTTCTTAAGCTGGATGTTAATTGCACAGGTATTTGCTTTATTGTTATTATTGTTTAAGATGAAATTGTTTTATATACTTCTGTATGTGTAATGTATTTCACACTAAAAATGATTTTTAAAACGATTGGCTTGGGCAATCTCTTAGATTTCCTTAATCATCGATGGTCTATGGCCCAGCCACTTTGCAACTGGACCTATTTTTGGCCCCTCATTGACAGTTCAACTTAAAACAATATACACTGAGATGCATACACAGGTGATTAGACGGGAAAACTTGAAGGGAGGGGGGCGACGCACTAACAAAGAATCGCAGAATAGGAGACTTGGAAGAGGAAAGTGATTTGATTGAGGCCCCTCTTCTCAGGGAGGCAACCTGAGTTTTACTTGAGAGCTCCTGAGGTCCAGTCCTGGTTCTGCCTTTGAATTGAGCACGTCTCTTCTCCAATCCTGTTTTCTCATGCTGGCTTTGAACACCGTAAGGAAATTCAAATAAGAGAACGAATAATCGTTATAATTCTTTACAGTTGGGGAATTGAGGCCGCGGTGGGACGCCACTAGCTCAAGTTGCCACTGCCACGCTGGAACTCAGGGCTCCTGGGTCCAACACCCTGACTTGCGCACTGTCCTATTATATAGCTATTCTCTTCTTCTTCTGGCTTTGGGCCCATAGTTTGACGTCACAGACGAACTGCCCCGCCCACCCCGCCTCGCCCCGCCCCTCCCCCCGCCCCTTCGGAAGCCCCGCCTCCTCGAGCGGCCTCGCCCCTCCCGGCGTTCGCTGAGTCCCACCCCCAGCCGCTCGCCCTCGAGCGGCGGCTCCGGCGCGTCCCCGCTAGCGTCTCTTCCGGCCCCGCCCCTCCCGGCTGCCATGACAACGAATCCGCGCCCCGCGCACTGCTGCCGCTCGCGCGTGACCCAGGCTGGACCGCGGGCCCCGGCCTGGGGGCACAGCTGCTACCGCCGACGCCACCTCGTCTCCTCCCCGTCCCCGCCCCGCTCCGCGTCTCCTCACCTCCCTCGGGTCTGCGGCCGGGGTCCCTCCCCGCCGCCCCAACCCTGCGCGGATGCCGAAGGTGAAGGCGCTGCAGTGCGCCCTGGCGCTGGAGATACGCTCTGTGAGTACCGGCCGCGCCCCCATCGCCGCCGCCTGGGTGTCGTCAGCCCCCGGAATTTACTAGGGACGCCGCCTCCGTTCACTTCCGAGAATCCCGGGTCACCGCGAAACCTCCTCCACCCTCCGAATCATCCCTATGGAGCTTTGATCCCGTGTCATTTGGCTCTTCCCCAACCTCAAAATCACGAACGCCCTCCCACTCCAGCCACACAGAGGCCTGACGCTCCCCCCCGAACGCCTCCACCTCAGCTCCCCTAGCTTCCTCCCAGCTTCCAGTTCGGGTTCCTTCAAATCCTTTCCAAACCACTTTAGAAAGTCCTCCTCTCTCCTAACAGTGAATTGGGTGGGGGAAGAGGCTTCTTTTAAAATTCCTCTTCTCTGCTCCAGTTCCTTTAGTGAGAGTATTACTGGCCCGACTTCTCCCCAGCCTTCGGGGGCGGGGAGGGGTGCTTTTCCTCCCAGATCACGGCTGGCGGATTCCTTCAGACAGATTAACAAGCTTCTGATTAGTGAAGGGGCCTTTCCTCTCAAAGTAGAGTCCCCACAACCCGCAACCGAAATATGTCAGCATTGCACACAGCACCTTGCCATCTACCCCAGGGCCAATACCTCGGAAACCACTTCAGGCCCCTCCAGCCCCCAAACTCTCCCGATGTTGAGAAGGAACCTCTATCCTTCCCTTCACTCCAAGAAAGGCACCAGCTTTTAGAGGGACACTACTAATTCTCTAAACTTGCTCCAGAGGACCTTCAGCCCCACCCAGTCACTCTCCAGACATGCTGAAGAGGATAGTGTCCCCCCAGCTTGCTGTGGAAATCCAGCTGAGGCAGAGAACACCCTGCCCTTCCTCAAGTGAAGGGCCTTGGACCTCTCCATGCCATGAGCAAACGCCATCCCTCTGAATAATCTCACAAGACCCTTCCAAGGGGTTTTGATCTCCTTCCCCCTCATTCTTTACAGGACCCTCTCATTCTCTTCAGATGAAATCTCCAGCCTCTCTCTTCTAGAGGAAATCCCCCCCAAAGTCTTTCCATACCTCCATTTTAGACCTGCGGGCAGTTTGAAAACAAAATTCCCCCTTCAGTCCTTTTTTTCTTTTTCCACTTCTCTAAGTCCTTTTATTTCTCATCTCTTTCATCTCCCAGCAAAGCTGTGTGTGTGTGTGTGTGTGTGTGTGTGTGTGTGTGTGTGTGTGTGTGTGTGTGTGCGCGCGCGCGCGCTTAAATAGCCAACACCATTCCTCTGGGTGCTGCACGGAGTAGCCCTCCCCACTTCCTTGCTGCACGCCCTGCAGTCAAGGCTCTCCATCCCCCCACGAGAAAGCATCCTCTGCTTTCCTTGCAGTCTTTCCAAACATTACAATGAGGCCGCTGTAGCACAGTCCCTGAAACCTCCAGGGAAGTCACAGGACTGTTTTAGGTCTTTGGCTAGGTCTTAAAGAAAGGAAGGCCGGGTAGGGTAGACTGTGAGGCAGGCGTGGAGAAGAAAGTTTCTGGCACTGTCGCCGTATCTTTAAGGCTGCAGAGATTTTACTCACTGCAGTGTCAGAAACTCTATTAGTTTTGGCTTCAGATGTTTTTTTCATCCCACAGCTGCCAAAGCTTGGCAGCCTTTTTGTAAAGGAGGATTCATTTGGCAAAAGAATACACGAAGTTTCCTGAACTGCTGCGCCCGGGGCAGTTAGTAAAACTCCTGAGTTCAGCCTCTTTAGATTTTGTTACTGGCTGCTGCTTCCTCTTCTGCTAACCAATGCGGTTTAGCAGCCTGGTGAGAGCAGCTGCCTGACCGGACCGGATGTTGCTTTCCTTCCTTGGCCAATCCAGACCTGCTTAGAGCAAGCACTTGGTGGTAACTGACTACTGCCTGAAGGGGTCAGAGAGAGAAAAGTTATTTCACTACCCTTTCTCCCTAGTATAAGTTGTCAGGCGGAAAGTGAATGGCTGTATAATGGAGCTTTGTTGTTCATCGTGGCCTAAGAAATTATGCAGGTGGAAACATTCCTATTTTATTTTTTTCAACAGACATTTGAGTCACAGAATTTTACAGTTCTAAGAAATCTTAGCTTTCATTGGATTGAATTTCTTTTTATGGGTGAGAAAATTGAGGCTTAGCTTGACTAAATGTTTTTCTAGGTTTGCGCAACTATTTAGGGGCAGATCTGCAGCAAGACGCTAAGTTTTCTGACCAGCAAAAACCCCATTAAATGACTGATGCTCAGAAGGAGCAAAAAAGACCATTAATAACCTCACACATTAAACAAGCTTGATTGATTTGGCTTTGATTGAATGGAGGAATTAATGTGAGCATAGATATTTTTAACATCTTTTCAATTTCAGTTTTTTCAATTTCATTTAATCTTTACATTTATGGGGTATAAAAAGTCAAAACTGTATAACATGATACACTCTGAGAAGTCTCATTTCCAGCCCTTTTCAAACCTGTTTTCCATCTATTTTCATCTGCTGTAGGTAACCATTTTTATTGGTGTCTGATTTATTCTTCTAGTATTTCCCTTTGTAATATAATCAAATAGATACACACACACACACACACACACACACACACTGTACACTCACCCCTTCCCATATATTTTTTTTTACTTTCCTTCACAATAGGTAGCATATTATATAAGCGAGTCTGCACTTTGCTTGTTTTCTTTCCTTAATGTATCCTGAAGATCACTCTAGGTAAGTGGGCATCTTCTTTTCCCTCAACTTTTTATGGACATTTTTCAAACATACAGAGTAGTTGGGAGAATAGTACAATGAATATATTCCATGACCTATGTACATTAATTTGATATATCTGTATATTTGTATATGTATAATAATAAATATTTTTTACTAAAAATATGAAAGTAAATTGTTGCCATGAGACTCCTAAATACTTCAGCATATGTCTTCTAAAAATAAGGACATTGTTCTAAATAACCACAATACTATTATCACACCTAAGATGATTATCCATAATTTCTTAGTATCTAGTCCATTTTCAAGTTTTCCTAGTTGTCAACAAAAATGGCTTGTATAGTTAACTTTTTCAAACCAGGATCCGTTCAAAGCTTACATGTTGCATTTGGTCGTTAGGTTGTTTTAGTCCATTTTAACATAGAGCAGTTCTACTGTTTCATTCCCACAATGTTTTCCCCCCACTGTGGATTTAGATAAATTCATACACTCATACAACCATTATTTGGGTCAAGATTTAGAACACTTCCATCGCCACAGTAAATTCCCTTGTTCCCCCTTTTAAGCCCCACGCAGAGCGAACTCCTCTTCTGATTTCTATCAGGGAAGATTAGTTTGCCAGTACTTGAACATCATATTAAATGAGCTATATAGTGTGTAATATTTTGTGTGGGCTTCTTCTGTTCATCGTATTTTTGAGACTCATTCATGTGCTGTGCCTATTGGTAGTTCCTTTATATTGTGGGGTAGCATTCTATCATGTGATTTGTATCATGTTCTATCATGTACCACAACATGTTTACCCATTCTCTTTATTGTTGATTATTTGGGTTGTTACCAAGTTGTGGTTGTCATGGATAAAACTACTATGAACATTCATTCCTATAAAAGTTTTTTTATGCACGCTACCTTTTGGAGACCAGGCTCGGATACAGAATATCCCATGTTGTGTTATTGTCTGAATTTTTCCCCATCATGGTGATATTTAATTTGTTCTTCTAAACTGGAAATTAGGTGTTTTATTTCTACCTGCCTATTTGAAGTGTGGCACTTCTTTCGCTTCTCCCCTTTCCATGTTTATTTTTTTGCTGTAGTCTTGTATTTGTGGTATCTCATGTTTAATACTGTGGTAATATGAGAGCAAAAACATAGTAAACATGAAAGGTTTTGGTGTATAACGCAATATTTTGTGTTGCTCAACAGAGCCGTGACTTGAGAGAAAATATGTTGCTGGGAAATAAGTGTGACTTTTCTCAAGGAATCTTGGGAGAATGATGTAATATGCCAAAGTAACTTGTTTTTAAAGAGCAGCCAAAAATTATATTTCCCATCACTTACACTTTTAATATTTGAAACATCTTATCTTTGATATGAAAAACTATATTTGCTGCTTATTCTCTCTACCTTCTTCTTCTTATTCAGTAGTGAAGTTTTCATGAGGTGTTTTTAGGTATATAGAAGGAAGAAATTGGAGGTACAAGAGTAAAGCCGAATGCCTGGGCAATAAAATCAGCCAGTTTGCTTTACCTGAATAGTGTCAGTTTGGGGTTAGTCTGTATTGTATAATTCCCATTTTTCTTCTCTATACTCACCTCACCTCATTACCTCACTCAAATTATTGATAGCATTGAGGCAAAGAGATCTGGGTACTTTTCAATCACAGTTCATCTGAACATTCGTGATCATTTTCTGGTTTCCTTACTCAGTTATGCTGCAGTTGGTGGTAAATTTCCCTGGAATACAGACTTTTTTAACTCTAAAGTACTTCAAACTTACAGAAAAAGAAAACCTAAATACTGTGATCTCCCCCCACCCTGATTTAATAAATCCTCATTTTACATGTTTCCTGCAAATTTTTGTTTTTAAGAAATAAAATGTTACAGATGTAGTTAAGGCCCCTTTGCACCTCTTGCTGCAGCCAGTTTTCCTCCGTCCCTTCCTAGAGGTAACATAATCAATATCCTGAAGTTGGAATGTATTCTTTTCATTCAGGTTTTTGTAAGCTTACTACATATTTGTGTACGCCTACGTACTACGTATACTATTGTTCTGTTTTAAAACTTTACACAAATGGTATCATACTGTAGGTATCCTTCTGCAGATCTGTTTTATCCACTTCACTGTTTCTGAAATTTGTCAGTGTTGATTCTTACAGATCTAGTTAATTTCCTTAATTGTTATGTAATGCTGTATATTTATATGATGGTGATTTAATTCTTATTCCCATATTGATGGACTTTTAATTACCAGTTTTCCTCTTTTTTAATATTACAAACAATGTTGCAATGAGAATATTTGAACATACCTTCTGGTGTCCATGAGTCAGTTGTTCTCAAGGGCAGGTATTGTGCCCTAGGGAGCATTCTAGAAATTTGTGGGCTACCTTGTTTGCCATAGTGGTTGGGGGAGATCCTACTGGTGTTGATTATCTGGTATTCTGCATGACTTGACTGTCCCATTGAATATGTATATGAAAACCTGTTTATAATTCTTAGAGATTAAGAACCTAACTCTGTTTTATGTATAAACACAAAGTCTGTTTTTGTTTTTCGGAAAAAAAATGTTTTAAATACAGTGAATTTTCCAGTAATTCAATTACCATGTAAATTGAGGAAAGAGTGTACTTTGTTTTGTTCGGAACTCTGGTAAGAGTTTACTCTTTCAGAAAATCACGGCATCAGTGGCAACTCTGCTTGTGTTTGAGCTGCTAATACGTGACACCTATCATTCAGCTTTTGAAACAGACCAGTTCATGTTGATTCTGTGAATAGGTGCAAATATTGTATCTTCTAGCTTAGTTCTGCCTGAGCGTTTACACATAGAAATATATAATTTATTATAAATTATTTCTGTAATTTTTTCAGTTATGGCATTGGTTTATTTTTTAGTTATGTGTATGTATACATTGCAAAATATTACTTGTAAAAGGAGGATGTCGGATCTTTTAGAGACCCAGTGCTCTAGGGAATAGATTTAGAAATGGAACTACCGAGTCTTAGGGAATTGGTTTAATTTCCTAGGGCTTCCATAACAAATTTCCTCAAACTTGGAGTCTTAAAGGAGAGAAATTTATTCTCTCACATTTACTGGAGGCCAGAAGTTAAAACAAAGGTATTGGCAGGGCAGCGCTCCCTTAGAAGGCTCTTGGGGAAGACCCTTCCTATTTCTTCTAGCTGTCAGTGTCTCCAGGCATTTCCAGAATGTGGCTTCATAACTCCAATCTCCAATCCTAGAGGTTTCCTTTTCTGTGAATAGGCAGTTCATATCCTTTGCCCTTTAGGAACATAAGAGTTTTTTTTTCTTGTTAAATATATTTTGAACACCACCAACCTTTGTTGGTTATATGTAATGTAAATGTCAAAGATCTTCTAGTTGAAGCTTATTTTTTCACTTTGTTTTTGCTCTTTTTAGTAATGCCTTTTGTTTTTATTTTCTATTTTTTGTTATTATTGTTGCTGGTAAACAAAGAATGGTGAGTCTTTAAGTTAACTTTTTACAGAACTATAGCATATATTCAGAAAGTGCACAAATCCAAAGTGTGTAATCACCACCCAAATGGATAATTAGAATATTATCAGCACCCCAGGTTGCTTCCTTGTGCTCCATCCCTTCCAGCCACTCCACCTGCCCTCCCCTTCCCCTCCCAGAGTTAACCACTATCTTGACTTCTATCACAACAAATTTTGAACTTTTGAAGTCAGCCTCTTCCTTTCTCCCTCCCTTCTTCCCTCCCCTTCCTCCCTCCTTCGACGTTTACGTATAACTTCTTTGTGAGAATTCATTCATGCTGTTATGTGAAGCAGTAATTCTTTATCCTTTCTATTGTTCCCCCCCAGCTTTACTGATATATAATTGACAGATAGCATTGTATAAGTTTAAAGTGTACAGTATGTTGATTTGATATGTTTATAAATCGCAAAATGATTACTACCATAGTATTAGCTACTATCTCCATCCTGTCACATAGTTGCCATTTCTTTTTTGTGGTGAAAACAATTAAGATCTACTCTCTCAGCAACATTCAAGTATATAATACAGTGTTATTAGTTATCGCCACCATGCTGTATATTAGGTACCCAAACTTGTTAATCTTATAACTGGAAGGTTATACCCTTTCACCAGTATCTCCCCATTTTCCCCACCTCCTGAATTCTTGGTAAACACCAGTCTACTCTCTGTTTCTCTGAGTTTATCTTTTGTAGATTCCACATATAAGTGATATCTTACAGTTATTTGTTTTTCTCTGACTTGTTTCACTTAACGTAATGCCCTCAGGGTCCATCCAAGTTGTCACGGATGGCAGGATTTCCTTTTTCCTGATGGCTGAATAATATTCGTACATATATATCACATGCTCTTTATCCATTCATTCATTATCCATTGACAGACACTTAGGTTATTTTCATATCTTGGCTGTTGTGAGTAATGCCATTGTGAACATGGGGGTGCAGATATGAGATCCTGATTTCAATTCCTTTGGATGTATATCCAGAAGTGGGATTGCTGGAGCATATGGTCATTCTATTTCAAAATTTTTGAGGAACCTCCATACTGTTTTCCATAGTGGCTATGCTCAATTTACATTCCCACCAGAAATGTCTTAGGGTTCCCTTTTCTTCAGATCCTCACCAACACTTGTTATCTCTTGTCTTTTTCATGAGAGTTAACTCTGACTTGTGTGAGGTGATATCTAATTGTGGTTTTGATTTGCATTTCCCTGATGATTAGCGATGTTGAGCAACTTTTCATGTACCTGTTGGCCATTTATATGTCTTTGTTGGAAAACTATTCTTTTCCTCTGTATCCATTTCTATTGTTGATAACATTTTCGTTTTTTTTCCCCAGTATTGGGATATTACAAATTATGCTCCTGTGAACATTTTTGTACATGTCATTGTTGCATATTTTGTATTCAGCAACTTGCTAAAATCTCATATAAGGTATTTGGATTTTCTATGTGGGAAATCATGTTTGTAAATAAAGTCAGTTTTGACTTCTCTTGTACAATGTTTTTTCTTTTTTTCCCTTTTTATTATTTAGGTCCTTGATTAGAATCCCCAGTATAATGTTAAATAGTGGGAATAATAGTACATATACTTGTCATTTTATTTTAAGTTATCCCACTGAAGTTTCACCAGTATTAGATTGAATCTTATGAAATTGCTGACAGTGGGCCATTTTTTGACTAAAAAAAATGACAGTTTCATATATTTCAACCTAATATAATATTGGCTGTAGGATTTTCATTTATTGAGTTAAGAAAGTTCCTTTCTATTCCTTTTTTTTTTTTTTTTTTGGCTGCACCTGTGGCTTGTGGGATGTGGGATCTTAGTTCCTGCCCGGGGATTGAACCTGGGCCCTCGGCAGTGAGAGTGCGGAGTCTTAACCACTGGACCCCCAGGGAATTCCCCCTAAATTTTAAAATATTCTGAGCTTTGAATTATATTGAATGCTTTTCCCTCAGTCTAATGAGATTATTATATAACATTGCTCCCATATTCTATAGAAGGGACACATTTTGTGATGTTGCACCTTCTCCATTCCTATGATAGATTCTTTTTAGTCAGTATGTATTATTTTTACTATATTTTGTTGGATTTGATTCATAATTTTATATTTAGCATCTTTCATTTGTGTTCATAGATGAGATATTAGCTCTATAAGTCAAATATTTATTTAGCTTTTGTTTTTTATTATTAAAACATTTATTTTGAAATATTTCAGACATACAAAAAGTTATAAAGAGTAACATAGTGAACACCCATATTCCTCCCCATCAGCTTAAGATGTAAAACATTACAGATAAGGTGAAGTCTCCTGTATCTCTCTCTCTCTAATAGAATCCCCCCTCCCTTCCTCCTTTGGCTAGTCACTACTCTGAATTTTGTGTTATTCTCCCTGTTTTTCATTGCTTTTCTCATTTTAATATCTGTCTTTAAGGCATTGGATTTACATGCAAGTGTTGCTTAACTGGCATCCTAAGGGGATTGATGAAACTGTTTTAAAATTATTTGGTTCTAGATATTTTATAATTTATATAAAATTTATTTTATGCTTTTTACTTTACCTTATGAGCTATTTTAATTTCAAGATGTATAGGATTTATATGTGTGTATATACTCTTTTTTCCCCTCGCCTTCCCGCCATACATACATACACACACATACATACATTATTTTATTGTAGTATTTTAATTTAATTGCATTGGGGGTATTGAATGAAATCTGTGTGATATTGATTATTTTTGTTGGCAATTTCCTATGTGTTATTATCCAATTATTATATATATAATATATTTATGAATAATCTAATTATTGTGAATGTTCTCTATTTACTTGAAAATAATATATAAATTTATTTGTTGGATATAGGGCTCTATCTGCCATTATCAGATCAAATTTATTTTCTCTGAAATATCTTTAGTTCCATATTAAATTTTTTGTCTGCATGCAATCTCTACCAGATTGTAATGGAGAGATTAAAATCTTTACTATCATAATGTATTTTCATTTTATCCTTGTTGTATTCTAGTACACTATGATTATAGAACTATAGATTCATTTCTCTTTATTGTTTTCCACTGAGTTTGTACTTTCCATCTGAGAGTTTATGGAATTCTGCAGTTTGGGGAAATTCTTAGCTTTTATATCTTTGAATATTGTTTTTCTGCTGTTCTCTCTTTTCTTCTGACAGTGCTATTAGACATATATTGGAACTTTTATCTATTCTGCTTTCTTAAGTGCTTTTTTGTGTGTAATATTTTTATATCTTCCTGTTCTGGGAGAATTCTTCAGTATTATATTCTTATTTACTTATTAAATTAAATTTTTAAATCTTCTCTATTGAGATTTTTAACTTCATTGACTACATATTCCAAGATTTCTCATTTAGTGTCTCTTTTTAAACATATGCCAAATATTTACATTTTTACCTGTTTTAATTTCATAAATTTTGTTTTTTATGGGTTTTCTCCCCTTATTAGATGAAAGATTCTAAATACTTATTTTAAATTTATTTTCAGATTGTGTAACTTAATTTTCATGTAAAGTGGATTTATCTCCTGATTGTCAATTTTGTTATTTTTCTTAGTGCTTGGGATTTCACTGAGATTATGGACCACTTTTGGGAGAATTAACAATAAACCTTTCAGTCCATTAACTGGTATATTTTTCCATCTATTTAGGTTTTCAGGTTCTTTCAGTGATGTTTGTAGTTTTCAGAATACATGTCTTACACATATTTTGTTAAATTTATACCTAGGTAGTACATGTCTAAGATTTTAATGATATTATAAATGGTATTAAATTTTTTTAATGTGCTAATATATAGAAATAAAGTTGATTTTTTTGCCAATTGACCCCATATCCTTTTGTTTATTGAGACTTGTTTTACGGTTCATGATATCATCTATCTTGATGAATGTTTTCATGTGCACTTGGAAAAAAATGTGTATCCTTCTGTTGTTGGATGGAGTATTATGTAAATGTCAGTTAGGTCAAATTACTTGAATGCTGTTGTCCACATCTTCTATACACTTTATGATTTTTGACTGCTTATTTTATCAGTTATTGACAGGGAAGTGTCAAAATTCAGTTATATATTTTTTTGCTTCATTACTTTGACATTGTATTATTAGGTGCATACAATTTAATTTTGTGTATCTTTTCATAAATCAGATTTTTAATTGATATGAAATGTTCCACATTAACGTTGGTAATCTTTCTTTTTCTGAAGTCTACTTTATATCAAGATAGCCACCCCAGCTTTCTTATGATTAGTGAATGCATGGTGTATCTTTTTCTATAATTTTACTTTAGTCCTGAATTTTTAAGTTTTAAAAAAATTGAGATATAATTCACATATCATAAAATCCACTCTTTTAAAGTGTACAGTTCAATAAATTTTTATATATTCACAAAGTTGTGCAGCAATCACCACTAATTTCAGAACATTTTCATCACCCCATGAAGAAATTCCATACCTATTACTGTCATCTCCCTCTCCCCACAGCCCCTGGCTACCACTAATCTAATTTCTAGGTCTATGGATTTGCCTACTCTGGACATTTCTATAAGTGGAATTATGCAATATGTGGCCTTCTGTGTCTGGCTTCTTTCACTTAGCATAATGTTTTTAAAATTCATCCATGTTATAGTATATATCAGTACTTTATTTCTTTTTATGGCCAAGTAATATTCCATTGTATGGATATACCACATCTTGCTTATTCATCAGTTGATGGACATTTGGGTTGTATCCACTTTTTGGTTATTATGAATAACACTGTCATACTCTTGTACCTATTCTTGTGTGAATGTATGTTTTCAGTGCTCTTGGATATATACCTAGCAAGTTGCTGGTTCTTGTGGTAACTGTTTACTTTTCTTGAGGAACTACCAAAGTTTTTACCTCAGTGACTACACCATTTTACATTTCCACCAGCACAGTAGGAGGGTTCCAATCTTTTGGCATCCTCCCCAACACTTGTTTTGTCCATCTTTTTATTTATAGCCATCCTAGTGAGTATGAAGAGCTATCTCATTGTGATTTTGATTTATATTTCCCTAATGACTAATGATGTTGAACATATTTTCATGTGCTTTTTGGCCGTTTGTGAATCTTCTTTAGAGAGATGCCTGTTTGTTTTTGCATCATGTATTTTGGGGCTCATCTAAGTACATATATGGTTATAGTGTTGTGTCTTCTTGGAATATATTTACCTGTTTTTAATTGTCACATCATTATAAAATGTCCTTCTTTGCTTCTAGTATCAATTTTTGTTTTAATGTCTAGTTTGATGTTAGGATAACCACTGCAACTCTCCTTTGGTTACTTTTTGGATAGATTATTTTTTTCCCATTTGTGTCTTTGAATATAAAGTGTGTCTCTTGTAGACAACATATAGTTGGATTATAGTTTGTATTCAATTCTGCTAAACTCTACCTTTGGATTGGAATGTTTAGTCAATTTACATTTAATGTAAGATAAAGTAGGATTTACCTCTGTCATTTTTCTGTCTTTTCTGTCTTAATGTCTTTTTCGTTTCTCTGTTTCTGCATTAGTGACTTCTTTTGTGTTAACTATTATCAAGTGGACCATTTTAATTCCCTTGATTCTATTACTATATTTTTTGATTTATTTTCTTAGTAATGGTTCTGGGGCCCACAATTAACATTTTAATTTTTAACAATATAGTATGGATTAATACCAATTTAATTTGAATAATACATAAAACCTTTGCTTTTATTTAGTTCTGTTCTCTCTCTTCTTTATAATTTTATTATCATACAGATGACATCTTTATACATATACACACTTCAACACAGTTTAATAATTGTTTCTTTATGTAATTTTATTTTAAATAAGTATGGTTAAATGAGAGAAAATACATTTATACTGTCTTAAATTTACCAGTGTAGTTCCCTCATTGGTGTTCTTTATTCTTTCATGAGCATTTTAGCTATTGTCTAGTGTCCTTTCATTTTAATATGAAGAATGCTCTTTTTTGGTTTATTTTAACATCTTTATTGGAGTATAATTGCTTTACAATGTTGTGTTAGTTTCTGCTTTATAACAAAGTGAATCAGCTATATATATATACAT
>NW_006773119.1:373778-380433 GCF_000442215.2 Lipotes vexillifer
ATACCCCCATATCTCTTCCCTCTTGCGACTCCCTCCCACCCTCCCTATCCCACCCCTCTAGGTGGTCACAAAGCACTGAGCTGATCTCCCTGTGCTGTGTGGCTGATTCCCACTAGTCATCTATTTTACATTTGGTAGTGTATATATGTCCATGCCACTCTCTCACTTCGTCTCATCTTACCCTTCCCCCTCCCCGTGTCCTCAAGTCCATTCTCTATGTCTGTGTCTTTATTCCTTTCCTGCCCATAGGTTCTTCAGAACCATTTTTTTTTTTTAGATTCTATATATATGTGTTAGCATATGGTATTTGTTTTTCTCTTTCTGACTTACTTCACTCTGTATGAGAGACTCTAGGTCCATCCACCTCACTACAAATAACTCAATTTCGTTTCTTCTTATGGCAGAGTAATATTCCATTGTATATATGTGCCACATCTTCTTTATCCATTCATCTGTCGACGGACACTTAGGTTGCTTCCATGTCCCGGCTATTGTAAATAGAGCTGCAGTGAACATTGTGGTACATGACCCTTTTGAATTATGGCTTTCTCAGGGTATATGCCCAGTAGTGGGACTGCTGGGTTGTATGGTAGTTACATTTTTAGATTTTTAAGGAACCTCCATACTGTTCTCCATAGTGGCTATATCAATTTACATTCCCACCAACAGTGCAAGAGGGTTCCTTTTTCTCCACACCCTCTCCAGCATTTATGCTTTGTAGATTTTTTGATGATGACCATTCTGACCAGTGTGAGATGATACCTCATTGTAGCTTTGATTTGCATTTCTGTAATGATTAGTGACGTTGAGCATCCTTTCATGTGTTTGTTGGCGATCTGTATATCTTTGGAGAAATGTCTAAGTAGGTCTTCTGCCCATTTTTGGATTGGGTTGTTTGCTTTTTTGATATGGAGCTGCATGAGCTGCTTGTAAATTTGGAGATTAACCCTTTGTCAGTTGCTTCATTTGCAAATATTTTCTCCCATTTTCTCCCATGTTCCTCCCTCTGCTATATTTTGGAAGAGTTTGAGAAGGATAGGTGTTAGCTCTTCTCTAAATGTTTGATAGAATTCGCCTGTGAAACCATCTGGTCCTGGGCTTTTGTTTGTTGGAAGATTTTTTTTTTTTTTTTTTCTGTTGGTACGCGGGCCTCTCACTGTTGTGGCTTCTCCCGTTGCAGAGCACAGGCTCCGGATGCGCAGGCTCAGCGGCCATGGCTCACGGGCCCAGCCGCTCCATGGCATGTGGGATCTTCCCAGACCGGGGCACGAACCTGTGTCCCCTGCATCAGCAGGCAGACTCTCAACCACTGTGCCACCAGGGAAGCCCTGTTGGAAGGTTTTTAATCACAGTTTCAATTTCAGTGCTTGTGATTGGTCTGTTTATATTTTCTGTTCCTTCCTGGTTATGTCTCAGAAGGTTGTGCTTTTCTAAGAAATTGTCCATTTCTTGCAGGTTGTACATTTTATTGACATATAGTTGCTTGTAGTAATCTCTCATGATCCTTTGTATTTCTGCAGTGTCAGTTGTTACTTCTCCTTTTTTATTTCTAATTCTGTTGTTTTGAGTCTTCTCCCTTTTTTTCTTGATGAGTCTGGCTAATGGTTATTACCAATTTTGTTTACCTTTTCAAAGAACCAGCTTTTCGTTTTATTGATCTTTGCTATCATTTCCTTCATTTTTTTTCCATTTATTCCTGATCTGATCTTTATGATTTCTTCTGCTAACTTTGGTTTTTTTTGTTCTCCTTTCTCTAATGGCTTTAGGTGTAAGGTTAGGTTGTTTATTTAAGATGTTTCTTGTTTCTTGAGGTAGAAGTGTATTGCTATAAACTTCCCTCTTAGAACTGCTTTTGCTGTATCGCATAGGTTTTGAGTCAGCATGTTTTCATTGTCATTTGTTCCTAGGTATTTTTTGATTTCCTCTTTGATTTTTCAGTGATCCCTTGGTTTTTTAGTAGTGTATTGTTTACCAGCCATGTGTTTGTATTTTTTACATATTTTTTTCCAGTAATTGATATGTAGTCTCATAGGTTTGTGGTCGGAAAAGATAGTTGATACAATTTCAATTTTCTTAAATTTACCAGTGCTTGATTTGTGACCCAAGATATGATCTATCCTGAAAAATGTTCCATGAGCACTTGAGAAGAAAGTGTATTCTGTTGTTTTTGGATGGAATGTCCTATAAATATCAATTAGTTTCATCTTGTTTAATGTATCGTTTAAAGATTGTGTTTCCTTATTTATTTTCAGGTTGGATGATCTGTCCATTGGTGAAAGTTGGGTGTTAAAGTCCCCTACTATGATTGTGTAACTGTCGATTTCCCCTTTTATGGCTGTTTGCATTTGCCTTATGTATTGAGGTGCTCCTATTTTGGGTGCAGAAATATTTACAATTGTTATATCTTCTTCTTGGATTGATCCCTTGATCATTATGTAGTGTCCTTCTTTGTCTCTTGTGATAATCTTTATTTTAAAGTCTATTTTGTCTGATATAAGAATTACTACTCCTGCTTTCTTTTGATTTCCATTTGCATGTAATATCTTTTTCCATCGCCTCACTTTCAGTCTGTATGTGTACCTAGGTCTGAAGTGGGTCTCTTGTAGACAGCATATGTATGGGTCTTTGTTTTGTATCCATTCAGCCAGTCTGTGTCTTTTGGTTGGAGCATTTAATCCATTTGCATTTAAGGTAGTTATCGATATGTATGGTCCTATTACCATTTTCTAAATTGTTTTGTGTTTGTTATTGTAGGTCTTTTCCTTCTCTTGTGTTTCCAGCCTAGAGAACTTCCTTTAGCATTTGTTGTAAAGCTGGTTTGGTGGTGCTGAATTCTCTTAGCTTTTGTTTGTCTGTAAAGGTTTTGATTTCTCCATTGAATCTGAATGAGATCATTCCTGGATAGAGTAATCTTTGTTGTAGGGTTTTGCCTTTCATCACTTTAAATATGTCTTGCCATTCCCTTCTGGCTTGCAGAGTTTCTGCTGAAAGATCAGCTGTTAACCTTATGGGGATTCCCTTGTATGTTATTTCTTGTTTTTCCCTTGCTGCTTTTAATATGTTTTCTTTGTATTTAATTTTTGACAGTTTGATTAATATGTGTCTTGGCGTGTTTCTCCTCGGATTCACCCTGTATGGGACTCTCTACGCTTCCTGGACTTGATTGACTATTTCCTTTCCCATATTAGGGAAATTTTCAACTATAATCTCTTCAAATATTTTCTCAGTCCCTTTCTTTTTCTCTTCTTCTTCTGGGACCCCTATCATTTGAATTTTGATGTGTTTCATGTTGTCCCAGAGGTCTCTGAGACTGTCCTCAGTTCTTTTCATTCCTTTTTCTTTATTCTGCTCTGCAGTAGTTATTTCCTCTATTTTATGTTCCAGGTCACTTATCCGTTCTTCTGCCTCAGTGATTCTGCCATTGATTCCTTCTAGAGAATTTTTAATTTCATTTATTGTGTTGTTCATCATTGTTTGTTTCATCTTTAGTTCTTCTAGGTCCTTGTTAAAAGTTTCTTGTATTTTCTCCATTCTGTTTCCAAGATTTTGGATCATCTTTGCTATCATTATTCTGCATTCTTTTTCAGGTACATTGCCTATTTCCTCTTCATTTCTTTGGTCTGGTGCGTTTTTACCTTGCTCCTTCTTCTGCTGTATGTTTCTCTTTCTTCTCGTTTTGCTTAACTTACTGTGGTTGGGGTCTCCTTTTCACAGGCTGCAGGTTCGTAGTTCCCACTGTTTTTGGTGTCTGCCCCCAGTGGGTAATGTTGGTTCAGTGGGTTGTGTAGGCTTCCTGGTGGATGGGACGGGTGCCTGAGTTCTGGTGGATGAGGGTGGATCTTGTCTTTCTGGTGGGCATGGCAGCATCCGGTGGTATGTTTTGGGGTGTCTGTGACCTTATTATGATTTTAGGCAGCCTATCTTCTAATGGGTGGGGTTGTGTTTCTGTCTTGCTAGGTGGTTGGCGTAGGGTCTCCAGCACTGTAGCTTGCTGGTTGTTGAGTGGAGCTGGGTCTTAGCATTGAGATGGAGATCTGTGGGAGAGCTGTCGCTGTTTAATATTACATGGAGCCGGGAGGTCTCTGTTGGACCAATGTCCTAAACTCGGCTCTCCCACCTCAGAGGCACAGACCTGACACCTGGCCAGAGCACTAGACACCTGTCAGCCACACGGGTCAGAAGAAAGGGGAGAAAGAAAGAAAGAGAGAGAGAGAGA
The DNA here is from genome assembly GCF_000442215.2 of Lipotes vexillifer. Taxonomy (NCBI): domain Eukaryota; kingdom Metazoa; phylum Chordata; class Mammalia; order Artiodactyla; family Lipotidae; genus Lipotes; species Lipotes vexillifer. Next base: position 377,995 of record NW_006773119.1, read on the forward strand.
GAGAGAGAGAGACAGAGGGAGGGAGGGAGGAAGGGAAATAAAATAAAATAAAGTTATTAAAATAAAAAATTTAAAAAATTATTAAAAATTAAAAAAATATTGAAAACTAATTTAAAAAAAAGAAAGAAGAGAGCAAGCAAACTAAAAATCAAATCCACCAATGAAAACAAGGGCTAAAAAAGTATACTAAAAAAAAACAAACAAACAGAAAAATGGATAGACAGAACTGTTGGACAAATGGTAAAAGCAAAGCTATACAGACAAAATCACACAAGGTCCATCTCCTCAAGTTTGGGATGATTCGTTTTCTGTTCAGGTATTCCAGAGATGCAGGGTACATCAAGTTGATTGTGGAGATTTAATCTGCTGCTCCTGAGGCTGCTGGGAGAGATTTCCCTTTCTCTTCTTTGTTCACACAGCTCATGGGGTTCAGCTTTGGATTTGGCCCTGCCTCTGTGTGTAGGTCGCCTGAGGGTGTCTGTTGTTCGCTCAGACAGGACGGGGTTAAAGTAGCATCTGATTAGGGGGCTTTGGCTCACTCAGGCTAGGGGGAGGGAGGGGTATGGAATGCGGGGCCAGACTGTGGCGGCAGAGGCCACAGTGACGTTACAACAGCATGAGGCGCGCTGTGTGTTCTCCCGGGGAAGTTGTCCCTGGGTCACGGGACTGGCAGTGGCTGCACAGATTCCCAGGAGGGGAGGTGTGGATAGTGACCTGTGCTTGCACACAGTCTTCTTGGTGGCTGCAGCAGTAGCTTTAGCATCTCATGCCCGTCTCTTGTGTCCACGCTGATAGCCGCGGCTCGCAGCTGTCTCTGGAGCTCGCTTAGGTGGTACTCTGAATCCCCTCTCCTTGCGCACCCCAAAACAGTGGTCTCTTGCCTCTTATCCAATTCCAGACTTTTTCCCGACTACCTCCTGGCTAACTGTGGCACACTAGCCCCCTTCAGGCTGTGTTCGTGCAGCCATCCCCAGTCCTCTCTCTGGGATCTGACCTCCGAAGCCGAAGCCTCAGCTCTCACCCCCCACCCACTGAGAGCAGACAAGCCTCTCAGGCTTGTGAGAGCTGATTGGCAGCGATCCTCTGTGCGGGAATCTCTCCTCTTTGCTCTTTGCACCCCTGTTGCTGTGCTCTCCTCCGTGGCTCCGAAGCTTCCCTGCTGCCACCCCCATCTCTGCCAGTGAAGGGGCTTCCTATTGTGTGGAAACCTTTCCTCCTTCACAGCTCCCTCCCAGAGGTGTTGGTGCCATCCGAATTCTTTTGTCTCTGTTTTTTCATTTTTCTTTTGCCATAGCCAGGTACGTGGGGGAGTTTCTTGCGATTTGGGAAGTCTGAGGTCTTCTGCCAGTGTTCTGTAGGTGTTCTATAGGAGTTGTTCCACATGTAGATGTATTTCTAATGTATTTGTGGGGTGGAAGGTGATCTCCATTTGTGAGGTGGAAGGTGATCTTATTCCTCCACCATCTTGAAGGTCTCTGAAGGATTCTCTTTAATAATTCTTATAGGGAAGTTCTGCTTGTGATGGATTATCTGTTTTTATTTGAGAAAGTCTTAATTTTCCATCTTTTTGAAGGAGAATTGCCTGGATATTGAACTACTGAAAGTCTTCTTAAGTACTTTGAATTGCACTTTCTTCTGGCTTCATATTTCTGATGAGAAATCAGCTGTTATTCCTGTTGAGGATTTCTGGTACCTACTGAATCATTTAACTTTTGCTGCTTTCAAGATTCTCTCTTCATCTTTGTCTTTGAACAGTCTGTTTACAATGTGTGTGATTTGGAGTTATTGGAGTTTGTTGGATGTATAGATTGTTTTCCTTTAAATTTCAGAGATTTTTATCCATCATTTCTGCAAACATTCTTTCTGGCCATTTCTCCTCTACTTTAAGGCTCCCATTATATCTATGTTGCTGTGCTTGATGGTTTCCTACAAGTCTCTGAGACTATTCATTTTTCTTTTTTCTTTCTGTACCTCAGACTGGATAATCTCAATTGACAAATTTTCAGGTTCATTTATTCTTTCTTCTGCTATCTTATATCTACTCTTGAGTTTCTCTAGTGAATTTTTCACTTGTTTTGTACTTTTCAACTCTAAAATCTCTATTTTTTAAAATAATGTCTATGTATTGATATTCCTTATTTGATGAGACGTCTTTGCCACATTGCCATACTTTTATTTAGATCTTTAGATAAGTTTTCCTTTAGTCCTTTGTACATATTTATAATAGATGATTTAAAGCTCTTGTTTAGTAAGCCCAACTTCTGGGCTTCCTCAAGGACATTTCCTGCTGAGGGCCTTTGCCTCCATGTATAGGTCCTACCCTTGTTTCTCTACATGTCATAATTTTTGTTGAAAACTGGACATTTTAAATAATATAATATGGGGCTTCCCTGGTGGCGCAGTGCTTGAGAGTCCGCCTGCCGATGCAGGGGACACAGG
>NW_006773119.1:380684-392691 GCF_000442215.2 Lipotes vexillifer
CACTGAGCCTGCGCGTCCGGAGCCTGTGCTCCGCAACGGGAGAGGCCACAACAGTGAGAGGTCCGCGTACCACAAAAAAAAAAAAAAAATAATAATAATAATAATATAATATGGAACTGTGTAAATCAGACTTCCTCTATTTCCCAGAGTTTGTTTTCTTGCTGTTGTTGTTTGCTTTTTGTTTGTTTATTTACTTTTCTGAGGCAATGTCTATATTCTGTAAAGTCTATGTTCTTTGTTGTGTGTGGCCACTGAAGTCTCTGCTCAGTTAGCTTCATTGCCCTCTAATGACAGGGCTTATATTTCCTTAAATGCTTTGAGCCAGTGAGTCCCCCAGTCTTTGCTGAGTATCTCTATTGCTGAGTATGTTGGGACATGCTTTCTATGCCTTGCAGGTAATGTACAACTCTGTCTTAGTCTTCACTTCCAACGTTTTCAAAGCCTCAAGATCAACCAGAGGTGAGAGATTAGGGCTTCCTTAAGTAATTTCTGGGTATGCTCGTAGCCCTGCACATGTGCATGACCTTCTAAATTGCCAAGAATGTATCATAGCTTGTCAAAGACAGCCCCCCAACACTCACACACACACACACACACACACACACACACACACACACACACACACACACACAGAGCTCCAGCTCTGCCTTTTAAGTGTTTTGGTCACTTATTGTTTGCTCCAACTGGCACTGCCTCAAGCATCCATGATGTTAAATAATAGCTGCTTTTTTTTTTTCTGACAAATGCCTTGCAGGTATAGGATGTTTGTTGTGACTAAGCTCTGATTCAAATCAAATAAAGAGAAGCCCTGTGAATGGGGGTTGACAATTCCTTAGGCGTAGGGCTTTTGGGTAGGTTTATACCTGATTTCCTACAGTGGCTGTAGGGCTGCTAGTTTTTATGGCTACCACGATTGTAAGGGTCTTGGTTGTCAAGGCTATAGCAGACCTGAGTAGAGGAGATTGGGAATAAAGTATGTTAAAATACCACAATATCACTGTTTTTACCAAAATTCAGCTATTTTTCTTGAATAAGTGCTCCTCAGATTGTTGCAAACTTCTAGTTAATTTCTAGACCTCTAAAAAGTTGATTTTGACAGTTTTTGTTGGTGTTCTCATTGCTTTTACAGAGGGCTGACTTTTTGTTTGTTTCACATCTGATTTATTTAGCTCTCTCTATGATACGAGTAGAGATATAGGCATAAAAATATATTGATGAAACATTTGAAGTTGCTTACATTCAGACACTTTACCGCTAAATATTTTAGGGTAAATCTCCTAAGAACAAGGACATTCTCCTATATAAATTTAATACAATTCCCCCACACAATACATTTAGCATTTATACAACAATAGTGTCTAACTTAGGGCTCATAGTAAATATTCACCATTTGTTACAGTAATTTTTTAATTATAATTGACATACAATATTATATTAGTTTCTGGTGTATAACATAGTGATTCAATATTTTTATACATTATGAAATGATCACCAGGATAAGTCTAGTTACCGTCTGTCACCATATTCAGTTATTATAATATTATTGACTATATTCCCTATGCTGTACATTAATTCCATTACTTATTTACTTAATAGCTAGAAGTTTGTACCTCTTAATCCCCTTCACCCACTTTGGCAGTCCCCCCACCCCTGCCTCCCCTCTGGCAACCACCAGTTTATTTCTGTATCTATGTGTCTCTGTTTTGTTCATTTGTTTTGTTTTTTTTATGGTATTTTTCCTTCTGTATCTGACTTATTTCACTTAGCATAATACCCTCTAGGTGCATCCATATTGTTGCAAATGGCAATATTGTATTCTTTTTTATGGCTGAGTAATATCCCTGTGTGTATGTGGGGGGGCTATTTGTGTGTATCACACCTTCTTTATGCATTCATCTATTGATGGATATTTAGGTTGCTTTCATATCTTGCTATTGTAAATAGTGCTTCAATGAACATGGTACATATATCTTTTCTTTTTTAAAAATATTTATTTATTTATTTATGTTTATTTATTTGTGGCTGCGTTGGGTCTTCGTTGCTGTGAATGGGCTTTCTCTAGTTATGATGCGGGGGGGCTACTCTTTGTTGTGGTGCACAGGTTTCTCATTGCAGTGGCTTTTCTTGTTGTGGAGCATGGGCTCTAGGCACTCAGGCTTCAGTAGTTGTGGCACGTGGGCTCAGTAGTTGTGGCTCGCAGGCTCCAGAGCACAGGCTCAGTAGTTGTGGCACACGGGCTTAGTTGCTCCATGGCATGTGGGATCTTCCTGGACCAGGGCTCGAACCCATGTCACCTGCATTGGCAGGAAGATTCTTAACCACTGTGCCACCAGGGAAGTCCCCATATACCTTTTCAAATTAGTATTTTCTTTTTTTTCAGATAAATACCCAGGAGTGGAATTGCTGGATCCTATAAGTGGTTCTTTTTTAGTTCTTTGAGGAACCTTCGATATACTGTTTTCCATAATGGCTGCACCAGTTGACATTCCCACCAACAGTGCGTGAGAGTTCCCTTTTTTCCATATCTTCACCAACACTTGTTGTTTCTTGTCTTTTTGGTAATAACCATTCTGTCAAGTGTGAGTTGGTATCTCATTGTCGTCTTGATTTGCATTTCCCTGACAGTTAGTGATGTTGAACATCTTTTCATGTGCCTGTTGGCCATCTGTATATCTTCTTTGGAAAAATGTCTATTCAGCTTCTCTGTGGAGGGGCTGATTTTGGAGATATTTACTCTACTATTATGAAAATACTTTTTCTATGTATGTCATAATCTTTAAAATTGTGTTTTTGCAGACTAGCATATTGTGTTTTGCTTTTTTATCCAGTCTAATAATTTCTGCCTTCTAGTTACAATACTTAAGATATTTACATTCATGTAATTATCTATATGATTGGTTTAAGCCAGCCAGTTTGCTATTTATTTTATATTTGTTCCGTCGGATTTTCTTTAACCCCTCTTTTGATGCCTTCTTTTTGGAACTTTCCATGGTATTCCTTTAAAGAATGGCAGAATTTATAGAACTGTGGATAAGGAAAAATGTCATGTCTTCTTAAATATACTACAAATTGGAAAGAGACTCAGTATTTTCCAGTGAGGACAGTTAGAGCTGTGCTGTCCAATAGAAGTATAATTTGAACCAAGGATATAATTTAAAAATTTCCCCTAGCTACCTTAAATAATTAAAAGAAGTGATAAAATTAATTTTAACAGTAATTTTATTTAAGTCAGTATAAGTATTATCCTTTCAACATGTAATTAATGTAAAGTTGTTAATGAGTTTTTTACACTTTTTTTGTAAACATTCTTTAAAATATTTTTGAACAAGTCTTCAAAAATCTTCAAAATCTTGTATTTTACATTAACTGTCCATCTCAATTTGGACCAGCCACATCTGTAGGCATAACACAGACTTAGGGACTCTAACAGGTTTGGTTTAAATGAGGCAGAGTAGAAAATGAAGCTGATGGACAGAATGAGATTTCTGAGGGCCTTGATTTTAATAATCCATAGTGAATTAGTAGGACAAAAGTAGAAAATAGAATAAGGGGTAGATGGAGCCAAAATAGCTAGCATAGAAAATAATCTTAACTGCTGTATACAGAGGGACATGAAGTCTTAGTTATTTATTCAGTGCAATAGTCTATATTAAGATGGTAGATGATAGTGGTTTTCATTCTAATAATAACTATAGCTAGTATTTATTTTTTATTTTATTTTTTAATACATTTATATTTATTTATTTATTTATTTTTGGCTACGTTAGGTCTTTGTTGCTGTGCGTGGACTTTCTCTAGTTGTGGCGAGTGCGCCCTACTCCTCTTTGTGGTGCACGGGCTTCTCACTGCAGTGGTCTCTCTTGTTGCAGAGCACAGGCTCTAGGCTTGCAGGCTTCAGTAGTTGTGGTGCACGGGCTTAGTTGCTCTGCGGCATGTGGGATCTTCCTGGACCAGGGCCCGAACCCATATCCCCTTCATTGGCAGGTGGATTCTTAACCTCTATGTCACCAGGGAAGCCCAGTAGTATTTATTTAATGCACTGTCAGGCACTGTTCTAAGTACTTTGAATGTATTGTATTGACTCATTTATTGTGTGACTTTAAGTAAGTAAATGACCTTCACTTTATTGGGGCTCTATTGTTTCCCTATATAAAAAATTCGAAGGTGTACTAGATAATTTCTAAGCTGCTTTTTAATATGGAAAGTCTGTGTTTTTGGATACATTGATGAGGAAACTAGAATTTCTGTTCTCAGGAATTTATAATGAAATAAAATAGGTGAGGTGTACCCACTTCATTAAAATGCATAGAGACAATAATTAGGGCCTTAAGAGAACTGTAAAATGCTGTGAGAATTTAAAACTATTTACTTGAATATAATAAATTCACAATAAATGTTTGAATTAGATTGAATTGAATAGTGATAGTTGGTGAATCAAGAGAAGTTTTGTGTACGGGATGGCAGTTAATGTAAGCCTTGGGAGGTAGAAGTAGATGAGGAGGAGACGGCATGGAGTAGAAATGAGTAGTAATCCAGATAACGGAAGAATGCGAGGCAAGAAAGTAATGTGTGTGTTCAGTAAACAATAACAAATGTACTTTGATTGTACTTTTAGGAGGTGTCAAGTAATATTGCTGTATGATAAGTTGGATTCAAATCTTGGAGAATCTTCAATAGCCTATTAAGGGTATGGTTGATCACTGACAATGAAATATGGCAGGAACTGGAGAGACTGTGCTATGTATTTTTTAGAAACCCTACATCTTATGCCTATACCTTGTGTCAGTCCTGAGAATAGTTAAGTGCAGTTTTATATTTAAAAAATATTTCATTGGGCTAGAAACTTACAGTTCACTTGCTTTGAAAGTTTGTCATATTTCTTTTGATGAGGGTGTGTATGGGCTGCGACTTAGGGTGATACAGGTCAGATTTGTGCTTTTTTTGGTATGTTTTTTGTCCTCTAGTATTGTGCTTTATTTCTGCTGAGTCTTAATCCTTTGTGATTAAATGATGCTGAATAAGTTTATGTCAGCATTCTACATAAAGTGGGAGCCTGAGGCTTACTGTTTAAAACTATTAGTGTCTGTCCCAAGAGCCAGTACATAGAGCACAAATAACCAAGTGGAAAATCATAGATTTCTCAGAGGGATGGAAGTTATAAAGGCATTTCATTTAACTCTGTAAATACTAGAATCTCTCTTTTTTTTTTTAACTTGTGCATATTTTTATTAGCTTAGCAGACTAGTGTTTTTATGTAATGTTTGGTAACTTATTTTAGTACAGTAGTTCAGGGAATTCATGAAGCAGTCACATTCATCTGTCTAATTTCTTTCAGGTAACTTGCCCAGGAGTGGTGCTGAAAGACAAGGAGGACATCTATCTTAGCATCTGTGTGTTTGGCCAATACAAAAAGACACAATGTGTCCCAGCCAATTTTCCACTGGTCTTCAATGCCAGAATGGTGTTTGAAAAGGTGAGTTCAAATATCCAATCAAATGTTAACCAATAAAAAATCAAAGTGGTTCCAAATTTTGAATAACACATATTACTATTGTTGACTATGCACTTTGATTTAATTCAAAAGGAGATTTGTAACTTAAATCTGGAAGCTTGAAAATAAATATGCATTATATTATACATTGAATCAGTTGCCTCTTTTTCATGATGGATCAGTTTACTTCTAAAATTGTCTTAGTGGTCTTTATGTAAAATATAGCACCTTGAATTCTAAGTAATCATTTTCATAAAAGAGATGGGGGAGATATTAGTAGGTAAGAATAGGTCATATTTTGCTTATGGCTGTCATGTGGTGCTTCTTTCTATAAGTCTTTTTTCTTTTTTCCCCCTGAATCTAGTGCTTTTGGGTAATTATTACCAATTGTATTTCTCACTTTTTTCTTTCCTTCTTTCCTTGTCTACTTCCCTCTTTCCTTACTTCCTTCCCTCCTTCCTTCCTTTTTCTCCTTCCTCTTCTCCACAGATAATTACTGAGTACCTGGTCTGTTCCATGCACTGTTCTAGGCACTGGGTAAAAAAAACAAACATGCTCCCCTCTTGGAGCTTTCATTGTAATAGGTAAAACAGACAATAATCAAGTAAATAGTAAGTGTCATGAAGAGAATAAAGGGAGGGTAAGGGGACAGAAGGATTAGGGAGATTGTTTATTTTAAAGGGTGGTCAGAGAAGGCAATAACATTGAAACTGAGCCTGAATTATGAGACAGTATCAGTTATTTAAAGGTCTAGGGTAAAAGCATTCTAAGCAGAGGAACAGAAAATATAAAGGTGTCTTGTTGGGAATAAGCTTGATGAGCTGGAGGAACACCAAGAAGGCAAGTATGACCGTGGTAACAAAGGGAGGACTGCTAGCAGATCAAATTGGAGAGGGAGGCAGAGCCAGATGTAATTTTTGTTTGTTGGTAAAATCTTGTATAGTGATCATGGGAAGCAGAGAGGAAATGACAGTTCTCAATAATGTCAGAAGTTTCTTTGGTTGGGAAAGGAATATTTTGGGAATGAGAAGGAAAACACAAAAACTATTTCATATATGTCTTCCATTTACGTTCTCTTCTCTATCCTGCCTCCCTCTGCCTCTCTCACTATAGGTGTTCCCTGAAGCAGTAGACCCTGGAGATGTGGTTGCACAGCTTGAATGTAAGTTTTTAACTTTTAATTTCTGATTCTAAGAGATTTTAGAATCATGCTCTTTGATCCTGAGTTAGATAAAAGTCAAAAAGGGTCAAACAAGAGCTTCAAAACTCATGAGATGAGAAGTTTTTTACACTTTTTAGAATTTTGGAATATACCTGGAAATAATAAAAAATACGTGTGCTGCAGAGAGATGGGGAATTTTTCCTTTTTCTGTGTTTGATCTGTGAATAACAAAAAGACTTATCTGAACTATTTATTGATTAAAATGATATGGGCTGTTAATGATGTAAGAACTGAGATTCATGTTAGGTGGGACTTTGCCCTGCAAAGAAAAATATGTCTTTAACTTCACTGTATTGCAAATCAAGAGAGTAAATAATAGAAGATTGAAGTAATAGTAGCTTAAAATATATATGCTTTTGCATTTTGTATTATATGTAATTTGTTAATAAATTATTTGAAAGTGACGTATTCAAGGCTGTGGTTAACAGTAAATTCTTCAAAGTACTAGGGATCAACTATAAAAAGATCCAGTTTTTTGTGAGAGCAGCAATGCAAAGGTATACGTTTGGGAATACGTTATTCGAGCTCTGAGTATGAAATGAAAAGCTCTGTTGTTTATCCTTGCAATCAGAAAGGGATTAGGGATTACCATATTGGTCTAATATATAATTATGGCTCAAAACGCCAACAATATTGAGCATCATCAATGTCAACTGTCCCTTCCATACCTTTTGCACCCCGTTGGGACTCTAGCAATATAGAAACATGCAGCCTGGAACCATGCTAGAATCTGGGCATATGGGTAGAAATAGGGCTGGCTCATTGTTTTACCTTCAGGGAGTTAATAGTTTAAAAAACTCTTTATGGCTAATGTCAATATCATATTTATTTTTTATAGCTGTTCTTGCACTTGGTATTTTGTCTTCCACTATGGCAGACTAGTGAGGTGGCAACTTGGTGCCAGTGCGTAATGACTTTTAATTTTCTTGAACATCTTGTTCAGTATCTGGGAAATTGTGTATCTTAGAAAATATGAAGATAATTATTTCCCTTATCATTCTGAAATTCTTTTGTTAAAAAACATAATTTTTCCTATTTTATTTGAAATTTAGGGTCTCTAAGAGTACTTGGTGGTTATTATTATTTGGAATCTTTCTTGTCTTGATTTCCCTGATTCAGTTTTTCTCTTAGGTTTCCTCCTTCATCACTGACAGTCCACTTTTTGGTATCTTTCTCAGATTCCTCTGGCTTCACTTCTCTGATCTCTTTTGACTTAGTTTCTACTCTCTCCTTATATGATATTCTCCAAAGACTTGGCTTCATGTTTTACCTATCTTCTGATGACTTCCACAGCAGTCTTTATCCCTGATCTCTCTTGTAAGCTTTGGGCCCCTTTTCTTTTACTTTTATTTTCCTCTCAGCTTTGCAGTTTTTTGTTGTCCCCTAACCTTATTAATATGAAAAATTAAAACTATACTAAAAGTGGAAAAGATGGAATGATGAAGTCTCATATACCTGTCAGCTTCAACAGTTTTTGACATTTTGCCCATTGTATTATATGTTTACCCTGCCACTTAAAAAAATGTTGGAATATTTAAAAGCAGATTCTATACATAAATTATTTCGCTGCCAATATCCTGGCATGACCTCTAATTGATAAAGGCTTTTTTGAAAAAAATATAACCACTATATTGGTATCATACCTAACAAAATTAATAATAATTCCTTAATAGCATCGAATACTTAGTCATTATGCAGGTTTCTCCAATTGCCACCAAGATGTCTTTATACAGTTGGTTTGTTAAAAATCAGGATCCCATCAAGGTGTGGTTCACATATGTATATGGCTGTTTTAGCTCTTAAGTTTATTTTTTTCTGTAGTAGTGTCCCTCACTTTTTTTCTTTCTAATGCCGTGAATTTGTTAGAAAAATCAGGTCCTTTAGAATGTCCTACAGTTTGGATTTGGCTGCTGCTTCCTCAAAGTGTTGTTTAGCTTATTCATCACTTATATTATGTAAACTGAAAATTAGACCTAAAGGTTTGGTTCGATTCAGGCTTATTTTGTTTTTTTGGCAAGAATCCTTCATAATTGGTGCTCTGTACTTATTATTGCATCGCATCAAGTGGCATATAATGTCTGATTGTCTTAAGTTTAGTGATATTAAGATTTATCTTTTGCCTCCAGGCAGCATCAGCCTGATTCCTCCATGATAAACCTCCTCTACCGCCTTTCATCGAACAGCTTCAGCATTCCTTGAGACCCGTCTTTTCATTAGGGGTGACCAAATGTGATTTTTCTGTTAATTTTTTCTATATGTGTTAGCTGGAATTCTTCTCTAACAGATATTTTCCTTATCAGCAATGTGATGACCCTGAAATACTGTTCTTGTAGGAAAGGTAGTATCATCTTTCCTTTCCTTACTTTAATAGCTTTAGTGAGGTATAGCTTACATATCACAAAATTTACCCATTGTAACTGTAGTTAAGTGATTTCTAGAAAATATATATAGTTGTGAGCCATCATCACAATCCAATTTAGCATGTTTCCATCACCCCAAAAGTTCTGACGCCTGCTTGTACTCAGTCTCTATGCCCACTTCCAGTCCCCACAACCACTGATCTATTTTCTATCTTTGTATATTTTTCTTTTCTAGAAATTTTATATAAATGGGTTCTTATAACATTTAGTCCTTTGTGCCTGGCTTCTTTTACTTGGAATAATGTTTTTGAGGTTTATCCATGTTGTTCTACATATTAGTAGTTCATTCCTTTTTATTTATGAATAATATTCATCTTGTATGGAAATTTTTTTCCCCTTCCATTCACCATTTGATGAACATTTGGATTGTTTCAAGTTTTTGGCTATTATGAGCAATGTTGCTATGAGTATATGGATACATGCTGGGTTGTATCCTAAGTATATGGTTAACATTTTAAGAAACTGTCAGCCTGTTTTCTAAAGTTACTGTACCATTTTACATTACCACCAGCAGCGTATGAAGATTTTTCCATATCATCCCCAAGACTTGATATTTTAGTCTTTTTGGAATATATAGCTGTGTAGTGGTATCTCAATGTATTTTTTTGCTTGTTTATTTGTTTTTGTTTTTGTTTTTGTTTTGCGGTACGCGGGCCTCTCACTGTTGTGGCCTCTCCCATTGCGGAGCACAGGCTCCAGACGCGCAGGCTCAGTGGCCATGGCTCACGGGCCCAGCCGCTCCACAGCATGCGGGATCCTCCCGGACCTAGGCACGAACCCGTGTCCCCTGCATCGGCAGGCGGACTCCCAACCACTGCGCCACCAAGGAAGCCCTCTCAATGTATTTTTAATTTGCATTTTAATACTAATAATGTTGAGCATCTTTCCAAGTACAGATGAGCTATTCATGTAGCTTTTTCTTATAAAACGCTTGTGCAAATATTTTGCCCATTTTTGAACTGGGTAGTTTGTCTTCTTACTGAATTGTAAGTTTTTTTTTGTTTTTAAAAATATTCTAAATATAAGTTCTTTATCAGATATATGATTAGTAAATATTTTCTCCCAGTCTGTGGCTTATTTTTTTCATTCTTTTAATGGGGTGTTCTGAAGAACAAAAGTTATAAAGTCCAGGTTATCAATTTTTTTCTTTTATGTATCATGTTTTTGATGAAGTCTTTGGCTTACCCAAGGTCACAAAAATTTTCTCTTTTCTTCTACAAATTTTATAGTTTTATCCCTTACATTTAGGCCAATGGTCCACTTTGAGTTAATTTTTGTTTATGTTGAGAGGTAAGGATCTATTTTTTCTTTGGTAGATGGTACAAATGCTCAAGGAGATTCAAAGACTCCCTTAATTGGGCAGTCTGATAAATGGCCAGATACTTGCGTAACCTCAGATAAAATGCTTATAACAGTCCCTGGCACACAGTGAACACTTAAAATGTCCCTTGTTTATTTTTATTGGTGGTGTGTTATTATTATTACTCTTATTATTGGGGAACTGCCAAGTTCCATTCATACCATATCTGCACCCCAGAATCACCAAGCTTCTGGGGAAATATATATTTATGATATATAAATATACAGTGATATTAAGGGCCAATGACATTAAAAGCCATATAGGGCTATTTTACATTCATAGAGAAGGCATTCTCTTTAAGGAAATGGTTTTAATTCTGGAATCTACCAGACTAAAATTAATTATGACTAAAGCCATTTCCTGGGAACCATTTTTAGGCAAGAAAGAGAATGAAAAGTTTTCTACTTTGTAGACTACTCTATTGAAACTGGAGTTTCTTCCTTTCTCACTGAAGCTTTGTAGATTTTCTTCTACAGACACACACACACACACACACACACACACACACAAACATAAACATACTCTGTCACACGTACACAGTACACTCGACCCTTGAACAACGTGGGTTTGAGCTGTGCAGGTCCACTTATACATGGATTTTTTTCAATAGTAAATACTACAGTACATGATCTGTGGTTGGTTGAACCTGTGGATGCTGAACTGCAGATTTGGAGCAACTGCAGATATGGAGGAACCATTTATATGGAGGAACCGATATGGAGGGCCGACTATATATGCGGATTTCAACTGCAGGAGGATGGTCACCCCTAGCTTCTGCATTGTTCAGGGGGCAGCTACATACTGCCACAAATACACTGCCTGAAAAGCTCTTCCTACAGATATGGATTTGCCTGCTCCCTCACTTCTCTCCAAGTCACTCCTCAAATTTATCATTATAATGAGAGATCTTTTCTCACCAAAGTATTTAAAAATAGCTCCCCCTTTTGGTCAATATCTCAATCTCTAGCCCATTATCTTTAAGGTTATTATATCTTCTACACCAGAATATTTGAGAGTAACAGAGTGTGTTTTTAGTATTTCCATCAAGACAACAGCTGTGAAAAGGGTACTGCTCAGGGCAAATAGGGATGAATGGTCCTCCTGTTTTTCTTCCTAGCACTGATATATTATTTATTTTTTTATTTTCTCTCTCATTAGAGTGATAATTTCATAAGAGCATTGACTTTTCCTTTTTTGTAGCTGCTGTGTGCATATGACAATACTTGGCACATACTAGGTATTTGATGTTCAAGGAGTTAAATAAAATATCATAAATGCATCGTATAACTGCCTCTCATTACTGTTTGCATGAGTGTTGGAACTGTCCTACTGAGAGATACCTGTTTGTAGTATATAATCCTTTGATTAGGAAATGTATTTTGTATTTGAAAATTTGTAGTATAATAGCAGCTGCTCTGGCTTCATTCTCGTTTGGATAAAGAGAAGATGCGATCTTTATTTATATTGCAGTAGATTACTAGCTGTCCCTATTGTTTTCTCTCGCCTGTAGGGAA
>NW_006773119.1:392701-426768 GCF_000442215.2 Lipotes vexillifer
AAATAGCAGTTTCATTATAGCCTCTGCTTTTCAGCTTCTGGAAATTAGTGCTTACCTGGTGTCTGGGGTATTCAGAATGCTTTCAGGTGAAGATTTGAAGGCTGAGAATAAATCCTTCAGTGTCAATGAATGAGAGAGTCCCTGCCTCAGTGGTCAGGAGAGCTTGTAGGACTCAGGATTCATATTTTAAGTCCATGATGGCAGATGCATTCCCAGCAGTTCGCCCTTGCAGTTAGGGCAGGTAAATAGGCATTTATTGGAAATTGTTATAGCAATTACTCTTGCTGGTACAGAGTGTTAATGGCATTCTGGCACTCTCTCTCAAGGTGTTTATGGTAGCTTTTGATTTGCTCCATGTGACTGAGATTTCTGGAGTACTGGAGTACCTTTACTTTGTAACTTGGGTTGAAGGGGGGAAATTGTCATTATTTAGTTATAAGAAAGAGCAACTGTAAAATGGGATTAATTATACTATATGTTCCAGGAGATGTAATTTACATGAACCTACTATTTGGTTTCCAGGAACATTAGTTCTCTAAAAACTTTTCCATTAATAATTTAAGATCTTTTCTTCTTGAAGTATTTTTGCCAAAATATATATTTTTAAATATAAAAGAATAGAAAATTGTTTATAGAAATTAGGAAATAGTTTTCTCTTTAGAAGTTAATCTCTGTTCTTGTGATAAAATATAAACTAATTAAACCCAAGCAATTACTTTTCAGGCCACTTCTTTACAGTTGAGGAGTTTCAATAACAATTCTACCTGTATTGTTTATTTCATTACTTCACTTTGTGTGGCAGTGATTCATTGTGTCAATGGTAGATTGAGAAGGTATATAGTATATTGACACAAATCTTAAATTTGTTTTCTATTTAAACCCTTTGTTTTTAAACTTTATACTCTTCTTGAGATCACTGATACTTCTGAGACCACTGATACCTTTAGCAAACTTACTGGAATTAAAAACTATATTTGGAAATATATTTTATTAACAGCTGTGTTTATTTTTCTTCACTGTAATTTGTTCACAGAAATAATACCTGGCAATACTAAACACCCATGTAATATTTTGATGTACGTTTTGTTGGCTATATTCTGCTTGTGTTTGGCCCCTTCCAGAATGATTCTGGCTAGTGTGGGGTACTTTTGTTTTACTTATATCCCTTGTAAAAGGGCTGTTTCCTTCTTTGGCTTTATTTTTAGCCTTTTACTTTCCTTTATGAAATGGTTTTTGTTTTTAATATTTATTTATTTATTTGAAAAGAAAGTGGAACTTTTTCTTCTGTCCAATTTACAAATACTGAATTTGCAGTGTCAAAGCAAGGCAAGTTCTTCAGACTGGAAAGGGTAAGCACATTGTACACATGGTGTTAGAACTTTTCACCCAGAGAACTACCAGGCAATTAATTTTATTATTCTATAGGACTTGCTCTCAGACAAGGTATATACATGCATATATATGCATATATGTAAATATTAATGTCTTACCTTAAGTCTGGTTTTTACTTATATTGAAATTGTATTTTTAATTGGTTATAGAATTATTTTATTTTTCTTCATAGCAGAGTTACATATAGTCTACAGAGCTGATTGCAAACAGCAGTCCTGTAACATCCCTATCCTCCATCATTTCCTACTCCCCTAAGGACTGCTTTTCTTTTTCTTAAAATTGTTTTTCTTTATATTCACCTCCATGTCTCCAACATGCTTATACTGAATTTGAAACGTTTGATTTTTAAATATTGGACATTATTTCTACTTTCCCTTATGGAAAATGAGGATTTAAATACTTTTCATATGTTCTCTCTTTGCTCTCAAAATATATACATGCCCATTGTCTGTCTTTCTCTTCTCTTAATACAGTTATATCATAATTTTAGATTATATTGTTAAGATCATGTAAAAAGTATTATAGCTGAACCATGTGGTATATATACTATCATACTTTTTCTGCAAGGATTTTGTTTTCACTTGAACTAATAATTACTTTCCTTTGCTTAGTTTTATAGTTTTAGTTTTTTTGTTTTTGCTTAACTTAACCCCAATTCTCCCTCAGGTATTTACATTATTTTCCACAGTTTAATGTTCTTTCAGTTATGAATCATTTTTGTTTTTTTGCCTAGAGGCCTTAAACTTTTTAATTTATTTTTTTGTTTTTTTTTATTTTTTTATTGTTTTCGGTACACGGGCCTCTCACTGTTGTGACCTCTCCCGTTGCGGAGCACAGGCTCCAGATGCGCAGGCTCAGCGGCCATGGCTCACGGGCCCAGCTGCTCCGCGGCATGTGGGATCTTCCCGGACCGGGGCACGAACCCGTGTCCCTTGCATCGGCAGGCGGACTCTCAACCACTGCGCCACCAGGGAAGCCCTTTAATTTATTTTTAAAGTCTAGTAATGTTACTAGAATATGTCCTGAAGTTGCTTTTTATGGCTTGGTACTCTTAGGTACAGTGCATTCTCCTTCATTTGTAGTTTGTAATCTTTTTTCATTTCTGTAAAGTTTCATGAACTATATATACCATTTAATATTTATTTTCTTTCTTTGCCTTAGTGTTTTTCATCAGGGTCTATGTTGGATATTTTTTGCATGTTTAGTATTTGTTATTTTTACTTGTATTTTAAAATCTTTTTGTTTCTTTTTGATTAAAAAACTTTTTGTTCTTTTATTTCTTTTAAGATACTATCTGTTGTGATTATTTGCTTTTGTTTTAGTTTAATCTTCATTTCTGGAACAACTTCTCTGTTTCTGCTTCTTTCCTAAGTTATACCATCTTTCTTCTGTGTTTTTCTAAATTTGATTTATGTAGTTGCTTAATATCTTATATTTCTTCCTTAATTTTCAAGTAGTAGATTATAGTTTTTATTTATTTTGCAAGCATGTCTTTTGGA
Source organism: Lipotes vexillifer (assembly GCF_000442215.2). Lineage (NCBI taxonomy): Eukaryota > Metazoa > Chordata > Mammalia > Artiodactyla > Lipotidae > Lipotes > Lipotes vexillifer. The sequence continues at coordinate 395,593 of NW_006773119.1, forward strand.
TGCTTTCACTGTAGGAACTTTCTTCTTTTGCTCACTATTATTATCTTTTAAACAAGAACTTGGTATGTGTTTGACTGTGATCCTTTTCTTTGCTCATTATTAATTTAGATTTGTTCCTGTGAATTCTTAGAAGGAAGCGTGATTTAGGATAAGTTTTTATAGCTTCACCAAGCTCCCTTACGTAGTGTTCAAAGTATGGTGCCTTGCTTTCTGGAATTTTCTGCCTTTGTTCCATTCTACTTTTGTTAGTTTTTTTCTGCTGTTGTTTCTTTTTCTGCGTTTTCTCTTTCTACATTTTTATCCTGTTTATTTTGTATTCTGTTCTCTACAGTTTTTCCTGGTTTCTTGTGCTCCATCCTGTCCAGGAACCTTGGGTGTTCAGTTTCTATAGTTCTTACAGGCTACCAGACTACTTTACCACCTTTGGACCTTACTGTACTCTTTTGAACTCACCTGCTATTGGAATGGGCAAACACCCTTCCAATCTCAACTGCTTTTCTCAGATTGATTTACTTCTTCCAACTGAGTACCAGTTGGGTATTTAGGGTATCTCTTCCCAGGTCCTTTAGGTACTCCCTTGCTTTCTTCTGCTTCTCCTGCATAGATAGATGCTGATACCTCACAGGTTTTGTGGTTGTTGGTGGTTTGTCATCATCTGCTTTATCTTAGGGTTTGTGGAGATATCTTGTCATCTTAGTTTATTGTAAATGTCTTTACTTTTCTGCTGTGTAATTGCTGCATATGTTTTTATGGAAGGGAGGTTTGGAGAGACTTGAAAATTCTTGTCTTTGCTTTTATTTTGTGTTTTTGCTTCTGCCTTTCATATTCTGCCTTTCATATTTCATCAAATTATTGGCCATCTATTCATATTTAAGAGTAGAAGACTGAAATGCTTTTGGAAGTTATGTGCCAGAGGTGCCTGGTACCACTAATTGCTAAGTCTGTTGGGGTTCCTCCCGGATGCAGATTGTCAGTGTGTACTTTATTGTAGGTGATTTCTCTGGGTCATTTTATTGGAAATTATGTCACTGTCTTGTTATGTCTTTTCTCTTCAGCTGGTCATATTCAGTAGAAGAATCATCCACATATTTCTCCTAGAGGCTATATACTTGGCGACCTGTTTATAGAACCTTGTAGTGGAAGAAGCTGCAGCAAAATCTCATTGTATAGCCCAGACTCTTAATCTACCTGTTTTCATATAGTATTACCCCTGCTGTCAGTTGTACCTGCTGTTTCCATTCCAGTGAAGACAACAACTACTACTATTACTTCTCCTCCTCTTTCTCTTCCTCCTCACCCTCTTCTTCCCTCTCCTTCTCCTTTCCCTAATAAACTTCCATTCCCCGCCTCCCTCCCGCCTCTGCTCCAACTCTCTAGAGAATAGCTTCCAGTCACCGGCCTGGGAATGGGGAAGGGCAGTTTCCTAGCGGTGTAAATTGGAAGAAGGATCTGGGCTTTGACTGCTTCTTCAACTTTCAGTTATTACTCGGGTTTTTAACCCCACTGATTCTGTCATTTCCAGAGGTACCTAGCACCACCAATTGCTACGTCTCTTAGGAGCTCCTTAGTATAAAATGGTTTGCTTCTAAGCTTTCCTCTCTATTGGCTTAAGATTCTTTCTCCAGGCTGTTAACTCAGTTACTATTTTTGTTCAAACTGTTTTCTCTTTAGTTTTGTCATTGTGAGTTGGTATGTGTGTGTGTTTAATCCTTTTATTCTCTTAGTGAGGGTTCAGAAGGGAACAAAAGCTAGTGCATTCATTTAACCTACTATCTCTAACTGGAAGCATTCGTTTGTAGCTCACTGAAATATTACAGTGTGAATACCCATGTAACTACAACCTAGGTCAAGAATTAGAACATTGCCAAAACTTCAGAAAGCCTTCCTTATACCACCTCCTAATCTCTATTTCCTCTGTGTTCCACAAAGGAATTTCCATTTTAACGTCTAATATTGTCATTTAGTTTTGCCTGTTTTTGAACACTAAATAAATGGAATTGTAATGTGCAGATTCTTTTGTTCCTGGCCTCTTTTGCTCAGCATTTTGCTGAGAAACTGATTTGTGTTTTGATAACTAATTCATTTATCCTTATTGCTATATAGTATCTTCATTATGTGACTCTACTCCAATTCATTTATTCTGTTATTTACAGATATTAATGGGCATTTAGGTTATTTCTAGTTTTTGCTGTTATGAATAAAGTTGCTATGAACATTCTTGATTACATGCCTTGATGTTCATGAGCATGCACACCTATTTGGTATATATATAGAAGTGGAATTGCTGAGTCTTAGGGTCAGTATGAGTAGACAGTGCCAAACAGTTTTCCAGTGTTTCTCTATCAATATACACGCTGCCATTGATGAAAGTTCTGTTCTCCACAGAACCTCTAGAACAGAACCTCTAGTTCTGTTCTCTCTTGCCAACTCCTGGCATTGCCAGACTTTTTCATTTTAGTCATTATGGTGAGTGAACAGTGGTTTCATTTTGCATTTCCGTGACGATAAATGACGTCATCTTTTTTGGACATCTTTTTGTATTTGTGTGTGAAATGCTTGTCTTTTGCTCATTTCTCCTTTTGGTTGTTGATTACTTTCTTAGGAATTTGTAGGACTTCTCTATATTTTCTAGTTAATAAGCTTTATGTCAGTTACATGTGTTGCAAGTAGCTTCTCACTCTGTGGCTTGCATTTTTAATCCATTAGTGATTCTTGTTCTTTTGGTGAACAAGTTTATTTTTAATATAATCTGACTTAATAATGTAGTTTGATTTATTTATGTTTAGTGCTTTTCTTGGGTCGTGTTAAAGAATTTTTTTTCCCTACCCCAAGTTATGAAGATATTCTATATAATTTTCTAGAAACCTTATTTCTTTACCATATAAATTCAGATTTACAGTCCCCTTGGCTCTTATTTTTATATATGGTATGAAGAAGGGATAACATTTTATTTTTATTTTATGTATATCTAATTTGGCAATACCATGTGGTGAAGAAACTTTTATTCCCATTGCTCTGTAATGTTTACTTTATCACAAATTAAGTGTCTACATACATGTGAATTTTTTAAAATAGACCTTCTATTTTGTTTCATGGTCCTTGCATAAATATTATGCTTTCTTAATTACTGGAACTTCAGTTTTGGTGTCTGGTAGTTTAAGCCCTCCAGGTTTATTCTTTTTTTTTTCACTTTTACTTATTTATTATTTTTTAATTGAAGTATAGTTGATTTACATTGGTGTGCCAATCTCTGCTGTACAGCAGAGGGACTCAGTTATACACATATATACATTCTTTTTTTAAATATTCTTTTCCATTGTGGTTTATCACAAGGTATTGAATATAGTTCCCTGTGCTATACGTTAGGACTTTGTTGTTTATCCCAGGTTTATTCTTTTTGAAGATTTTCTTAGCTGTTCTTAGTGTCTAAAGTATACTAATTTTAATCCTTAGTGTACCCTTCAATGATCATTCACATTTGTGTACATCCATAAGCACCATTCATCAAGATAGAGAACATTTCCAGCATCCAAAAAGGTTTCCTTGTGCCTCTACCAATCACACCCCCCTCAAGATAATCACTATTCTGACTTTTGTCAGCATTGATTACTTTTGTCTGGTTTTGGACTTCATATAAATTAAATCATAAATATGTATTCCTTTGGATATGGCTTTTTTTCACTCAGCCAAATGTCTGTGAGAGTCACCTATGTTGTTGTATTTCAGTAGTTCATTCTTTTTTGTTGCTCTTTAGTATTCCATTATATCAATGTACTGTAACATTCATTTCTTGTTAATGAGGATGGATTTTAGTCTTGGCTTATTATGAATATTCTTATAAATATCTTTTGGTAAACATTTATACTAGTTCTCTTGGAGTAGAATTTCTGAGTCATAGAATAGGTGTATACTTAGCTTTTGTTGATACTGCTGAACAGTTCCCTAAAAATAATTGTACAGTTCCTTTTGAGTACTGAACATTGTATGTGAAAATTATAGAAGTAATTGGAGGCATAACATCGTGCTGTCATTCTCCAGGTAGGCTTTATGTTTGACTTTTATTTCCCTTCTGTAGGCTGCTAGTGATACTAAGGATCCTCAATCACGTCAATCTAATGTCGGAGGTTAAGATGATTTGACGCTGGGTTTCAATCCGTGTACAACACCAGGGTATTTCCAGTTCATCCTTATTCCTATGATGTTCTCTTTTACAGGCTCTATCCAAACTGTGGAGAATTTATGAAGACCTGTCCTTCTTGATATAGCCCCTGTAGTGATATTTTGCTTCTAGGTCTGTGAGACCATCAAAATCTCAGCTAAGTTTATCAACGCTTCATTTGCCATTTCTGGAATTAGCAGATGCCCTTGGGGAGAAAGCAGCTCCAATGTTTGGCTCATCTCCCTGGCTTTTCTTTCTTCTCCTAGAACTTGGCCCTGTAATTCTTCACTGCCATATTATCTTCTCTGTGCCTTCAAGTGGATTTTAAAAAATAACTTGACCTGATTTTCTTAGTCTTCCTAATAAGATGATTGGTCTGCTTTATGTAAATTGCCATTATCTGAGGCAGAAATCTGTTCCCCCTTAATATCCTTTCTACCCTCAACCTGTCTCTGTACTCTCCCATTTGTCCCCCCCCCCATTATATCTGTTTAATTTTTCTAAGTATCTGTATTTGGGCTAGTAGTGCACAGTTAATTATTACAGTTTTATATAATCCATGTTCTTTTCATTTAATAAACACACATTTATATTCCTACATGTTTATTTTTCTAGATGAACTTAAAATCATTTTTTAAGGTCTAAGATAAACCTCGTTGAATTTTAATTTTAATTATATTTTGGGAGAATTGGCATTTTTACATTATTCATTCTTCCCATGTAGATAGGTGATGTATATTGATTTACTAAAGTTATGCTTTCTTTCAACATATTACCAAGGTTTTGGGGTATGTGTGTGAGTGTGTGTGTGTGTGTGTGTGTGTCTGTGTGTGTCTGTGTATACGTATACTTGCCATACATTTCTTATACTTGCCATACATTTCTTATTATGTTTATTTCTAACTGTTATATATTTTGTGGCTTTAGAGAATAAGGTTCTTCACCTAATTTTCCTTTTTTCCCTTTGTTTATGGTTGATACACAAGAAAGTGATAAAAATATTTATTGTGTATCCAGTCATTTTGCTGAACCTTCATATTGAAGACTGCTAATGTCTTTTCAGTGTATTTCAAATATTTATCCATGATTAGTTTAAATATTTAAAAATATTGTTAATTTGTCTTTCAATCAGAGCATGTAGCCTGTAATATCACTGCTTCTTGGAATTTATTGATGTTTTCCCTGAGCATCTGGGATAGGAATCAAATATAATCATGACATGGTTGCTTAAAAAGGTATATCCTTTTTGTGTTGGTAAAAACATTTGAAACTTTCTATATCTTACTTTAACTTATTTATTTCATTATGTCAGATATTACATCAAAGCTGACATATAGGAGATTCTTAATAAATGTCCATTCGTGGGTCAGTGCTACAACTTGCCTTCCTGGCTTTTGATACTAGGTTAATTTGGTATTGCTGATGGGCTTTCATAACCTTCAGATTGATGCTAACACAAGTTATTTCTCAGTGCTACCTTTCAGTCCTTTACTTCTTGGAGAACTTCCTTTTTAATTTATCTTGTAGATATTTTAAACATATTCATTTCTCTTATTAGATGTCTCTGTTTAAACTCCAGCCTTCTTAAGATGAACACATGACTACTTCCTACTTCACTGACTAAAATTGAGGCCATGTTAGTGAATCACTTCAGTTTACTCCTCCCTTGTCCTAAAAGTCATCTACATCGTTTCTCGTTCTTATCGCCTTTCTCCTGGTCCTGGAGGATGAGGTTTCTGCATTCTGCTCAAGATTATTCTACTTGTCCCTCTTATTCATCTCCTCATGCCATCTCTAGTATCTTGATCATTAGATTTTTTTCCCTCTGTGTTTGCAATGTCTCTCTTGCTAACCCTCACACTGTATAAATAGGTTGTATGTTTACATCTTTAAAAGATATTTCCTGTCTTCATCCTCACCCTCATTTAGCTACTATCCTATCTCTTTATTCTACTCCTCATTCAAAATATAACTTCCTTACCTCACTGTATATTTTGTAATTTACTTCTTTCTAGTTCTAGTAGAATTGTTAATGAAAATAGTGCAGGCTGAGCTCAGATCTCAGCTCAGGAATTTATGTTTGGTAACCTTAACCGTTAGTCTCTATTTCTTATCTGTAAAATGGAAACGATGGCTTGTTAGGGTTGTTTTAGGGATTTGTTTGAAGCTCATAGGAATACCATTTAGAGAACATCTTCTGACACACAGAAGATGTTCTCTAAATGGTAGTAAATACTATTATTTTGACTACCCATATCCTTTTTTAAAAAATGTAGTTTTCTACTTTGTAGTAATGTTTTTCAAATAGTTGAGATTACAGAATAAGTGACATCAGAAAAAATATAGTGTTAGTATGTTTATCCTGTTTGTTTAATGTGTTTGACTTCTAATAAAATTTTATGTTCAGATATTTTCTAAAGGATAGGGTTTTACTTTGTGGTCAGATATTATAATTATTGTAAGTGCAATAGACCAAGTTTCTTAAATGCCAGTCTTTTATTTCAGTATCATCTTTAGCATTAGTTCTTTTTTGTTCTTCCATTTATTGATAATAGGATGAGAAACAGCATGATATATTCATGGAATATGCTGTGTGATTCAAGGGGTGATAGAAAAGTGTTCCAAAACAAAAGTTGCTTATCCACTGGCTTATGATAAAATTTGTTTTTTTAAACTTTTTGATTGCCTGTGCAGATTCAGTCACTGTGAGAGAATATAGGGGATTCAGAAGTGAATAAAATATAGGCTGTTTGTTCAAATGAGTATCCATCTTAATAAAATAAGGATCAGACTTGTAAATAAATAATCAGAATCCTTGTATATGTGCACTGGATTTGAGGAGGTCAGAGAACTGTTGGATACAACATTCACATGGGTGGATGTTGTTCAAAATTATGGCAAGTCTTAGGTTTGAGAGGAAGATAAGCCTGTTTTATCTTCTGTGAAAAAGTGGTAGGGACCTTGAAGTTAAGAGATTGTAGTGAGAAGGAGGATGAGCAGTTGACAACATCAGATGCCATGAGACTAAAAGGAGAGGATTAACTTCTTGTTAAGAGCCTAGTGCTTCTACTATCCTCTTTTTAAAACTTCTATTATTGTTTCTTAAAGAAAAATTAATATATGTTCAGTTTACAAATTATAGGAAATATGGAGGAATTCTGAAAATTTTAAACTGATTTTCTTTAGATAACTAAATAACATTTGAAGGAGGAATATGAAGTTGAACATGTAGAATGTGTGTCTCTTATTTTAGAATTTCTTATGGAAAAGGCAGAAGAGAACTTTAACAAAAAACAGCATAATGGGAGCTCTCACGGTGATGCTATTAGAGCACACACACACAACTTTCTCTAATCAAAAACATTTTTAGAGAAAATTTTATAAATATACAAAAGTGGACACTAAAAGAGAATAATGAACCCCCTCATACTCATCACTCAGCTCAGTAATTATCAACTCATGGCTAATGTTGTTTTAACTATATCTTTCTACTTCCTCACCCTTTTCCAGATTATTTTGAAGCAACTCTCAGACATCATATGTTTTTATCTATTAGATATCAATATCTAAAATATAGGAACAGGACCATACCATACCTAAAAATGAACAATTTTTTAATATTAAATATCAATTCAGTTCACATTTGCTCAACTATCTTATAACTTAAAAAATTAGTCTTTTGTTTGAATTGGGATAAAGGTAAGGTCCATACATTATGATTGGTTGATGTCTCTCAAGCATGTATATTCCTCTGTTAATTTTTTTCTCTTGTGTAGCAGTCTTTAATATCTTTAATTCATTATTTTTCTAGGTATTTCACACTTTTAAACAAGATTATAATGTCATTTCTAACTGTTGCTGATATATAAAAAATATATTATTTGACATATTTACCTTGTTTCCAGCAACCTCGCTATATGTATTGATTTAAAAAATGTCTTTAGATTCCTTTGCACATTTTATGTACACAATCACATTGTAAATGATAGAATTATAGTTTCTCTTTTGTTATAGTTATATCTTTTATTTCTTTTTATTGCTCTCTTATGCTTTCAGTGGTTTAGAACTCCAATAAAATGTTGAAGTGAATGATAGTAGTGATAGCAGTGAATGAAGTGACTGTCTCATTCCTGATCTCAGAGAGACAGCTTCAACATTTCATCACTTGGTATGATGTTTGTTTTAGGTTTTGGATAGATAGCCTTTATTAGATTATAAAAGTTCTTTTCTACTTCTAGTTTGCTAAGATTTTTATTTGAAAATGAATGATTATTACCTTTTATGAAATACTTCTTTATTCTGTTCAGGTGGTGAATTATGTTGCTTTAGTTTTGAATATTAAACCATATTAATATATTGATGGATTTGATTAGATAATGTTTTATATAGGATTTTTACATTTCTGTTTATGAAATAGATTGCCTGTCATTTTCCTTTCTTGTAAGATTCTTGTCAGGTTTTAGTATCAAGGTTTTGCTGTGTTTATAAAGTAAGTTGAGAAGTGTTCCTTCTTTTACTGGTCTGCAAAAGAGTATGCATTTAAGCAGCATTATTTTCTTCCCTAAAAGTTTGAAAATTCACCAATGAAGTCATCTGTCTTAGTGTTTTCTTTGTGTTGTAAGGTTTTAAATAATGGATTGTGTATGTGTGTGTGCATCTACACATATATCTGTATATACACACATGTACACAACTATTCAGTTTTTTCTGTACCTGCATAAGTTTCCTTTTTGTAGGAACTTGATTTTTTTAATATATCAGATTATTTTGAAGTAAATCTCAGATATCATATATCCTTTCATTTATAGATATGGATATCTAAAATAAAGGAACACCTAAAAATTAACAGTTCCTTACTATCATCAAATATCCACTCAGTTCACATTTCCCCAATTGTTCTATAATTGTTTAATCATATTTTGTTTGACAGTGATTCAGATAAGACACATTCAATACATTTGTAGCATGAAATTATTCGTAATGCCTTAGGATTTTAAAATATCTCTATGTCTTTCTTTTCATTCCTGATATTAGTAATTTGTGTCTTTTCTCTTGACCAGTCTTGCCAGGCATTTATCAACTGGTGAATTGAACCTTTTATTATTTTGATACTTTTGCTTTAATGATGACTTTATCTTTTATAGTATAGCCAAACCAGCTTTCTTTTAGTGGTCACATGTTATATATTTGTCTATATTTTTGTTTTCTGTTTTTCTGTATTCTTACATTTTACATGTATCTTATGAGTGGTACTTGGAGAGGTTTTTGTTTTGTTTTGTTTTGTTCTAATCTAATCTGTCTTTTAATTGGACCATTTAGAGTATTTCTAAAAATGCATGATATAATTTTAGGGATTAGTGGTTATCAGGGATTAGGGATGGGTTGGGGAGGGAGGTGGATGTGGTTACAAAAGGGCAATATAAGAGATCATGTGGTGGTGGAGCTATTCTGTATCCTGGCTGTGGTGGTGAATACACAAACCTACACTCCTGATAAAAGTGTATAGAACTAAATATAGACATACACATTCACATACAAATGAGTACAATTAAAACTTTTAATCTGGATAAAATAAGTAGATTGTATCAGTGTCACAGTGGTTGTGATATATTTTATTATAGTTTTGCAAGGTGTTACCACTGGGGGAAGCTGGATAAAGGGTATATGAGATCTCTGTATTCTGACAATTTGTTGTGAATCCTCATTATCTAAAAACATTAAATTAAAAAATTGTTTTTACTGATATATTTTGGTGTAAATCTACCGTACTGATATCTACTTTTTATTTGTTTGGATTGTTCAATATTAGTGCTTTTCTTTTTCTACTTTTCTTTTTTTTTAATAGTTTTTAAAAAATATTTATTTATTTATTTGGCTGCGCCAGGTCTTAGTTGTGGCACTCGTGATCCTTAGTTGCAGCAATGTGGGATCTTCAGTTGTGGCATGCAAACTCTTAGTTGCAGCATGTGGGATTTAGTTCCCTGACTAGGGGAAGAACCCGAGCATGGCGTCTTAGCCACTGGACCACCAGGGAAGTCTTCTACTTTTCTTTGAATTAACTATTTTTTGCTTTTTCATTTCTACACTTTTATTAGCTTGAGGGTACATGTTCTTTAACTATTTTGTTTTTTTTGTGGTTAGTATAGAGATTACAGCATGCATGCTTGAGTTTTCAGAATTGTGAACATATTTTTATTTTAACCTCTTCTAGGACAATGAAGAACCTACAGCTACTTAACTTCTAGATTATATGTTATTTTTTGTTATGCATTTTAACTTAGTGTGCAATGAGACTACACAGAATATTATTGCTATTGTTGTATAGGCATCATTCATTTCACTTAACTGTATTTTACCTTTTTGGTTGCTCTTTATTTCCTTTCATTTTTTGAGCTTCTCAGTTTATTGTGTCTTTCTGAAGAATATCCTTTCATAATTCCTTTCTTATAGTCTTTTGATGATAGATATCTTGATTTTTATTTATCTGAAAATGTCTTTACTTTTTTTTGAAGTATAATTTTGCTGAATATTGGTATGACTGTCTTCCAGCCCTTAGAAAATACTATTCCATTGGCTTTTTGCTCCTTTAGTTTCTGTTGAGAAATCATCTGTTAATTTTATTGTTACTTCTTTGAAGGCATTTTGTCATTTTCTGCTGGCTTCTTTTAACATATTCTCTTGGCTTCTTTTAACATATTCTCTTACGTCTTTGTTTTCCTGTAGTTTTACTCTGATGTGCCCAACTCTGTGTGTGTGTGTGTGTGTGTGTGTGTGTGTTTTAAAAATTTGTTCTGCTTGGTGTTTTTATCTTGGTATCTTTCTTCAGATAAACTCTGAGATATTAACTTTTCAAATATTTCTTTTGCCCTTTTCTCTTCTCTCCTTTTACAAAACCAATTGCACATTGTTAGATCCTCTTACTCTATCCTTTTTTTTCTTTTTCTTTTTTTTCTTACTCCAACCTTTGGACTTTCTGTGCCTCTCTCAAGATATTTATTTTTGTCTTCCAATTCCATAATTCTCTCTTGGGTCATTTGTAATCTGCTGGTAAATTGTTCGTTGTGGTTAAATTTTGGTTATTTTTTAGCTAAAAAATTTTCACTTGGTTCTTTGTAACAGTTTCTAGTTCTCTGCTGACATTCTCAATCTTATATTTTATTTTCTTGAGCATATTAAGCATATTTTAAGTTGCAGTCTGATAACTAATTTTTCTGGATCTCTTGTTGATCTGGTTTTTTTTTGTTTTTGTTTTTGTTTTGGTGATACGTGGGCCTCTCACTGTTGTGGCCTCTCCCGTTGTCGAGCACAGGCTCCGGACGCACAGGCTCAGTGGCCATGGCTCACGGGCCCAGCCACTCCGTGGCATGTGGGATCTTCCCGGACCGGGGCACGAACCCGTGTCCCCTGCATCGGCAGGTGGACTCTCAACCACTGCGCCACCAGGGAAGCCCTGTTGATCTGTTTTTATTTCCTGTATTTCTCTTGTGTTTTGATCCCAATGGTCTTTATTTCCTATATACCTCGTCGATTTTCATTAAATGTCAGATTTTGTATGTAAGAATTTTAGAAATAATTTGAAACCTTAGATGAAGATATTTTCCTTCAGACAAGATTTATGATTGTTTCTAGAGGGCACTATCAATTCTGGATCAACTTAATTTAGACAGGATTTGGGATGATTCAGATTTAAGCCTAAGTTCTTAGTTTGCTGTCTTAGTCCATTTGGGCTGGTATAACAAAATACCATAGACTGGGTAGCTTATAAATAATAGAAGTTTATTTCTGATACTTCTGAAGGCTGGGAAATCCCAGATCAAGGAGCCAGCAGATTTGGTGTCTGGTGAGGGTCCCCTTTCTGTTCATAGAATGCCATTGTCTCTCTGTGTTCTCATGTGGCAGAAAGGGCAAGGAAGTTATCTGGGGTCTTTTGGGCACCAGTGGCATTAATGGGCACTAATCTCTTCAATGAAGGCTTTGCCCTAATAACTGCCGAAAAGCCCTAACCCTAAATATCACATTGGGGGTTATGATTTCAACATATGAATTTTGAGGGGATACAGATATTCAGTGTATAGCATTGGTTATCTATTTTTAGTTTACTCTCTTTTTTTAAATTCTTTTTTTTTTTTTTTTTTTGTCTCACTGTTGTGGCCTCTCCCATCGCGGAGTACAGGCTCTGGACGCGCAGGCCCAGCGGCCATGGCTCACGCGGCACGTGGGATCCTCCCAGACCGGGGTACGAACCCGTGTCCCCTGCATCGGCAGGCGGACTCTCAACTACTGTGCCACCAGGGAAGCCCTAAATTTTTTTTTAATTAGAGTATAGTTGCTTTACAATATTATGTTAGTTTATACTATACAGCAAAGTGGATCAGCTATATGTATACATATTTCCCCTGTCTTTTGGATTTCATTCTCATAGAGCACTGAGTAGAGTTCGCTGTGCCATACAGTAGGTTCATATTAGTTATCTATTTTATACATAGTGTCAATAGTGTATATATGTCAATCCCAATCTCCCAATTCATCCCACATCCCCCTTTCTCCCTTGGTATCCATATGTTTGTTCTCTACGTCTGTGTCTCTATTTCTGCTTTGTAAATAAGATTGTCTATACCAATTTTTTCAGATTCCACATATATGCATTAATATATGATATTTGTTTTTCTCTTTCTGACTTATTTCACTCTGTATGACAGTCTCTAGGTCCATCCATGTCTCTACAAATGACCCAGTTTCATTCCTTTTTATGGCTAATATTCCATTGTATATATGTACCACATCTTCTTTATCCATTCCTCTGTCATTGGATATTTAGGTTGCTTCCATGTCCTGGCTATTGTAAATAGTGCTGTGAACATTTACATTGGGGTGCATGTGTCTTTTTGAATTGGCTTACCTTTTCAAGATTCAGTCCTATATAGCCATTTTATCAGGTCATTTTCTCTTACCTGCAGACCTCCCTTCTCATCTCTTCCCAAGGTCATGATACTCCAATTTTTGTATGAGCTTATCAAAAGCTGTACTCAGCTTCTTAGCCTCTTAGCTACCTCTGTCAGAACTGTCAGAAACCCAAAAGGAAAAGTAACCTCAAATACCAGGCTTATCTCTCTGTGTTTACTTCTGTTTTTTAAAATAATACAGATAATTTTTTTTAATTTTATATATATATTTTTGGCTGCGTTTGGTCTTTGTTGCTGCGTGTGGGCTTTCTCTAGTTGTGGCGAGTGGGGGCTACTCTTCATTGCGGTGCACGGGCTTCTCATTGCAGTGGCTTCTCGTTGCGGAGCATGGGCTCTTGGCACACGGGCTTCAGTAGTTGCAGCACACAGGCTCAGTAGTTGTGGCATGTGGGCCCTACAGTGGGCAGGCTTCAGTAATTGCGGTACGTGGACTCAGTAGTTGTGGCTCATGGTCTTAGTTGCCCCGTGGCATGTGGGATCTTCCCAGACCAGGGATCGAACCCATGTCTCCTGCATTGGCAGGCAGATTCTTAACCACTACGTCACCAGGGAAGTCTTGTGTTTATTTCGTATACTGAGTTTCAGACTTGTAATTTTTTTACTACCTTGTTAGGTTTCTCCTGCCTTCAAGCAGAGTTTTTCGTTATCTACCTTTTCAAGTCGATTTTAGCAGGAGGTTTGTTTTTGAACCTTCTAATCTCTCAGATTACCCTGCTATATTCCATTTACAGCCTTCATACATCCTGTTCCTCCTGCTTGAAAATCTCTAGTTTCCCACCCCACTAACTCCTAGTTTACACCTATTCATGCTATGGGTCAAGTCCTGAAGAGCTCTTCCTCAGCCTTCACTGACTCCCTGCAGGATTATCTTGTTATACTCTCTTATAGCACTACCTGAATACCTTTATTGTACTTGTAGTTTATAATTATATATTTATTTGTGTCTTTATTTCATTTAATGTTTGCCTTTTCAACACAATGTCAGGTGCTTGAGGAATAGGACTGTTACCAGTTTTTTTTTCTTATTACAGACCCGAATGATAAGCTACAAGGAATATTTAATATTTCTTCAAAAACTGGACATATAAGTATTGGGTTAAATGACTGAGATTTCCCTTGGATGAAAATAGCAGAATTTAAAGAAAGAAAAAGATTATATTCATGGGTTCTTAGAAGGTAGAAAGGGCATAATTTATATTTTATTTTTATTTAAAAAATTTATTATAAAGTACTTCAGACATATTAAAAGTGTGAGTTATGTAATATACCTAGCTGTACTCACCACTCTGCCTAAGAAATAGACATAATTTATTTTTATAAAAATACAGAGAGCCCAGAAATATACCTCTATAAATATAGTCAACTGATCTTTGACAAAGGAGCAAAGGCAATACAATGGAACAAAGATAGTTTCTTCAGTAAATGGTGCTAGATCAATTGGACATCCACGTGCAAAAAAAAAAAAAAAAAGTGAATCCAGATACAGACCATACACCCTTCACAAAAATTAACTCTAAATGGATCATAGACCTAACTGGAAAATGCAAAACTGTAAAACTCCTAGAAGATAGCATAGGAGAAAACCTAGATGATCTTGGGTATGGTGATGCCTTTTTCGATACAACACCAAAGACACCATAGTGTCGTCTTTGAAAGAAACTGTGAAAAAAATAATTGATAAGCTGGATTGCAGTTAAGTTAAAAACTTTTGCTCTGTGAAAGACAAAATCAAGAGAATTAGCAGACCAGCCACAGGTTGGAAAAAAATATTTGCAAAATCACATCTGATAAAGGACTATTATCTAAAATATGAAAAGAACTCTTAAAATTCAACCATAAGAAAACAAACAGCGCTTTTAAAAAATGGGCTAAAGACCTTAACAGACACCTCACCAAAGAAGATACACAGATGGCAAATAAGCACACGAAAAGATACTTCACATCATATGTCTCTAGGGAAACGCAAATTAAAACGAGATACCTGTACATTCCTAGAATTGCCACAGTCTGGAGCTGTGACAGAATCAAATGCTGGTGAGGATGCAGAGCAACAGGAACTCTCACTTATTGCTGGCAGGAATGTGAAATGGCACAGCCGCTTTGGAAGACAGTTTGGCGGTTTCTTCCAAAACTGAACATACTCTTTCCATATGATCCAGCAATACTGCTCTTTGGTATTTATGCAAAGAGTTGAAAATTTATGTCTACACAAAAACCTGCACATGGATGTTTATAGCAGCTCTGTTCATAATTGCCCAAACTTGGAAGCAACCAATGTCTTTCAGTAGGTAAATGGATAAATAAACTGTGGAATAGCCAGACAATGGAATATTATTCAGCACCTAAAAGAAATGAGCTATCAAGCCATAAAAATACATGGAGGAAACTTAAATGCATATTACTGAGTGAAAGAAGCCAATCTGAAAAGGCTGTATGATTTCAAGTATATGACATTCTGGAGAAGGCAAAACTCTGGAGACAATAAAAAGACAGTGATTGTGGTGGGCAGAGGGTGGGTTGTGGGGAGGAGAGAGATAAATAACCAGAGAACAGAGGAGCAGGGCAGTGAAAGTACTTTATATGATATTATAAAAATGGATAATATCATTATACATTCGTCTAAACCCACAGAATGTACATCACCAAGAGTGAACCCTAAGATAAACTGTGGACTTTGGATGATTATGATGTGTCAGTGTAGGTTCATCCTTGGTAAAAAATGTACCATTCCTGTGAATGATGTTGATAGTGGGGAGGCTCTGCATGTTTTGGGGGGCAGGGGATATAGGGGAAATCTCTGTACCTCCCTCTCAATTTTGTTGTCAACGTAAATAAAACTGCTCTAAAAAAATAAAGTCTTAAAAAAATCAGAAAAAAACCTAGAAAGATTAATTTCTACCGGAGATTAATAAATCCGCAAGATACATAGCAACCAAAAAATATACACTGTATACTAAGATATAAACATATATGTAGTCTGCTGAGCAATTACTTTGGCTTTTAGGTACTTCTGTGGTAAAGTAATTAGTTATTATTATAAATTTGTTTATTTAAGGAAATTTTTCTTTAAACTTTCAGATGATACAGCATTGTTTGAGTTGATTCAGCTAGTTCCGCCAGGTACTGTATTGTGTTTTGATAAGGTAATTGACATCTGAACTCATTTCAATGAAATGTTTTTTAAAAATCTCATCTTTTCCCCTTCTTCCCAAATTAAGAGCAATGTTGAGTCTCTAGCATTGGTCTACTATGTGTAAAATGTCAGTAGGCCAAAATAATATATACAGAAAGATTGACATAAATTATATTTGAACACATTGTTCTAAAATTGAATAGTCATAATTTAAAGTGGGAAATAACTCGATATGATCCTAGCATATTTTGTGACATTCATAAAAATTAACTTCTTTAAGTTTTTGTGATTTTTCTAAACCAATATGCTTTTGCTGATAAAGTAGTTCATTATCTTTGTTTTTGTGTATTGACTGTTATTGGGAATGTAGGGGAATTAAAACTGTACCTACTTAATAAACAGTACAGATCCCTGCAGTAGGCAGAGTTAAAATCTGAAGGATAGTTTTATTTTTATTATTGATTTCTATGATTATAGAAGACTCTATCTTAAGTCCTTATTTTATGTGAGAAAGAGAGAACTATATTTTATTGAAAGCTAGTAGTCTAAAAGTTTTGAATATCACATATATACCTAATCCAGGTAACCACAAATTCTATAAAATGTCTATATTTTTTTCAATATGTAACCTAATATCTCATAATGGCAGGTAGAAAAGAATGGAAGATAGAAAAAAAAATTCTGGAGATGGTAATTAAGTTTTATATGTATAAATGTTATGTCAGTTTGATATGTTTAAAAGGATTTTCTTTTCTAGGAACTCATATGTACTTAAAAAGTTTACATGAACATCCCCTTTCTACAAAAGGGAGGGAGAATTAGTAGTATGTATGACATTTCTGAATGAGGAAATGTGTTAATTCGTTTAACATAACTTTATTCTAATTTCCCTTTCATAGAAAAAAAAATTAAGTCCATGACCCTGAAGCAGGTATTTCATTAAGGCATCAGGCATTATATATTTGTACTTGATGATATTGTTTCTAAATAGCATATTTTGTTATAATTTGAATCATAGGATATCTTTCTTATAGTGGGTGAAACACTGTCTACATATGATGAGAATACACGAGATTTCATGTTCCCGGGTCCAAATCAAATTTCTGGACACCATGACTCAAACCGCCAGGCTACCATGAGGAGGATTTCTGGCCTTCGCGTAAGTGCTTACTATTTTCTGAATCAAATCGTGATGCAGGGTCATTGTCAAAAACCAACACATAGCCCTCAATATCTGAAATGGGAAGACCTAACTCAAAGTTTAGTTTAGTTTAAAACATAATTGCTTTATGAAATTATGATGTTATTTTAAGCATACTGAAATCTAAATGAAAATACTTTACCTAAATGCACGCATCTACCTTCCAAAATTAACAAGCATTATTTTGCCTTATATTCTTCAGATTTCTGTCCTCTTCTTCTCCCCCTTTCCTCCCCTCCCCACTGTCCCTATGTCTTTGTCTCTCTTCTCTTTATTTTTCTCCCAAAAGAATGGCCAATAAATATTTGAAAACATGTGCAATCCCATTAGCATTTAGGAAAATTCAAATTAAAGCAATCATATGATTTCATTTTTATAGCCATAAGATTGGTAAAATTTAATAAATCTGACAAATGTCAAAAGCATGGAAAAATGGAAGCTTGTATATGTTGCTATGTCATGTAAATCGGAACAACCACAATTCAGGATTATCTAGTGAAGGCCAAGATTCTCATAGCCTGTGACCTTCTAGGTATATAGCTTTAAGATGTATTCTGTCTGGCATACTAAGAGCCTTCTTAGGAATGTTCGTTTGTAGCATTGTTCATAATAATGAAAAAATGGAAATAATTGAAATGTCCATTAGTAGGAGTTTGGATAGAATAATTATTACATGTTCATGGAATGGAATTACATATTCATACCCCTAAAAGTGAAAGCTGCATTAAGTGATAGCCAACTCTCATCTTTTCCTGCAACTTCTTCAGTTTTATTGGATAATTAATAATATTTTTATTCCTGAAAATGCCTTCTGCCTAGAGAGACTGAGTGAAGCCCCTGCTGTTTCAAAGAAGAAAAAAGTAAAAGTTGTCTACACTGAAATTATTTGGACAAATATTTTTCACTAACTTTAGGAGATATTAGAGCAGTAAGGAAATTGGGGTGCTACATGAGCCAATATGGTGAATTAAGTAACTTCTGCTGTATTTCCTGTAGGAAATAGCAAATTTCAGCTTGCTGAAAGTATAAAAGTTGACTATCAAATCTATTAAAATATACCTCCTTTGGGATATTTTCAGTGTCCATTAGCCCAAAAAGTCTTCCAAGAATGTTTCAGGGACTTTCTAGAAGCCTGCAATGAAAAAAATCTGATTTTAAAATTAAAGTTTTTTTTTAAAAGTAATTTAAAATGCTGTATTATACCAAATTGGCAATATAAACATAAGAATATGGTCCATTAACAGGTATTTTTCCTTATTGAATTTGAGTTACTTTCACATATATCAAAAAGTTTGGATTACTAAGGCAAAAAGTCTATATATATTCTTAAAAGATAAATTGGGGCATATTAAAAATTTTGAGTTTATTTGAGCAAGAATTGATTTGATTCAAGCAGCATCCAATCTAGCAGATAGAAAGAAGCTCCAAAGAGCTGTGCAAAATGAAAGATTTTTATATCCAGAAGGGAGCAGGAACAAGGACATTATACTAGGCCAAAAAGTGTGTTGATTATTGCAAGGTTCCTTTCATTTAGGGGATGGCAGAGGGTCTAATCAGATGGATTACCTAGTGAGTGCTAATCAGGTGATTCCTGATTGACTGGTTTAAAATTCCATTTCTGGGAGAGCCGAAACTGTAATTAATTTAAATCTGTTTGGTGACACGGGGCTTAGCGTAAGCAACTCAATTTTGGGCCTGTTGTTTTTAACAATATAAAAAGTGAGACTTCTGGTGATGATGGTGTGAAGGGTCTGTCAATTACTCTCTCCACACAGGTATAAAACTGGACAAAATTGTCACAAGCTGCAGTTTTAGGGCACTGGAAACTGATTGGCAGTTAAGACAATTAAGACAAATTAAGAAGTATCCGTGCTTGAATAGCTGCTAAAACTTTGGGTAAAAATGGCAGAAGTATGTGGTCATCTTGCCTAGGACAGCTCTCATACCCTGCATAGCCAGTGAGAACTGTAGCTTCACTAAGCCTGGGGCAAGTTGCAAAAATTAGTAGCTTTGCTACCAGAGAGGTCAGAATCAATTTTGGACAGTGATACTGTGATTTGTAATAAGAAACAGACATTTGGTCTTCTGGCCCCATTCTTGGCACAGAGCTCATAAAACCTTTGGAATTTCCTGTGTTTAAGAACTATAAAGATGTCTTTTGTTATGTTAATGAGGAGACTTTTGGAAAGCTCCTTGGGAACCTAAGGATGGGGTCTTGATGCCAGGGGAACCAACCAGGTGATTAGAGGGTTGGAACTTTCAGCCCCACCCCTGAGAAATAGAGGGGCTGGAGATTGAGTTCAGTCACCAATGGCCAGTGATATAATGTCACGCCTGTGTAATGAAGCGGCTATAAAACCCAAAGGATGGGGTTTGGAGAGCTTCCATGTTGGTGAACACGTGGAGGTACTGGGAGAGTGGCTCACCTGGTGAGGGCACAGAAACTTCTCCCCGCTTCCCACATATCTCACCCTAGACATCTCTTCCATCTGGATGTCATCATATCCTTTTATATAAACTGGTAAACTAAGTAAACTGTCTCCTGAGTTCTTTGAGCAGCTGTGGCAAATTGATCAAACCCAAGGAAGGGGTCGTGGGAACCTCTTATTTGTAGCCTGTGGGTGACAACCTGGACTTGTGATGAGCATCTGAAGTCAGATAGGAGCAGTCTTGTGGAGCTGAGCCCTTAACCTGTGGGATCTGACGCTATCTCCAGGTAGTGTTAAATTTCAGGACACCCAAATGGTGTCTCAGAGACTTTTCTTGGTGGTGTTGGAAAACCCACACGTTGGAATTGGTGTCACAATCATAGGGGCAAATATTGTGTCTTTGCCAGCTGAATGCGGTGGATTCAGTTAGAAGCGCATGAGAGAAACCCACAGCTTTGCTAGGCCGATTGCAGTTCCAATCAGAGCGAGCAGCACACCTGCCAGAAAGTTGACAGGAGGCCCTGGAAGTAAGGGAGCAATAAAAGGGCTGAGATGAGCTTTCCACTCATTCCTGGCTGACTGAAACTATGCACGTTCAGGGGAGACAGTGGGAGTCCAGCAAAAAGTGAAAGCCAAGGGAGACTAGAGACCTGCTGTACCTTTGAGTGCATTCCCCAACCCACACACAGATAATCAACAAAGAGTGGAACCCTTACAGGTTCATTGGATGACCACTAAGCTATGCATACTCAGATGAGACCACTAGAACGAATACAAGAATAAAAAGACATGGCATATATATAAATTGAACAGCAAAATAGCAGTTGTAAGTTCAATCATATCAGTTATTGTATTTAGATGTGAGGGGACAACACACTCCAATCAGTAGTTTGCTGTCCTGGCAGGCAACAATGCACCCTTCCTCAGAATTCTGATGATTCTGCATAGACATCTGAGTCTTAGGCTGACTTCCTGAACCCATCACTGTGGCGAGGATTCAAGTCACATCTGGGGTTAAATCCTGGCACTATCACAGGCTACTACTATCACTATACCATGGAGATAACGTTGTTTGGTGGATTAATAAAAACTTGTAAATGGTTATTTTAGTACCTGGTACATAGAGAATGATCAGTAAATGTTAGTGATACAGTGGTGGCCATGGAGATCATGACAAGGTGCTGTTGTTGGTGGCAGTGATATTAATCAGAATCTGTGACTTTCTCATCTTTGATCTTACCTCTTAGCACAGATCTTTGTATGTACTTAAATGACTTGGTTGAATTGAATAAATTACATCTTATTGTAGACTTCATAGAGGAAACTGACATTTCCGATGTGTGATGATTAAATTTATTTTGGTTAGGTTGTGGCTAGATGTTACTCTGAAGGTATTGTGTAGATTTGACTACTATTTACAATCACTTGACTTTAAGTGTAGGAGATTACCCTTGATAATGTAGGTAAGACCTCATCCAATTAACTGAAGACCTGAAGAGCAAAAACTGAAGTTTCCAAAAGAATAAGGAATTCTGCCTCAAGACCGTAATATAGAAATCCTGAGTTTCCAGCCTGCTGGCTTGCTTACATATTTCACACTCAATACTACAGTATCAACTTTGCCTGAGTTTCCAGCCTGCCAGCTTTCCCTGTGGATTTTGGACTTGTCACTCTCACAATTGCATGTACCAATTCCTTAAAATAAATATCTCTCTGTGTATATATTCTGTTAGTTCTGTTTCCCTGAAACCCCAGTTGATACACATGGGTTTTGAAAGATCTAAAGATAATGGCTAAAATACTGAGTATTTACTATATGACCAGCAATATATGGGGAGGGGTAAAGTGATAAGTTGCAGTCCAGGCTGTGGTACTTATAAAATATGTCCACAAATGATTTGACACTCCTCTCTTCCAAAGACAGAGTTTCTTAAGTATGGACTCTACTTAGTGACTCTAACAGATACACTGTGGTGAAGTGATAGTTTTAGACTTTTGAGACCAGGTCATTAAATGCACTGTGGCTTCCTCCTTGCTCTCACTCTTATATCACTCATTCCTGGGGAAGCCAACTGCCATGTTTGAGGACACTCAAGCCTCTGGGGAGGGAAGAAGCTGGGACAGCTTTGCTGGAGTGTGTATGAAAGCTTGAAGAGCCGTGAAGAAACTGTCAGATGAGTGTTTGGAAGAAAATAAGGCAAATTTTATTGGAAATTAGGGGAGAAAAGAGCCCTTGTTATGTAATGGTGTAAAGTTTAGCTGGAATGTGGGATATAGAAAAAAATACCTGATGGAATGGGTGGTCTTTGTAAGACTTTCAGACAGAGTATTAGAGGGGCTGTCTGGTTTCTTTTTGATGTTTATAGCAAAATATAAGGGGAGAGAGAAGCAAAAGGAAAGCCTGTTAATAACACAAAAAGGAGCTGGAACTTACTGTTTTTGAGGATTCTCGGCCTTCCCCAATGGCAGATAATGTTGAAATTAAGGAATGACTTAAGAGCAAAAATCATTCTAGGGTATGTTCAGGAAATTTTGGTCTGATGGTGAAACCAAGGGGGTGTGACTGTAAAATCCTTTATTAAAATCTCCAAAAGATCCAAGATGTTGCCTCAGAAAATAATTTAATTAAACATAGGTTTTATTTTACTTTATTTTTTACATTAAAAATTTTTTTAATTAAAACTATTTTTCATACGATTTTTGTAATTGAAGTATAGTTGATTTACAACGTTGTGTTAGTTTCAGGTGTACAGCAAGGTGATTTAGTTATATGTCTACATATATATATACATATATCTCTTTCAGATTCTTTTCCATTATAGGTTATTACAAGATATTGAATATAGTTCCGTGTGCTATACAGTAGGTCCTTGTTGTTTATCTATTATATGTATAGTAGTGTGTATCTGCTAATCCCAAACTCCTAATTTGGGAGCTCTGACCAGTGTGAGGTGATACCTCATTGTAGTTTTGATTTGCATTTCTCTAATAATTAGTCATGTTGAGCATATTTTCATGTGCCTGATGGCCATCTGTATGTCATCTTTGGATAACATACAGATGGCAGTTTAAGTCTGTTTAGGTCTTCTGCCAATTGTTTGATTGGGTTGTTTGTTTTGTGATATTGAGCTATATTAAGCTGTATGAGCCCTTGTTGGTCACATTGTTTGCATATGTTTTATCCCATTCTGTACATTGTCTTTTCATTTGTTTATGGTTTCCTTTGCCATACAAAAGCTTTTAAGTTTAATTAGGTCCCATTTGTTTATTTTTGCCTTTATTTCCATTACTCTAGGAGATGGATCCAAAAAAATAATTGCTGTGATTTATGTAAGTTTTCTGCCTATGTTTTTCCTATAGGAGTTTTACAGTATCTGGTCTTACATTTAGGTCTTTAATCCATTTTGAGTTTTTTTTTTTTTGCGTTACATGGGCCTCTCACTGTTGTGGCCTCTTCCGTTGCGGAGCACAGGCTCCGGACGCGCAGGCTCAGCGGCCATGGCTCACGGGCCCAGCCGCTCCGCGGCATGTGGGATCTTCCCGGACCAGGGCACGAGCCCGTGTCCCCTGCATTGGCAGGTGGACTCTCAACCACTGCACCACCAGGGAAGCCCCTTGAGTTTATTTTTGTATATGGTGTTAGAGAATGTTACAATTTCATTCTTTTACATGTAGCTTTCCAATTTTCCTAGCACCACTTATTGAAGACACTCTTTTCTCCATTGTATATTTTTGCCTCCTTTGTCATAGATTAATTGACCTTGAGTGCATGGGTTTATTTCTGGGCTTTCTGTCCTGTTCCATTTATCTATATGTCTGTTTTTATGCCAGTATCACACTGTACTGATTACTGTAGCTTTGTAGTATAGTCAGAAGTCAGAGAGTGTGATTCCTCCAGCTCCATTCTTCTTTCTCAAGATTGTTTTGGTTATTCTGGGTCTTTTGTGTTTCCATACAAATTTTAAAATTATTTGTTATAGTTCTGTGAAAAATGCCAATGGTAATTTGATAGGGATTGCATCAAATCTGTAGATTGCCTTGGTAGTATGGTCATTTTAACAATATTGATTCTTCCAATCCAAGAACATGGTATATATTTCTATCTGTTTGTGTTGTCTTCAATTTCTTTCAAGAGTGTTTTATAGTTTTCAGAGTACAGGTCTTTTGCCTCCTTAGGTAGGTTTTATTCCTAGGTGTTTTATTCTTTTTGATGCAATGGTAAGTGGGATTGGTTCCTTAATTTCCCTCTCTGATAGTTTGTTGTTCATGTATAGAAATGCATCATATTTTTGTATATTAATTTTGTATCCTGCAACTTTACCAGATTTATTGATGGGCTCTAGTAGTTTTCTGGTGTGTCTTTAAGATTTTCTATGTATAGTATCATGTTATCTGCAAATAGTGAGAGTTTTACTTCTTCCTTCCAATTTGGATTCCTTTTATTTGTTTTTCTTCTCTGATTGCCATGGCTAGGACTTCCAAAACTATGTTAAATAAAAGTGATGAGAGTGGGCATCCTTGTCTTATTCCTGATCTTAGGGGGAATGCTTTCAGCATTCCTTTTCACTGTTGAGGATGATGTTAGCTGTGGGTTTGTCATATATGACCTTTATTATGTCGAGGTATGTTCCCTCTATACCCACTTTCTGGCAGAGTTTTTATCATAAAAAGATGTAGAATGTTATCACATTTTTAAAGGTTACTTTCCACTTACAGTTATTACAAAATATTGGATATATTCCCTATGTTGTATAATACAGCCTTGAGCCTATCTTACACCTAGTAGTTTGTACTTCCCACTTCCCCACCCCTATATTGGCCCTCCCCCCTTTCCATGGTAATCACTAGTTTATTCTCTGTATCTGTGAGTCTGCTTCTTTTTTTGTTACATTTACTAGTTTGTTGTATTTTTTTAGATTCCACATATAAGTGATATCATACAATATTTGTCTTTCTCTGTCTGACTTATTTCACTTAGCATAATGCCCTACAAGTCCATCCATGTTGCTGCTAATAGCAAAGTTTTGTTCTTTTTTATGGCTGAGTAGTAGTCTATTGTGTGTGTGTGTGTGTGTGTGTGTGTGTGTGTGTGTGTATGTATATGCCACATGTTTTTTGTCCATTCATCTGTTGATGGACCCTTAGGTTGCTTCCATATCTTGGCAGTTGTAAATAATGCTGCTTAAACATATGTTCTTGAAGATGACTGAAGACCAGCAGAAGCCCTGTAGAGGT
Organism: Lipotes vexillifer; assembly: GCF_000442215.2. Taxonomy (NCBI): domain Eukaryota; kingdom Metazoa; phylum Chordata; class Mammalia; order Artiodactyla; family Lipotidae; genus Lipotes; species Lipotes vexillifer. The sequence goes on from NW_006773119.1 coordinate 420,713, forward strand.
GGGTGTGGTTTTTGTCTAAGGTAGTGAACTCCAATTATGTTCACATGAGAACCAAATACATTTTTAAGAGCATTATATTGGCAGAAGCACCACCAGCATGGTCTGAAATTGAGAGAGACCTTACAAAATGAAAAGGCTTTTCTATTGACAGGACCCAGGCTCAGAACACTGTTTAGCTCTAAACATTGTCTACCTCCTGTTGCAAAGGAACGATAATTCAAAGGATGGAAGCAAGAGCCCAGAGAGTAGAGCCAAAAACTATGGATAGTTATTTCTGAGCAGAAAAAGGACTAAACTTCTAAGTGAGAAACTTCTAACATTTTCCTGGCTGATTTCAGAATTGCTGTGGACCAGTGATTTCTATTTGCCTCTTGTATTCCCTTTTTTTGAATAGGAATGTCTATAGTGATTATCCTCTGCCTGCTGCATATGTGTACCTTGAATATATGTGGGGCACATAACTTGTTTCTTTAGTTCATAGGTCTTCTAATTGTGAGGAACTGTATCCTAGAAACTGTATTTAAAGAACCATACCTGAGACAGCTGAATAACAATTTGATTTAGATGCCAATATCCTGGATTTCAAGCTGAAGTTATAAAAGGATGAGACTTTTCCCCTTTCCTTTCCCTTTTCCTTTTTCTTCAGTAGGGCATGAGTTTAGTTTACACATGAGAGGAATTTAATCTGTGGTCAGAGAGTGAACTGTGGTGGTTTAAAAGCATGTCCCCCAAATTTTTGATGCTCCTCTGCTAAAAAGGTAGTTCCTTTGGTCTAGAACGTGGGCTGTACTTAAGGGCTCTAATGAATAGAATGTGACAGAAGTGACAGTGTTAGACTTCTGAAACTAAGTCATAAAAAGGATTATGTCTTCCTCCTTGCTTTGCTTTGAGAGAACTAGTTACCATGTCATGAGGACACTCAGGCAGTCCTATCGAGAGGTTTGTGTGATAAAGAGCTGAGTTCTCTTGCTAAAAGATAGAAAAGAACTGAGTCCTCCAGCCAACAACTGTGTGAAACTCAGGAAGCAGATCCTCCAGCCTCTGTCAAGCTTTCAGAAAACTACAGCCCAAACAACATCTTGACTGCAATCTCATGAGAGATTTCAAGCCAGAACCAACTAGTTCAGCCTCTGCCAGATTGCTGACCTTTAGGAACTATGTGAAATAGTATGTACTTATGTTTTAAACTGCTAAGTAATATGCTATGCAGCAATGGATAACTAACAAGTAAGCATTATCAATAAAAGTATGTTTGCAGAAAAACAGTCGTCCATTTAATTCATAGGTAACTCATATTTAACCTTTTTGTAGTGTGTAATATTTGAAACTTTAAAGTTAGTAGGTCAAAGACTGGGTAAGATATCTGACCTCCAATATATTAGAGTGAAGCTGCCCTGGGTACAGACAATATACTGTATCTTTTAGTGTTTTGGTGAATATGTAACTTGTGTGCTTCCAAATATTTTCTCAGGTGCTTTGTGACTGTTCCTTTGAATTTTACTATTTGTCTCTGCTTATCTCAAAACAGTTTAAACTGATGATTGAAATGTTGCAAAAAATAGAAACCAGATTCATTCATTCATATATCAATGTAAGCTACATTATGGGAAAAACTGTTGGAGGAATTGGTAGAGACTTATCTCTCTTCTGTTTTCAAAAACTGCATACCCAGGAGCTTTGATTTTTTTTTTTTTTTTTTGACACGTGGAGACGGTGCAAAGTATTTCTGGATTATGTAGTTAAGTACATCTTAATCTGTAAAAGTAAAAAGAGCCAGAATCCATTAAGTATTTTCAAATATTTAGGACTTTAATATTATTAAAAATCTTTTAAAAATTGACAGGGAAATACTTGAAAATGAAAAATATCTGAATTTTTCCATAAAAGTGATATAATCACTTGTAAGTGAATCATCAGCAGTAAAACTGTTTCTTGGTAACATTTAACATTTGTTTGTTGTCTTTATCCTTAATAAGAAATTCAAACTAACAGATAAAGCAGCTGAACCTTGGTAAGTGTTTGTTACTATAGGTCATGTTTTCACCAGTAATAATTAGCTTTTTAAAAATTAAAATGTCTACTAATACCCTCTCTTTCTTCCTCAGGGAATTGCTCCAAAGCTGGAATTTTCTACAACCTCAGTGATTACCGAATGTGTGATAAGTTCAAGGAAGTGCCACACTCAGGTTAAAATCATTTATTTAAAATATCTAATGGTTTAATTTATTTGTTTGTATTTATTGGGCATTTGGCAAGCATTATTCTTTTATTTTGGCTACAACTCTTTTCACATTTTTTTGATCAATCTCTAGTTTAAGTAAAACAATTATCTTAGGTATTTAGCTGTTTGGTTACATGTTAATAAGTGTGGAAGTGAAAAGCTTGGTGTACGTGGTAGATGATACTTTTTTTTTTTAATGGAAAGAAATTAGGCTGCCAGAAAGATGTTGGTTTCAAAAAGTTCCACAGAGAACTTGATTGGAGGCTTCTATGAATCTTAAAGAAATTAAAGTTCAGAGGATACCTTTTTAGCGAATGGGACCAGAGGTTCTCAGGCTGGGATATAGGTGGTTAGTGGGTATAGCTTCTTGAGTGTCTCCGATTCCTTAAGGGACTGTTGCTTAGTTTGGTGGCTGTTCTAGTGCTATCAGATCAAGAGAAGCTTCAATACTTCAGCCTAATAAGTACCTTCTATGTTTGTAAAAACTGCCTTCAGTAAACTCAGATATCTGGATCTAATATTGCATTCTGGTCTAACTTCCTACTGAGTCACCAGGATCATCTTGCTACCCTGACCACAGGTTATCTAATAATGCCTAAGCATCACTCATACATATGTGACTGCATTATGACCAGGTAACAATGGCCAGCCTGTGATGATGAGCCAGTAATATATAAAGCCTAGAGGACCCAAACAGGGCAGAACTGGACCTATGGTGGAAAAAGTAGAATGTTAATTTCCTGCATTATCAGTTTCAGAGTGAATTTGCTCAGGGTGGTAACTTGACAAGCTAACAAAGGTAAAATATAATTGTAAGGTTATCAAGGGGATCTTTCTTATTTTGTTTAGCAAGACATTTGGTATGTTAGAGTTTGGCCTAATTATTTATCTTTTAAATGCAAGCTGAAACACTGCTGCTAGAGATCTAATGATACATACTTGCCAACTGCAGAGCTGGGTTACTGACTTGTTTGGAGATATGCACTGTGCACATTTGTAAATTGTCAGAAATGCTTCCTCTGGATTCACAAAAGTTTCCTCTCCACACTGGGGTATGCCTTTACTGGGTGGGTAGAAATTTCTTTTTTTGTCAGGAGTGTAGTATACACACAGAAGAGTACACACATTCTAAGTGTACAGCTTAGTGGAAGATTCCTTACTAAATGTAGGACTTTCACCCCACTAGTAGTTTCATTGGACTAGCATTTTCCTCTGTAAGCTTTTGGCTAACTTGCCGTTTCAATGTTTGTCGTTTGTTTTTTGTTGAACAGAGATGTGAGCGAATAGGCTTTGGTGTTATTAAGAAAATATTCTTGAGAATCAGACAGATTTGGGTTCAAGTTCCTCAAAAGACTGGTTTAAAGATTAAATTAGAGAATATATGTGTCTGCACATAGCATATAATTAATAAATTTTGTGGCTGTTACTGAGGTTATTAGTTGTTTAATTAAGATAATTGAGATATAGAAGACAAAGATGAAATATAAGATGAAGATACTGTATGGTAGGCACAACAGAGTATACACTTTTACATTAAAATTCTGAATGGTAACAGCCAGAATTTTAATCTTATTTGATCTTATTTGAGAACATGCTAAATCCACTTTTTTTCCAAGTGGATATTAGTTACAATTAAAATTTTAATGGCTATAAAACAGCGTTTTCAGGTTCAAATACAGTTTAAGAATTAGACAAACCATTTTTGGTTTTTAAGAGAGGAGTGATTGAAATGAACTCTTTAAAATCATTTAGGTTTATAAATATTTATAATGATCTTTATTCCTTTTGGCACATTATTTTCAAATTTTTTGTCACAATTGATGTTTTGCCACCAATTGAATGGACTGAAAAAAATAAATATATTATTGGGATTTTCTGGAATATATCTAGTTTTCTATGTAGTCTCTTTTACCTACTGCAAAGTAGAATTTATTAGTAAATAGTTAAATATTACTAGTAACTTTATTAATATGTTTGATAATCTATATCAGGTAGCTTTTGCTGTGTAACAAGACACACTAACTTAGTAACTTAAAATGTTTCTCACAGTTGTGTGGATTGGCTGGGTGATTCTTTTGGTCTGGGCTGCCTAGGCTAGGGCTGAGTGGTCTAGGAGGGCTTCACTTGCATGTCTGGCAGCTGGCTGACTTCTTGGTGTGAGAGGGACTTTACATTCCTGGTGTTTGGCTTGATTTCAGCTGGGGTGATGGCCACAGACTCTCATCATCTAGCAGGCTAATTTCAGCTCATTCACATGTGGCAGGAAGGTTTTCTGGAGTAAAAGAAGACTAGCACTTTTCAAGTCTCCTTTTGTCACAAGTGCTATTGTCCTCGTGGCTGATCTAGGGAGCCATTTTGTGTAAAACAGTATGAAACAGCTACTATTTTAAGTTTTATTGGGCATTAATAGGATGCATTAAGGATTGATTAGGTTAGAAGGTATGAATCTGTGGTAGATACAGCATCGTTTCTAACTTCCTCTAGTGGTACTCAGCATTCAAAAGCTGTAATCAAAAAAGAAGATGGAGTTCCTTTCAGTTTGGTATAAACAAGAGGTGGGTAAGAAGGAACTTTACAGCATTGCTGAAATAGGTGATGATGGGTTCATCCGGGTCTAAAGGTAAGAGATCCTAAAAATGTATGAGGATCTGGGGAAAAGAGTTCTAGGGGCTGAGGGAGACGAAGAGGACAAGTAACAGATTCAGTGAAAATAAAAGAAGTAGGTTGAGGAAAAGGTTTGGTCAGCAAGGGGTTTTCAGAGTTTAGGGTGCAATGGATCTGTATAATGATACAATCTAAGATGAAGTAGAAAAAGACAGTTAAAGCTCAGAAATAGAAAGTCTAAGTTCTTGGAAAGATTCATTGCTTGAACATTTTATTAAACCTCAAAGGTTCTTGTCATGTGTTAATAATGCTGCTTCTGTGAGTCAGTGTGATGTCATAGAGATAGGTGAAGTGGGATGAAAAATTCTGAATTACTTGTTGAAGTCATTGAACAAGGTGGGAGAAGGTCCAGGAGCATAGCAAGAGCTAGAGAAGAAAGAAAGATGATGAAATAATCTGATGCTGCTGGTCTGTATGAAACTTGTGGACTTATTTTTCTAATCAGGAAAGTATGTTTTCTTGTTTTCCTATTTTCTTTCCTGATTGAAAAAAAAAAGTAGTTTCCTACTTTAAAAAATATTTGACTCTTCTCCTATTTCACATTTGTATTTTATTTACTTAGAAATAGATACCCTTAGCAAGTAGGGAGGTGGATTGAGAAAGTAGAGAAGGGGGAGGTTAGGATTGGTGGTTTTTCTTGTTTTTTTTTTTGCGGTACACGGGCCTCTCACTGTTGTGGCCTCTCCCGTTGTGGAGCACAGGCTCCTGACAGGCTCAGCGGCCATGGCTCCCGGGCCCAGCCGCTCCGCGGCATGTGGGATCTTCCCGGACCGGGGCACGAACCCGTGTCCCCTGCATCGGCAGGCGGACTCTCAATCACTGCGCCACCAGGGAAGCCCGGTGGTTTTTTAATGTGATAAAGTTAGGAGGATGTTCAAAGTTTCTCAACTGTCCATTTTCTCTAATATTGGAAAGCTTATAAATCTAGACAAAGCTTGAAGAGGTCTTAAATTATTTACTTGTAATCCAACTTTTTTAAGGCAGAGACTATTTGAATAAAGTATCCTAATAGCACAAAATATTTAGAAATATCATTTGTGTTTAAAATTTTAGAGTGTTAGCCAGTTTTACTAGAAGACAGAGTACTAGTCATTAAAGTTTGTAACGTGTCTTTTGTACATTTTTACTTTTTTTTTTTTTTTTTTTTTTTTTTTTTTTTTTTTGTACGCGC
>NW_006773119.1:426975-444341 GCF_000442215.2 Lipotes vexillifer
CCCGCGTCCCCTGCATCGGCAGGCGGACGCTCAACCACTGCGCCACCAGGGAAGCCCCCATTTTTACTTTTATAAAAATACAGAATTAAGATGTTATGGTTATCTGTCATTGAATTGTAAAGTTTTAGTTTGGAAGAGATCTTAAAAATCCTAATCACCTTGTATAATCCAAATTATACATTTTATGAAAATATGTATAAAGCTTTTCTTCAGATTTTCACATTGTGCAAATGTATGTAATCATGATAGTATGAGTGAAACATATAGTTTTCTCCATAAAGATTTTATAATCAACTAATTAGACATGTGTGTTGCTAAGATTACTAAACAAACCCTCTTAAATTATATAGCCAATTATTTGAATACATAATTATAAATGATAAACCAATGTTTGCATTAGTTTTTTAGTATACTGAAAAATAATTTTTTTTACTTTTTTTTTTTCTTAGATTTTTTAAATAGTGGGCTTTAACTTTCTTAAAGTACTTTTATACTTAAGAAGTGTGGTACAGTATATTTTATTAACTACTAGACAGACTTATTTTGGAGGATATGGATTTGACTTCCCTCAGGATCTACATGGATAAGAGAGACTGATCTAGTTGGCTTTGATAGATTATATGTGCCTTAAATTACTTTTTGAGGTTTTTTCTACCTGTAGTTATATATATATGTATATGGTTTACCCAAGGGTCATAATATGTATAAAATATATCTCTCCTGACCAAATGAATTTTATTTTTTATGTTTAGGATAAATTTATTCACCATACGGCTCCAGTTGAAAAATCACATGGCAGACTGCAAACCAGAACATCAAGGTCACAAAAGAAAACATCCAAATCACCTGAGAGAAATAAATATTGCATAAATGCAAAAAACTACGAACAGCCTACAATTTCTTCAAAATCACACTCTCCATCTCCTTACACAAAAAGACGCATGTGTGAGCTATCTGAAGACACTAGGCAGCGGCTGGCCCATTTAAATCTGGGGCCCTATGAATTCAAAAAAGAAACAGATAAACCTCCATTTGTGATTAGACATGTATGTGTTCTCTGAAACATTTCCATTTGAAACTGATCTAATCTGTTCTTCCACTAAAATATTATTCTCAAATTTCTTTCAACTTCTAGCTTATATTAATAATTTTCTTTCCTGAACTGTTAACCTAGCAATCTAAAATGGAAAATTAACTTGATAAAAGAACATTCTTTTGCAGCCTTTAAACCAGACAGAGATCAAGCTCCATTATGAATGCCATGTTAAATCCTCTCAGTAGCCATTTCCTTTCCTCTCATACAGTGGACCGTGTAATAACTTTACAAATTGAACTGAGATGTAATTGACATTAGTTCTAAAATGGCAGAGTAGGGCATTAAAAGAGGACCAAGTTTTCTTTGTGGAAAGGAAGACACCCTCCTCCCCCAGCCTTTTAAAAAATTATAATGGAAAAGTAAGTTTCTCTTGAAATTATGTCCCTTGGATAAACCTTATATAATGGATCTTTGAAGTAAGTCTTTATTTGATGGGAAGAGGAAGGCCTTTGAAAGAAAGAGTTAACTTCAAGGGTAACATAGTTTCTAATCTTTCTATATGGAAGCCTGTTTTGGTATGGTTTGAGTTTAGAGCTTGTGTCCATATAGTCAAATAGACTCTGGATAATTTTAAGGGTCTATAATCAGAATATTTTAAAAAAGACTTTCTCAGAATCTTCATAATTTCTTTAATTTTTATCAAAATATATTACCTTAAAAGTATTTCTTTAAGAAAAGCTTGCAAATTAATAAAAATTGTTTTATATAATAATAAACTTGAAGATTTAAGTGCCTATAGAAGCAAAACAACTTTGGGGATGTCTATGAAACACTTTCTGACTTTGTTTCTAATGCATTTTTTTCCAAATTTTAAAACGTAAATATCAGTACAAACATGTAAACATGCTCCTGTGATGGTCTAATAGCTTTTTTAACATACGCCACCTAGAAGTTCAGATTTTCTTTGTGATACCTTTTTAAAAAAATTTAGCTGTGCCTTAAGCAATATTTCATTCCATTTTCATATTTTGACTATGAATCCTTTATTATTTTAGCCTAAGTAATAGATTTTTTATTGTAAAAAAGAAAATTTATAATATAATGGACACTTTTAAAAGATAATATTTTATTGAGATTATTGTGATTATACTTGTCTTATTCCTATAGAACTTGTTTATAGGTTCTGGTCACATTTTTTTTTGTTGTTTGAACAATATCCAGATATATTTACTTGCTTGTTTGATGGCAATTTCAGAATGCCTTTAATTCTGTTTGCTCATAATTGCAAATTAAATTGAAAAGAAAGGACATGCTAAATTCTAATCTGAAGAAATATTAGCATTTTAATTAAAATGCCTATGTACGAAGATAACCAGGAATATTTTGAGCGTTAGCCACATAAAAGTTGCTTAGGGAAATAACTGCTCTTAAAATGTTTATTATTATTTTCATGTCACTGTTCAAAATAGAATAATTTTAATAATGCTTGGTATAAATCTTCACATTTTTATTTAAATGATTTCCCTTTCAGCTTTCCATTGAACAGAAAGAAATATATACTTCTAAGCTTATAAAATTGCTTACATTATTGTATAGGACTAGATTTTTTCCAACTGTATAAATGTATGCCTCTCTCAGCCCCATAGGCATTCATGATTTTAAAAGCACTTAACAAAATTGGTAACCAAACAAAATTTTAATTTGATACATGAATATGCAAAATGTAATACGTTTAGGAAAGGCATTCTAGTTTTACAAACACTGTATAAAAAGTAATCTTAAAGAATAAGAAGCCATTTCAGGAATCTAACTAGTACTCTCCCAAACTGGCACAACCATCCTATAAGAGTTAAACTGCATTCTTTGCTTTTTTATTTATGCAGAATAGGATTTTTTTCTATTGTGGTAAAATACTCATAACATAAAATTTACCATTTCAACCATTTTAAAGTGTATAATTCAGTGACATCAAGTATATTCATATTGTGGTGCAGCTGTCACCACTATCTAGTTCCAGAACTTTTTCATCACCCTAAGTGGAAACCCCATGCTCATTAAGCATTCACTCCCCATTTCTTTCCCCAGCCCCTGGCAACCACTGATCTGCTCACTATCTCTATGGACGTACAGTGTTTGACTTTTTGTGTCTTTTTTCATTTAGCACAGTGTTTTCTAGTTTCATTCATGTTGTAGCATGTATCAGTACTTGATTCTTTTTATGACTGAATAATCCATTGTACATTTTGTTTATCCGTTAATCTGTTGATGGACATTTGGGTTTTCAACTTTTAGTTATGTGAATAGTACTTCTATGAACATTCATACACAAGTTTTTGTTTGAATACCTGTTTTAATTCCCAACTGCTTTAAGACCTAGGAGTGGAATTGCTGGGCCATATGGCAATTCTATGTTTAACTTCTTCAGGAATTGCCAAACTTTCCCACAGTGGTTCCTCCATTTTGCTTCCACCAGCAATGTGTGGTGGTTCCAATTTATCCACATTCTCACTAACATTCTCACCACATTCTCATTTTGTTGTTTTATTTTTATTGTAGCCATCCTGAGGAGTGTGGAGTGGTATCTCATTATGGTTTTGATTTGCATTTCCCTAATGACTAATGATGCTGAGCATCTTTTCACATGCTTGTTGCCATTTGCATATCTTCTTTGGAGAAATGTCTATTCAAGTCCTTTGCCCATTTTTAATTGAGTTGTTTGCCTTTTTGTTGAATTCAGTTGTAAATTTTCTGTTATATATTTAGGATTCTAGATCCTTATCAGTTATATGATATGCAAATATTTTTTCTCATTCTGTGGCTTGTCTTTTCACACTCCTTTTTTTAAAGTTAAATTTTAAAAAATTGTGGTAAAATATGCACAATATAAAACTTACTATTTTAACCATTTTTAAGTGTACATTTTAAAGTGTACACATTAAGTACATTCACGTTGTATAATCATCACCACCATCTATCTCCAGAACATTTTTCATCTTGCTAAACTGAAACTGTACCCATTAAACAATAACTCCCCATTCCTCTTTCCCCTTTTTGTCTCTATGAATTTGACTATTTTGGGTACCTCATATAAGTGCTACATAATATATACAATATTTGTCAATTTGTGAATTGCTTGTTTCACTTAGCATAAAGTCATCAAGCTTAACTCATGTTACAGCATGTGTCAGAATTTTCTTCCTTATTACGGCTGCATAATCTTTTACATGTATATACCATATTTTGTTTATTCATTCGTCTGTTGATGGACACAGGTTGCTTCTACCTTTTGGCTGTTGTGAATAATACTGCTGTGAAAATAGTATAGAAATATCTATTCAGGCCCTGGTTTCAGTTCTTTTGGGTATATACCCAGGAGTGGAATTGCTGGATCGTATGACAATCCTATTTTGAGTGTTTTGAGGTGCCACTATGCTGTTTTCCATAGTGGCTACACCAATTTACATTCCTACCAAGAGTGCACAAGTGGTTCAGTTTCTCCATATCCTTGTCAACACTTGTTATTTTCTGGTTTTTGATAATGGCCATCATGACGGTGGTAAACTAGAAGTTTGATTTGTACTTCCTTTATGATTAGTGATGTTGAATGATTTTCCATGTGCTTATTGGTCATTTGTATATGTTTTGGAGAAATGTCTTCTTAAGTTCTTTGCCCAACTTTTAATTGAGTTTTTTTAGATTGAGTTTTAGATGTTTCTTTATATATTCTGGATATTAATGCCTTTTCAGATAATGATTTGCAAATATTTTCTCCTACTACATGGGTTGTCTTTTCACTTTCTTGATATTGTCCTTTTATGTACAAAGTTTTTAATTTTGGTAAGTAGAGCTGTCTTTTTTGCACAGATTTATATCATTCTGACTTTTTTTTTGTTAGAAAATGTGGATAACTGTTAATATCTTTTATTACTATACTCAGAATGCTGACTCCTGAACACAGCCAAGTAAAGACACTAAATTCAAAATCTATATGCTAAGGAGATAAGTAGTAAATGGCTAAACTTGTTTCTTAAATGTGGCAAAGTAAGATTTCCCTGTTTTTAACTTTGTAATAGGAAGCAAACTAGGCAATAAAGTAATGGACATTTCAACTATAAATCTGTTCGTTTTAGAGTGGATTCAAAATATAATTAAAATTTTCTGGAGCTTAACTTAAATTTTATTTAAAAACAAACAGCAAAATACTTGGCTAAGCTCTGATCTTGGAACATCCTTGAACTGTATAGGCAGTATCATGTTAACTTGATGATATGTGATCTATGTACTTCAATCGATTTTCTGATGCCATGAGACTGAAAAAAATATTTAAGCTCCTTTTTACATTGAAATCTTCCTTATTCTAGGTTGATCCCCCAAGTCCCAGGGCTGATGCTTTATTTGGATCTTCTGGCAGAGACTGTGAAAGAGATGGATGGTCCAGGCTGCACAATGGTTAGCTACAAGTTATCTCTCTTTATTTGTTTTAGTTCTCTTGGCTACATTCAAGTCTTTATCTTGGCATCAATTAATAAAAACAGAATCTTGTCTGTATTGGAAAATATGGTATAATGCCACTTTTTACAACTTGTGGGACACCCATGTCGGTACTTTCTAAAAATAATAGAATTTCTGTGCTGCTATAAACCATCTTCATCTTTGAGACTCAAAACACATATTAGCATATTAAAGGCTATGATACCTTTTAGTAAAAAAAAAAAAAAAAAAAAAAACTTTTTGTTTTGCTCAACAATTTCTAAATTTATTTGACCATGAAACCTTTTCCTCTCCTTAACATATATTACTTAGTTTATGGAACAGGCTTTGGGAAACACCATTGTAAAAAGAGTTCAGGTTTATTGGTTTTGGACATACATTTACACATATATTTGAATACTTTCTCTACCACTTATTTATAAACTGGGCATTCTTGAACAAATCACTTTAACTACTCTGATAATCAGTTAGTTTATTGAAGAATGAAGATAACATGATAAATATCACCATGTAAAATGCTCTAGCACACAGGACACTTAATAAATATCAGCTGTCAAAATAATACTTATTTATATTTCTGGAAAGATAATGTCCTTTAGGTTTAGTTTATAATATTTTTTTTTCATTTTTAGGCCTGGTCCTCATGGTTAGATAAGTTGTTTCTTAAGTTCAATATAAAGATGATTTTTATGAAGAAGATTAAATAGTATTTTATAATTAGAGATATGTAAGTGTTAATATCTGTAGACATTAGCTAGTCAGTTCACCAAGTATCCACCAGCAGCCTTTAAGTTAATTTACTGCACACTAAAAAAAAAGGCATAGAAAAGTGAGTGAAAAAATACAATCAACATGTAGTGAGCTCTGTCTTTTTGTTTCTAAATGCTAGTGTATAATCTGTTTTTAAAAATTGGGATATGAAACATTCTTATCTGAGAACATGAAGAGTTTGTGCTCATTTATTTTGCTTTTTTAGCACTAACTAGGAGATAAATGGGGTGATCAATAAGTCTTTCATACTCAGAATAACAGATTATATGAAATTAGGAACAGATGTTATACTCTTGGACTTTCCCCTCCAAGGGATGTTTCCCCTCTTGGACTAAATTTATAGACATAGAGTAAATAAGCTTTCAGAACCAGAAAATTGAAAATAGCTTCAATATAGACATTTCTTTGGAAGATGTTTGTAGAATGCACTTAAATGTCTGATTTCCCTTGACAATTATTATGTATTTGCCAGCAGAACTGTTATAGTTTCTAGTAACTTCTAATCAAAACAGTCAGCTGCCTGTGTAGAGGTACAATCAGAGAGGTCAATAATGAGGTGCTTTTTTTTCTTTTTAATTTGACATAATTTCAGACTTACAGAAAGTTGAGATAGTACAAAGAATTCCCCTACACCTTTTACTCAGAGTCCACAAATATTAATATTTGCTTTTCCCTCTTCTTCTCTCTCTTTCTCCTCCCTGCCTCCATCTCTGTATGAGTGTCTGTATAAACTTTTCTTGACAAGGACATTGCCATGGGCTGATATGTGTCCCTTAAAGTTCATATGTTGAAACTCTAACCCCCCAGTGATGGTATCTGGAGACGGGTCATTACCTTTGGGAGGTAATTAGGTGTAGATGAGTTTATGGAGTGGGGTCGTCATGATAGGATTAGTGCCCTTATAAGAAGAGACACCAGAGGTCTTGCTTTCTCTCTCTCTCATGTAAGGACACAGCCACAAGGCAGCCATCCTCAAGCCAGAATGAGAGCTCTCACTGGAACCTGGCTGTGCTGGCACCCACATCTCAGACTTCCAGCCTCTAAAACTATGAGAAATAAATGTCTGTGGTTTAAGCCACCTAGTCTATGGTAGATGACAGCCTGAGGAAACTGATACAGTTGTTTTCTTAATGTGATGCAAGTATCAAAACAGGAAATTAATGATATAATGTTAACTAAGCTATAAACCTAAGTCATATTTTGCCACTTGTTCTAGTAATATCTTTATAGCAAAAGAAATTCCACAACATACATAAGGTTCAGTTGCCATGTCTCTTTCTTTAGTTTTCTTTAATATGGATCAGTTTCTTAGTCTTTCTTTGTGTTTAATGATGTGATAATTTTGAAGAATAAAGGCCAGTTTTTTAATAGATCTCCCTCAATTTGGGTTTGTTTGATTTTTTTTCCCTCATGATTAGATTTATTCATTTTCCCCCAGAATACAACAGAAGTGATGTATTACTCTCAGTGCATCATGTCGGGATGTATGTGATGTTGCTTTGTTACTGGTGATGTTAATTTGCTCACTTGATTAAGATGGTGTCTGCTCGGTTTCTCGAGCATGAAGGTGCTATTTTCTTCCTTCCCTTTGTAATTATGGGAAGATTGAGATTATGTAATTCTCTTCGACTTCGACCCCCTTTAGCATACATTGATGATTCTTGCCCGAAACAATTTATTACAGTGATGTTTACCAAATATTTTTTTAAGTTCCATTTTTCTTTATACATTTATTATTTGCCTTTTACTATAAAAAGTTTTCCCTTCTCATTTCTCTAATTTTAATTCCCCTATTCTTTGGACTACTTTTTTTTTTGTTCTGGTTGGCAGTTCAGCAATTGTACTTTGGGTTCTTATCAGCTATTTAAATACATATGTGAATTTCTTATGATAGAATATCTTACACATAGTGAATTTTCACTTATGACTATCTTTAATGAAAATTCTTCTTGAACATTTTCTTACCAAATTATCTTGCCTAATAATTCTTAAGTTCCTATAGGTTACCATTTTCACCAACATTGATTGATTTAGTCCTCATAATAATGTGAAGATGGATGTAACTATATTTGATCAGGAAGAGTGACAGAGGCTTAGAGAGGTTACGTGATATGTTGGAGAGCTACAGAATAGCCATGTACAGTGTAGAACCCAGGTCTTCTAACCCCAACTTCCTTTTTTGTCCACCACTCTCCTACCACTTTTCCTACTTTCATTTAGGTGTATTTTTTTTAATAAAATTTTCAAATTTTCTCTGTCTGGAATTTCCTTGATATATAATTCTAATTGTAATTTGTGCAGTCCTTTTGAATAAACTAAGTATCTCTTACACCTCAAGAATATATGGAAGCTTTATCCAATCATTTGTGCATTTTAAAGAGGAAATCAAGAGCAACATCCTGGCCTTTTTCAATTTTGCTTAGGATTTAGGAAAGATATTAGACTCTGTCTCCCCCTTGGAGGAAACGTCTCTTATTCTCTTCATTGAAGATTCTGTTGTGAGTTTCAATTCTACACAAGACTGTAATCTTTTATGAGCTTCCACTAGTCCCTTTGTTAGATGGTTATTATTTTTATGTCAAATAAATTGGAAATAACATCCCAAATCCTAATAGGTCTTATCTTGAGTAGATAGCAATAAATGGTAATATTTTATTCTTTTCTGAATAAAATGCATGTAGTCATCATGTATATACTTTTCAGCAAAATATCTGATTTGTTTGTGTGCCTCCTTGTTTTACAGGGTGTCATTTGTAGGAACTCCTTTTTTAGTTTCTTTAATTCTCTTATTTATAAAACATTTTTAACAGACTTATTGAGGTATAATTTATATATCACAAAATTCACTTGTTATAAGTTTACAATTAAATAATTTTTAATAAATTTGCACAGTTGTGAAATCACTAATATCTATTTTTAGAATAAAAGGGGAGAGAGAGCATGAGTGAATGAGTGAGCACACCAGAGCTCAAGTGCAAGATCTGACTGTCTCTTCTTATAAGGGCACTCTTTCCATTATGAAGCCCCACCCTCATGACCTCATCTAACCCTAATTACCACCTAAGGGTCTCATTTCCAAATACCATCACTTTGAGAGGTAGGGCTTCAACATATGAATTTTGGGAGGACACAAATATTCAGTTTGTAACACTGATTTCATGAGATTATTGGAGAATCAAATAATAACTAATAGTATTGTGTTTTCTGCTAGCCACTATTCTAAATGCTTAATATTTCATTGATTAATTACTCACAGTAACCTCAAGAATTTTAGATGCTATTATTTATCCTCATTTTACAGATGAAGAAATCTGAGATTTAAGGAAGTAGAGTAAGTTGTTCAAGGTCGTGCATGCGTGCGCGCGCACGCGCGCGCGCATACACACACACACACACAATCTAAATTAGCTCTTTTTCTTCATACTTTCCTTAAGTGTGACCCATTCATTAAGGCCCAGCTCAACTTTTTCCTCCTTTAGGAAGTTTTTCCTCATGCCCTTCAACTTTGAGAGATCTATCTCTGATATGACTTTTTAATAGCATTAATTGTCTATACCATTCTGATTTAGCCTGTTCTTTTATGCTGCTGTTATTCAACTTGGTATAACTTAAGTAAATTATAAGCACTTCACGACCATGGGCTGTGACTTTTATCTCCTCTATCTCCTGCATTTAGAATATAGTTAAGTACGTAATTGTTGGTAAAGGTGATTAAATGTGAACATTAGGAAACCTCAGATCAAAGTAATAGCTTAATTTATAAAAGTGAAAGAAAATTATATAAATTTGTCTGAATTAGGATAAGTTTATAAATGGTTTGTGGAGAGCAGAAGACATTCCTGTGTTTTAATATATTGATATTTTGAATATTAGCTACCAAAAAGAATATATATTATGTATAGAAATTATTACCTTAATTTTCAAAGTTAGCATGTTTGGAGAATTAGACTCAGTGTGTCCTTATCATTCGTTTATTTCTTCTGCTACTTGTGGCCATGTTGTACATTAGACTTTACAGAAGAGGAGTTAGGTTGGGAGTTAGTTTTATTTTGAATTTTGAAAAGCAGTTGAAGTAAGTTGGACCTTACTGAATTAAATGTGTGAAAGACACAATGTTGTGAAAGACATTAATGTTTCAGCTGCCCTCTATAATGGCTCAGAACACTTGGAGAACAAACATCTTGTGCTATAAATGAAAGCTAATTGACTAAATATAGACTATCCTGGGTCTCTATCCATATAGCATTTTTTTTTCTGTACAAGGTGGTTTGGGAAGGTAAAATGTAGAATGTTAGAATGTTTTTGGCTGGAATGTATTAGTAAAGAAGTAGAATTGCAAATTATGGTTCTGATTTTCTTATCTATCAATATAACAGAGATTATAATACTTAAAACTTGACTCCTTCAAGTAATGAGTAAAACCCCAAATCTACATCTACAATGTAGTGGTCTGTGGCTTAGGGAGAGATTTGGAATAGCTTTATAGTCCACTGTTGTAGATGCTATGCTAGGCACTTTTATAAATTGTATAATCATCACGATAACTCTCTGAGGTAAGGTAAACATTGTCTTCATACTCTTAAAATGAGGAATGAAAAACAGATTAATTGTATAACTTGACCAAACTAACATGTATGATAAGTGGTGGAAGTTGAACCTGGCCTTGTTTGACTTAGAATTCAATAGTAATGATGTTGATAATGCTGTTAGTAATAATAGTTAACATTTATTGTATTGCCTTACATGTAATATCTAATGTAATCTTTAAAACAATATTACGAAAGAGGTACATTAGTCCAGTGGTCCCCAGCCGTTTTGGCACCAGGGACTGGTTTCGTTTAAGACAGTTTTTCCACTGTGGAGGTGGTGGTGGGGTGGGGAAGGGGGATGGTTCAGGCGGTAACGGGGAGCAATAGGGAGTGGCAGATGAAGCTTTGCTCACTCACCCGCTGCTCACCCCTCCTGCTGTGCGGCCTGGTTCCTAACAGGCCAAGCACCGGTATCAGTCTGTAGCCTGGGGCTTGGGGACCCCTGCATTAGAAAATTGAGGAATCTGAGACTTAGAAAGATTAGATAATGTGCCCAGGGCCATATTGGAAGTGCTGGAGCCTGAACTGTAATGCACATCTATTTGTCAGCAAGATCTGTACACTACAGGACAGTATGCTCCCACCCTCTAAAGCTGGTCCTGTTTACATTATGCTCACTTAATTCAAGTGTGGACTCCAAGATTAGGAACACATGTAGTTTGGCAGTATCTATCAAATCTATATATTCAAATTATATTTCATCATAAACTGGTTTGTCAACTAAAAATTATCTATTTCATATAGACAAATTGGTTTATAAACTAAAAATTAATCAGGCCTGTATCAGATATCTCCTACTCTAATGAAAATACTATTTGAAATCACTTAATTGCTGAAGAACTGATACAGATTTTAACTTGTTGCTTATCATCTTTGTAACATTATTGAAGGATTTTTAAGATATTTCTGAAAACTGATGTATGAAGATATAATCGTAGAAACAGAGTGATTGTAGGAAAAATCAAAGATGAAAACAAATTTCTTCTTTTGGATAGGAAATATTTATAGTTTCTTTTGTACATCCTTTTTTAGGTCATTCTCATCTTGGCTGCTACCGACCCAAGGATTATAAGGTATGTAGTATAAATTACAGGACAATAATTATCCTGGCTTTCAGATTAGAGCATTAGTAAATGTCTTATATGTATGGTCAGATATTATCATATTCATTTAGTCAAGAAATTTACAAACAATAATTGTCATATTATGGAATGTCATTATTTTGTGTATGTTGTCAGGTGGTAGGATAGACTTTTCATTGAGTGTCTTGCTACAAATATTTTGTGACTTTTGATTGTTCATTACTTGTTTGTGTATATGTGTGTGTGTGTGTCTGTGAGACAGAGACAGAGAAATTGGTTGCTACTTTTAGGGATACTTCACACAGTAGTATTTCTAAATTTCAGTCATTCGTAGAGCAACCTCATAATTTTTACAATACCTGCATGTAATTTATGCTGTCTTTTAAAAATTCACCTTGTTTTTATTTATTTCACCAGTGTAAATGAAAAATCAGTATCATATACTTTAAATGGATGATAGCCTTAAAAATACAGCAAAAACAAAACAACGTTACTAAATTCTGGCTAGAACACTATTGTTTTCCAAAGGCTCTGAGACATGTTCTCTTTTTCTTAAAATGAGATAAGCAATGATAGACAGGTATAGGAGACATACCAATAGCTAACTGAAGATTTCTGATTGAAAGAGAATTGAAAAGAAAATATATTTTTTCTTTTGGGATTCAGTACCCTTTTAGTGTATGTCCATGTGCTATATAAAATAATCTTGTGTATCATCTAAATTCATTTTGGGTACCATACTCAGTTATCTGCTACACCACTAGTAGTTCATGTTCTACATTTTGAGAAGTACTGCCCCAGAGTTTTTCTTTTCTGTCCCTAAGTGTAAGCTTCTTAATAAGAAGAGGCATCATAGTTGGGAAAACAAAACAAAACAAAAAACTTAGCTTTCCTTATAATACCGTTGTTTATTTACTTGAAAACAATTTATCCCATGCTTACTGGCACTGAACAGCATAGCTCTTTGCCATGCTTTGATTGTGATAAAAGAAATATGGAACAAGCCAAGGCACCATGTGACTAAGGGGCCAGATCTACCAGAGAGTCAGAATCATCAAGGTGGAACTTTATAAAAGTTTATTCCAGGCCTACTAAATTAAAATTGTTGAGACCGTAGACTAGAAATTTTTATTTTAAACAAGTTTCCAGTGATTCTTATGCAACTCTTGCTGTCTATCCAAGGATTGGTATTTGAGAACTACTAGTATAGATGTGGATATAGCACTTGAATAGAACCATTCCTTGTATAGCATTTGTATAGGGTCGTGCCCTTGCTTAAGGCTGTCCCTAGAGGAGTGTGGGCCTGGCATAATTCCCCTGGTGCAGACCTACCCTATTATGTGGAATTTATTCAAACACATACATGGGTACTGATCTGTGTAATATATATGTGCATGCATGCGCACGCACACACACGCATCAAGAAGCATAATGTTTGTTGTCTTGCATGGGGCCCAGGGAAGTTACCTTAGTTGTAATACCAAAGGGACAAGCCTATCTTCAAGTCATGTTTCACAAGTTTTATTTATTTTCTTCTTTATTTGCATCTTTGTTTTTTTTTTACTAATCTGTAAGTTCCAGAATGGCAAGGATCTTATTGATCATGCTTATTGACAATTGCTACATATTGTCTGATATACGGTGTGGATTCCTAAAATATGCGTTGCGTGAGTGGGTTATGAAGAGAAAACAAGTAAACCAAATACACAAAAGTATAGAATGGGGAGAAAGGTATAAAGTTTATAGGACACTAATCTTTATCCTAAGGTAACTATAATCCAATTCTACATTGACTGGTCCATTTAGAGGTAGGTGATATATTTAGAATCCTCTTTTCTAAATGAATTCTTTAAAAGAACTTCACTTCTATTCCTCTTTAATATCCACCCACCCTCACCTCTGTATTCTTCACTTTTAGAGTTAGAGTAGAAGTTATCATTCATACCACCTTTGTAAAGCTGTGGGTGGTAAGTGAGCTCACAGGATTATTTCTGTATTGAAGAGGTAGATTTTCACAGAAATACATATGCAGCATTGAACAGTGCTGTCTTTTCTATGAAAAATATAAAGGGCTATTTTCTTATAGGCATGTAGTAACTGGTAGTGGAACACTATAGGATTTCTACAAGGAGAAGAGTTGTGAAACTAGGAGTGCTTTGCAAAAATTTTTTAGAAAAGTGGGGCTTGGCCTGAGTTCTGTTGAGAAATATATTCTGCAGAGGCAAGGGAAGAGAGAGAAGAGTGTCTTAGAAGGAAAACAACATGAAAAAGCCTTGGAGTTTAGAATAAGTACATTGTCCTGGAGGCAAGGGGGAAACTACTGGTCTGGCTTGAGTGGAGGGCATATATTGAGGAATAATGGCTATTTAACATATTTATTTTCTATTTTTCCTACTTCTTCATACCTATTATATCTGCCGCCTCCCTCTTTAAGATTTCTAGTTACTTGGTCATTAGCTGTTCTTTTGGCCAAAGTCACCTCTCTTTACCGTGGATGCATTATAATCAGCTGTTCTATAAATACAAAGTTCTCAGAAAAAGAACACACCTCTCAACCTGCCTCCCTATATCTTTATTGTTCCCTGTTTCTTCGTCCTTTCATTGCTAGACATTCAAACGAATGACCCAATGCAGCCAAAAATTAATTAGTTAATTTAAAAAAAATAAAAGCCTGGAAGTGAATTAAGTCACTTCTTATATTCCATTGACAAGAACTAGTAACATCTAGAAGCAAGATGAGGAAGGTGGCTAGCAAATAGAGATCCTAGTTAGGCAGCTGTTTTCCACTGAAGAGGGGTCATAGATTTTAGTAGACCACTGACCATATCTGTCATAGTCTGCCTATCTGCCACCAAATATCCCTTTCTTCCCTCACACAGAACATACTTCTGTCCTCTTCCAGGAAAATCACTTGAAGTTCCATCATTCAAGTTCCACTTGAATCTAGCTTGAAGTTCAGGATCTTTGAGTGTTGGATAAGCCAGATCCAGATAGACTCCCTGTGATCCAGTGACCTGTGAACCAAGACAAGTTACTTCTCCCCTCCCTCACCTTCTCACTCTACCTGAACCTCATTTCTGGTATGTTTTGTTAGAGCAGGGATAGGATAACTGGAAAAAAATGGTGCTCTTATTTGCAAAAGGGAGAAATAGAGAATGAAGAGCAGTTACTAGTCTACAGCAAT
The DNA here is from genome assembly GCF_000442215.2 of Lipotes vexillifer. NCBI lineage: Eukaryota > Metazoa > Chordata > Mammalia > Artiodactyla > Lipotidae > Lipotes > Lipotes vexillifer. The sequence goes on from NW_006773119.1 coordinate 442,129, forward strand.
GATAAATGCTGCTGGGCAAGCTTTGTGAACCTAATAGGCAGGTGCCCCGCTGCCCTGATAGGAGAGGAATGTCCTTTCTTAGACCTTGCTCTCCATGGGCCCTGACTCTACCCTGCAGCTGGCTTTTCCATGTCCATTTATTATCCCACATGGCAGTGAGTTATCCTCTCTGAAATGGGTTTGGAGGATTTGATCTCTTGGGACTGCATAGTTTTCTAGCCCACTTCCTACGGTTAAAAATTTTGGGGCCTGAGAGCTATTTTATAGACTTAGGCTCTTAAAGGCCAGGTTCTTGATTTCTTAGGCAATATAGACTTAGGCAAGTATCAACTTCTCATTTCTTTGCTTGCAGTCAGTTTAATGTTTCAGTAAATACACACAAAGTTGTTTTCTTCCCTCTAAATATAATTCTGAAGTCTGATTTATTTCTTTAGTTCTTATGCCTTTTAATGGCACTTACCTTTTGAGGCCTTTTGAAGTAGGCTCAGATGGGAAGTAACCTCCTCAATATGTTTTTTGTCTTAGGATTTCGTTTCTCTGTTTCAAAGTTTTAATGGCCCTTTGTTCAAAGCTCAAAGCCTTTTTCTGTCTTAACCTTCTACATTTTGTGTCCACACGCAGTTGGCACTCACTTTTCCTGGCCCTCGACTACTAAAATCTTTCTATACTATTTCATTTCTGCTCTCAAACCAATCTCTCCTGAGCTCGTCATTCTTGAAATCCCTTGCTCAGTATAAGTAAAAGCCAACACACACTACATCTCTTGCCCTTTACAGCTATTTTCCTAGAGATAATAAGCTTGAAAGTTATGTGGTCTATCTTCCCAGCTGTTGCAGGCCACAGTTTTATTTTGCTACTGCATTATTGGATCTTAAATTTTCAATCCTCAAGTATCTATTCCCTTGCTTCCTGCTCCTGACTTACAGGCCAATGCATATTTTGGTCTATGTTAAGACCAGTACAGTAAGATACTGATTTCTGAATTGTTTGGGGTAATGCTATTTGCTATAGAAATAAACCTACAAACTTCAGAAAGTTAATATAATAGAAATTTAGTTTTTATTCACATAATAGTTAATTTAGGGTGCCTCTAATCTGCATACTATTTTTCCGTGCAGTGACCCCATTCTGTGCCTTTGCCTTACTCTAGAGCTTTGCTGTCCTCTTCACATGGTGGAAAATAAAGGAGAACCTGAAGAGGCATATCTCTTTCTTAAAAACCTTGGCCTGGAATTGACACATAACATTTTTACCTACACTCTGTTTGCCAAGAACTAATCAGATGGCCACACCTGGATGCAAGGATTGCTTCTCAGCAGTAATTCTGCTCTGGAGGAGGGAAAGATGAATTGTGATGGAAAGCTAGTTATTTCTTCTGTCACATCTAGAGTGCCTTGTCCCTCTCCCCTCCCAACTTCTCTCTTACCATTAGGAAAGATGATATGACTGAAACTCTATTATGCTAGAAATAAAAAAATTAGCAAAACTAGAAACTCTCTCTGCCTGAATTCATGGATATTTCATGATGATGAGGGAGATAGGTAATAATAAAATCACAAAAATAAATATATACTTGGAACTGAGATAAATATCATGGGGGACATGCATGCTAGCTTGGACTAGTTATATATTAGGAGGATTTGAACTGGTGAAGGAAAAAGGAAAAAGGATCTTGAGGACTGGTGATTGCTCTTGAGCTCTGAAAGTGAGTAAGAATTTACTGTGTGAAAAGGAGGGAAGGACATGTGCAAGGGAAAAGTGAAAGTAGCATTTATAAAGGTTCAGTGGCTAGGCAACTAAAAGACCAGTGTTGCTAGGAGTGAAAGACATGGGTAGGTGCATGATATAAATTGAGGCTGGAGTAGTAGATAGGGATCACATCTTTTTCGCCACGTTAGGAATTTTGATAGTTATCCTAGGTACAATGGGAAGCAAATGAAATTATTTTAAACAACAAGATGATACAGTTGGATTTGTACCTTGTGAATATTACTCTTGATTGTAGTATGGACTAGGAAAAGAATGGATAGTAATATACAAGTTAGTAGACTATTGAATAGTCAACGTGAGAAATGATGATGGATTGGTTTGGGGTGATAGTAATGGAGGTCGATTGCAGTGGAGATATTACACAGATATTTAGGATTAATGTTGACAGAAAAGTAGACTTGACAAATGGAAAAGATATACAATGTTCTCCTAGAGAAAGAGTG
>NW_006773119.1:444351-509229 GCF_000442215.2 Lipotes vexillifer
GTCAATATCATAAAGATATTCTTCTATGTAGGGTAATTAAAAAATTAACAAAATCTCAATAAAAATATCTCGAGGCATTTTTTTTTTAATTTCAGGAACTAGGCAAAAATAGGCAGGAAAACTTTGAAAGCAGAGAGCATTGGAAGGGGCTTAGCCATGCAATGTTAAGACTGATTCATATTTCTAACTTTCACAACTCAGTGTTTGATGACACCATTTATTGGGATAGGAAGCGTGCAAAGGCTAGTTTAAAGTCCACAGAACTCTAAATTCTGCTGCAGATTCCTGGTTATCTTGTTTAGATGCTGGAGAGTGTCTGACTGTTCAGCTCAGAAACAGACCAGAGCTTAAAAATCAACCATATGGCACTTGATGTATTCTGAAGGGGATTTAATTTTAAGAAGTCATTGAGCTTTTGTTTCTAGCAGGTCAGATGGGAATGAAAGCAGACAGAAAGAAGGATAGAGATCTGAGGTAATGGAGGAGCATAGGACAGGAAATAAGAAATAGTGGGATAAAAGCCATTTCTCTCAATGGTATGTGAGGGTATCTAAACAAGACATAGTTTTATATTTTCACATTTTTAAAAATTTACCTTGGCCAGCAAATCTTTTACGGAAGCAATTCGTAGACTCAAAAATATTTTGGAATTTTTGTTAGGCCAGTTAAGAAGTGCAGACCATTGGATGTGTAGGATTTTGCTCCTTTCTATTCTAATGCATCTTTCACATGAACAGTTTTGTTCATATAAAAAAACCGTCCAAAGTGGCCACTGTAATTCTAAAATATGCTTAGTGAAATTATGCTATTTGGAACAATAAGTGTAAAATTTTAAATTATAGTATAAATATATGTAAGATGATGGAAAGTTTGAATCTAACTTGGAGGGGGCATGGGCCTAACCTGAAACACAGGCATAAGAGTCTGTCAGTGTCGGTCAATATGTTCCTTGTACACCTTATGTCTTGGGCCCCAACTTAGTGGTTGGTTTCTTAAATTGGAGACCTGATAAATCTGTAATCCTAGGAAGATGGAAAGTTTGGTAGTGATTTCTCTCAGAGGCGTTTTCTCCCATGGCAAAAAAAAAAAAAAAAAGACGAAACTGAGGAAAGTTTTTATGATATTCTGACAAGTGGCCCAGGGCAAAGTTTCTACTAAAGATTTTTAAATGGTATAATGAGAACATCTGAACCTGTCAATCCTTAGGTCTGGCTCCAGGATAGCTTTCGTAGCTAATGCCTGTTACTTCTCTATGAACTTCCTCTTACAGACTCAGAGCAAAAAGTGACAAAGAGAGAGAGACATATTAGTATTGTTAGTAATAAGATAGATTTCTGCCTGGGTTACAAGTTTTCAAATTTGACCAGATAATGACAAGGGTTCTGCATTCCTACAAGACAAAGTAACTCAGCATTTGGGAGCTTTAACAAAAGGAGAGCAGAGTCCAGCTTCAAGAGGAAGATTCACTTACAGCACCATTGTAGTTAGAGAGACCCCCAGGAAGGGGGCCCAGGTGTCTCAGAGGAAAAAGCCAGGAGGATCTGTTTGGATCTTATTGGACTTCAAGGGTTGTCAACTGCCAACTCACCATAGGACCACCATGATAACTGAATGATCTGTTGATACCAAGCAAACCAGAGCTTATGATTATGCAGTAAGGGAGAGCACCACCTTTACAGTCTTCGTAGTATCTCCAAAAGGTTAACGGTAGATATTTATAGGGTTTTGGGGTCTGGGCTCCAGTAGTTTAAGGTAGGGCTTTTAATGAGGAAATCTAATTAGCAGAGTTTGTGATATAAAAGTCTAGGATTAATGGACACATAGGTTAGAGTCTTAAAGCAAGTCTTCGTAAATAAACAGGTGTTTGATAGGGAAGGGATTTGTCCTATTGAGTGATGTCTTGTCCTGAGAAGAGGACTGTTTGCCCAGATTAAGAATCTGTTGTTTTGATAAGGGAGCTGATTGATGATTGAGCAAACTGCTGTTCAGGCAAATGATTTATGGGACGGTCCTGAAGCAAATAATGAAGCTATTTACTGGTTTATAGCATTATTTTCCTGGCAGGAATTTCCTGGAACTCATGATAAAGTCATGTTGAGGTGGGTGGGCCTCAGTTTTTTGTTCTTTTAGCTAAGCCATGTGAATGTAGGTGGTCTCAGTTCTCACACGTCTTATTAAGGTTATATACACTTTTCCACTAATGTGTTAACACATTGGTAGATTTATTCCGAGAAACCTTATAGTTTTGGTTTCCATTGTAAGTGGTCTTTTATGTAAAATTACATTTTTATGTGTTTTACTGATGTATGGGTCTGCAATACATTTTTGTATATCATTCTTGTCTTAGATATTCTTGAATTTTTTTAATAGAGGAAACCATATCCTCAACAAACAATGAATTTTATTTCTGCCTTTCAAATTATTTATTTGTCTTGACTTACTAGGATTTTCAATACATTGTTAAATAGAAGTGGTGATCAGGATGTGGCAGAGACATTTATTGCTTATTGTCTATTCATGTCCCCTCCCATATTTTCAAGCCCTCTTGCAGGTGTATGGGGCCTAGTTCCAGCCAATGGACTATACATGTAAATTATGTGGATCCCTTCCAGGGTGCAGCATAGAAGAATTGATATGAACTCTCTCTTGTTATAGTGATAATGAGGTCTCATGTTCTAGATGGTACAACTATAAGTTGTTCAGCCTGTCTCATCAGCCCGGGTCCTTGGGCAATTTTGTGAAGTGTGATTCTCTTGCTAACCTATATTACCATAAAGCATAGGGAAAAATGAACCTTTATTATGTTAAGCCACTAATTTTCAAACTTAATTTGCTCTTGCAATGCAGCCTGATATGCTGCAGCATGAACTAATACTGTGTTGTCTTGATCCTGTCTTTGATAAGATCATGTCGAAGGTTTCACACCTATGAATGTTATTTGCAGTAGATTTTTGTTAGATATCCTTTAGCAAGTTAAGGAAGTTCTGTTTGAAATTCCTTGTTTGCAAGGTATGTATATTTTTTAATTACGAGTGGATGTTGGATGTTATTGAATAATTTTTTCAGCATCTATTGAGTTGATAATGATTTTTCTATAGTGAATTAATAGATTTTCTATTGATAACCCATTCTTGTATTCTTTGAATGTACCCAGCTTAATCATGTTGTATTCTTTTTTTGAACATCACTAAATTTAATTTGTTAATATTTTACTTAAGATATTTTGTCATGTATGGTCACTAGTAAGAGTGGTCTCTAATTATCTTTCTTCTACTTTTCTTGAGTGGTTTGATAGCAATGTTATGATCACATCATAAAATTAATTGGGGGATATTTTATTTCTTCCTTGGGAACAGTTTGTCAGTTTGTTCCTTGGCTCTTTTTATTGGGTTGTTAGTAAATCAGATTGTTAGCGCATCTTCTGTGGAACTTTCCTCATAGGCATCCTGTGAGGCCTGGGTTGTGGGAATTTTCCATTTTTTTCTGCTGTGGATCTCTCATAGTTCACTGGTCTGGGACCCCTACCACTTAATGGCTGTTTGACTTTGCTTCAGTTTCCTCTCTTGTAAAGTGTAGGTAATAAAAATACCACATAGGGTCATTGTGAGGATTAAACAAGTTATTTATATAAGTGCATTGAACAGTGGTCTAAGGAGGGAGGAATTTCCCCCTACCCCCTAAAGATGGACACACTTAGGAATTACTTATCATTTTCATTGCATTATTTTGGAATTTCTTCTAAATTTTTCTTCAGTGTAAAGAAAGTACATCTTCCTTAAACCAAACCAGACAGTTGAGCATATGTATTTTTAAATTGATAAGGTAGGAATGGATCATTCCCTTCAGTAGGATTCAAAAGGAATGTTTTCAGCAAAATTGAGAGACTGATCTCAGTTGCCAATATCTGCTCCTCTCCCTTTTGAATCAGAACTGTGCTTTGTTCTTACTATCCTGAAAATAGTACCTCTACTGCACTTCTTTCCTATAGTCTTCATTCTCAGCTACTTCCCAGCAAATTCCATTAGAATTATTTTTATTTATTTCTTAAGTTTTATGTCCCATGACAAAGGAGATACTTTAAAGCATGGTGTGTAGTACCAGGCACTAAATGGGCTTTCAACAAATATTTGTTGGATAAGTGAATTTCCTGGTTCCTGTTTATACTTAGTGGTTCTCTATTCCATTAATTTGACCTTGAAGTTCCTATAAATATAAAATTTTCATGGGTGTAAATATTATTTAACTTATGATCTTATTGTGTAAACAACTTTTTAGGAACTTTATTTCATAAGTATGGTATAACCAAACCATTATGTATCACATATTTGAAAAGTATGTCATTTAATTACATTACATTTATGTAATTACAATGAATTTGGTGTGTGAAATTTTATTTTCTACCCGTAACAATTTCAGATTGGTTTAAAAATATTAGATTTTATCTTGATACATTGCAACATTTGCAATATTGGAATTATTACATTTCTGAGATCTTAGAAATGGCATTTAAAGAACTATTTCTGTAAATGTAAAACAAAAAAAAACTGTTTTTGCTGAAATATGAAGGTTGCTGTAAACAGAGGAAATAAATACTGTTGTCTTTCATAACTCGAGCCCTCTGCTTTGTGTTTGTACTAATTTTGCTACTATTTTCTCTAGCAAACCTGTAAGATAATTTCCCCAGTTTATAGAGAAGGAAATGAAAACTTAGAGTACATGACTTGCTCAGGGTCGCATAACAAGCAGGGATTTGAACCCTGTTCTTTGAACACTCTAAGGCGGGGTTCTTGAGGAGTCATCCAAGAAATGTAACTCTTCTGTTATGAGCCAAAGAGATAACATTCCATTTGGTTTTAGGAAGTGAATAAGTAACCTATGGAAAACTCACAAGAGCTACGAAAATGTTTCTTAAGCTGAGTTTTAAGGTTGAAAATTTGAAGTGGATTCTTATCAAAGACTTACCCCCTTATTATACCTTCCGTTCCCCATTTAGATAAATAATTTTCCAAAACAAATATTTATTCTAATTCCATGGAAGGAATACATCCCAGCTGTGGCCCCACTGCACAATTACTTATTGTATATCTATTTAGTTCTAATTTCCTTCCTCATTGTTTTATCATTACTTGTTTTTTCATGTGTCTCATTCTGGATTGTAATATCTTTGAGGTCTCCTGTTATATTTACCTGTGACTACTGTCACCTACCTTGTTCAGTATTTGAGACATAGAAGATGCTTAATAAATGTCAGACAGTATTGAGTTGCAGCGTTCAAGGTTCTCTACAGTGTGCCCCTCTCCACCTCTGTGATATTCTCTCTGATTACTTTCCTACAGAACTAGCCAAGTGACTGTACTCACTGTTTATCTTTCCTTGTGCCTTTTCCTCTACTTGGAAGGCCCTATCTCCCCCTTTTCTCTACTTATGGCCTTGATTCCAATCCACCTCCTCCATGAGACCTCCACCATTTAGACCATCTATAAATGTCCTTCTGCAGATATTGTCGTTAGGATGTATTTGCCACCTAGCATATCTCACTGTCAGTTTTCTTTGTGTTAATACCCTGTCTCATCTGGTTTGTGATTTCAAATCCCTGTACCTCTCTAGATCTGTGTGTTAGCTAACATGTTGTTCAAGAGATTCTCAGTGAATATTCTGATAAAGAGAAAAAAAGTCAGTTGTAGTCACCTAGAAGAGGCTTTACTTAAAGCGTTGCTGACTAGTTTGTGGAGAAATTTTAGTAAACAAAAAATGAAATGGTCTGCCAGCCAGCATGACTCAAATGGCATTGAAATTAATGAAGAGAAAATAATCTCTCTACTATAAGCCAAGTGACTCATATTTGGATATAATTCTAGAAACAGCATTATAGGACTTTTTTTTTCTTTTCTATCAGTCTCTTAATATATACACTTGTATTTATTGGTCATGGACCTCTTTGATCTTGTTTTTGACATTCACTGTGTTTTTACTTTGTCTCTGTGAACAGCTAATAGAGCACTTTTCAGTTTTTTCTTTTATTCAATCTGGATCACATATTTCTTAGTTATTTGGGACTGTAACTGAATCATTTGAATTACATGCTGTTTGGTTCTGGGATGAAAGCTTGATTCTCTCAGCTGACTGCTGGCTCACCATATGTTGCTGTAATTCTGGAAAACAGTGAAAATTGTGGTAGGGTTGAAGTAAGAAGCCGTGTTGGAGTGGTGTCTTAATAATAAAGGACTTATATTTGTTGTATAACTAATTCACACACCTAGGCATTCTGCAAGATACTTTAAATAAATGACGGAAGATCTATAAGGTAGCTGTTATTAGCCCTGTTTTACATACAAGTGAAATGAGTCTGAGAAAGATTAAAGGTCAAATTGACCTTCTTAAAAGGTCAGATATTTCGTTGATAGTAACTGCTAGGACATAAGCTCATAAAGGCAGGGACTTCGTTGTGTTCACTGTTGTAATCCCAACATTTAACATGGTGACTGGAAGTTAAATATTTGTTAAATAAATTCAGTTCCTCTCTCTCATTCTCCCTTTTTTTTTTGTGGTGTTTTTGTTCTTTTAAGTAATGTTGCTTGTTCATAATATCCCCCGTGATGTATCTCATTAGTTCAGGAAAGTTTTTCTTCTATTTTGTCTTTCAATAATTTTTCTACTCTGAGAATTTTTAACTCTTTCACTATATTTTGGGAAAGTTCAAAACTATGCGCGTTACGTTGTCAATTTGATAAAGCCAGTGCCAATTCTACTTTTTCCTATGTCTAATGCCATTTAAATGATATTATAGAGTTATTAATTTTTTCATTTCTTTCATTTGATCTGACAGGTTCCCTAAATTTTCAATCAATCATCTCAATTTTCTTTTTTTTTTTTCATTGATAGAATTGACATTTCTCGAATTTATTTAAGATTTCAAGACGGCAGAATTCTAAAATTTATGTCGTCCATAAATAGCTTGCTCTGGAGTGAATAAAGAGATGGACCATACTTGGTGTTGTGGAAATCTGAATTATGGATTTTTAGCTTAGGTCTAAGATAATGATGAAATCTGGAATAGCAGAGGTAAGAGCATGGTGGAGATAAAAATTTTAAATTTACTGAGTTTTGGTTACATGTGGAAAATCCAAATAGAGCTGCCTAACAGAGAAATGGGTATTCAGATCTGGATTTCCAGAGATACGTCTTGGAAAGCTAAGTCTTGTCCAGAGATAAGTGTTTCAAAGATTACTGTACACTTGATAATAGAAGCAAAGGAAATCAACCAAAGAGAAGGTACATGAGACAGGGGCAGAAAGTGTGACATTGGAGAACAGCCACTGATTTCAGTGATGAGATGAAGGATGAAGAATGTCCACTGGACCATGAAAAGAGGTGATAAGGAAACAGAGGAGGAGAAATTCAGGAGACAAGACCTAAAAGAGGACTGACCAGTGACAAATGCTGCAGAGGCCAAGTAGTATGAGAACTGGGAGGAAAGGACAGGATTTATAAAATAAGTTGTGGAAGAGTAGGTTTTGATGAAACATTATAAGTACAGGAAAGGTAGAAAAATAGCAGCAATATGTTTAGTCTGCACCTTCAATGAGTTTTTTTAATGTACAAAAGAAGAGAGAGGAAAATGGGAGAGATCAGGCATGAATTGCATTAAAAGTTGGGAGCCAGTTGAACTGAAGAAGCTGGAAATACAGATAGCATCATGCTAATAATGAATGGAGGGAAGTTCAAAGGATGTGAAAAAGAGTGGGGATAAAGCACAGATGGAGGTAGGTGTTATTCTTGGATCGAAGAAACTTCTGAGATTAGATAGGAGGGAGCATACATCTGTGGACTCAGTAGATTCACAGGAGAGCAGAGGTAGCATGTTAGAAACATCTGTGTGAGAGTGTGTCAGAGGATTTAAAGAACATTATGGGAAGGATGTATTAATTCCAGTGAGGATGCTGGCATTAGAGAATGTCAAAGTAATTTGAGTGTCCATATCATACTGACAATAATAAATTCATAATAAAACTAACCAATCTATATGGTTAATTTAATTTTTTTTTCTAGAAGCATTTAGTGTCTTGGGTACATTGGCATAATATTTGCAGGGAATATATGCCAGAGAAGAGATAAGAAAGCTGGGTCAATACAAAAGAGGGTTTGAAGTCTACCCTAATCAGGATCTAGGATGGTTAGGTTTACCAGATAACTGCCATATCTCTGGGGCCTCTAGTGAAAACGCAGCCATGTGTCACCATGTTTTGAGTTACGTCAACACTATCATCCAGACACCATTGGGTCAGGAATAGGAACCCAAAGGCAACCAACAAAGGATGGGGCTATGAGATGTGCCTGGTATGAAAAGTCTGCCCAAGGGTGATGTTTTTGTGTGTTACAACACAACTAATCCACTTTCTCTGTGATATGTACATGCTATAGTAGGGATGTGCATTATAAAACAATACCTGAACTAAGGGATAAAATCATAAGATAAAAATGTAACAAAAAGAACATTGGTGGATTGGAAGCATAAAGAAAATAAATGTAAGAAAAAGGGCAAGTTAAATTTTAAAATTTTACCTAGCATAGCTTAATTCTAATTTTTTTTTAAATGGCAGTTGTTGTTTTTTTTTTAAGAGCAGTTTTATATTTACATAAAAAGCACAAAGATAGTACAGAGAGTTCTCATATACTCCATACCCAGTTTCTCATATTATTATCATCTTATTTAGTATGGTACATTTGCTATAATTAATGGATCAATATAGATATATTATTATTAACTAAAGTCCTTAATTTACTCAGATTTCCTTGGTATTTACCTAATTTTTTTTAGCATCTTTATTGGAGTATAATTGCTTTACAATGGTGTGTTAGTTTCTGCTTTATAACAAAGTGAATCAGTTATACATATGCATATATCCCCATATCTCTTCCCTCTTGCACCTCCCTACCTCCCACCCTCCCTATCCCACCCCTCTAGGTGGTCACAAAGCACCGAGCTGATCTCCCTGTGCTATGCAGCTGCTTCCCACTAGCTATCTATTTTACGTTTCGTAGTGTATATATGTCCATGCCGCTCTCTCACTTTGTCCCAGCTTACCCTCCCCCATCCCCATATCCTCAAGTCCATTCTCTAGTAGGTCTGCGTCTTTATTCCCGTCTTGCCCCTAGATTCTTCATGACCATTTCTTTTTGTTTCTGTTTTTTAGATTCCATACATATGTGTTAGCATATGGTATTTGTTTTTCTCTTTCTGACTTACTTCACTCTGTATGACAGACTCTAGGTCCATCCACCTCACTACAAATAACTCAATTTCGTTTCTTTTTATGGCTGAGTAATATTCCATTGTATATATGTGCCACATCTTCTTCATCCATTCATCAGATGGACACTTAGGTTGCTTCCATGTCCTGGCTATTGTAAATAGAGCTGCAATGAACATTGTGGTACATGACTTTTTGAATTATGGCTTTCTCAGGGTATATGCCCAGTAGTGGGTCATATGGTAGTTCTATTTTTAGCTTTTTAAGGAACCTCCATTCTGTTCTCCATAGTGGCTGTATCAATTTATATTCCCACCAACAGTACAAGAGGGTTCCCTTTTCCCCACACCCTCCCCAGCATTTATTGTTTGTAGATTTTTTGATGATGGCCATTGTGACCAGTGTGAGATGATATCTTATTGTAGTTTTGATTTGCATTTCTCTAATGATTAATGATGTTGAGCATCCTTTCATGTGTTAGTTGGCAATCTGTATATCTTCTTTGGAAAAATGTCTATTTAGGTTTTCTGCCCATTTTTGGATTGGGTTGTTTCTTTTTTTGATATTGAGCTGCATGAGCTGCTTGTAAATTTTGGAGATTAATCCTTTATCAGTTGCTTCATTTGCAAATATTTTTTCCCATTCTGAGGGTTGTCTTTTTGTCTTGTTTATGGTTTCCTTTGCTGTGCAAAAGCTTTTAAGTTTCATTAGGTCCCATTTGTTTATTTTTGTTTTTATTTCCATTTCTCTAGGAGGTGGGTCAAAAAGGATCTTGCTGTGATTTATGTCATAGAGTGTTCTGCCTATGTTTTCCTCTAAGAGTTTGATAGTTTCTGGCCTTACATTTAGGTCTTTAATCCATTTTGAGCTTATTTTTGTGTATGGTGTTAGGGAGTGATCTAATCTCATACTTTTACATGTACCTGTCCAGTTTTCCCAGCACCACTTATTGAAGAGGCTGTCCTTTCTCCACTGTACGTTCCTGCCACCTTTATCAAAGATAAGGTGACCATATGTGCATGGGTTTATCTCTGGGCTTTCTATCCTATTCCATTGATCTATCTTTCTGTTTTCCCCTGCATCGGCAGGCGGACTCTCAACCACTGTGCCACCAGGGAAGCCCGAAAGCTGCTTTTTTTTTTTAATTATTTTTATTTATTTTTGGCTGTGTTGGGTCTTTGTTGCTGTGCACAGGCTTTCTCTAGTTGCGGCAAGCGGGGGCTACTCTTCGCTGTGGTGCGTGGGCTTCTCATTGCGGTGGCTTCTCTTGTTGCAGAGCATGGGCTCTAGGTGCATGGGCTTCGGTAATTGTGGCACACGGGCTCAGTATTTGTGGCTCACATGCTCAGTAGTTGTGGCACATGGGCTTAGTTGCTCTGCGGCATGTGGGATCTTCCCGGACCGGGGCACGAACCCGTGTCCCCTGCATTGGCAGGCGGACTCTTAACCACTGTGCCACCAGGGAAGCCCCCACCAAAGCTACTCTTATTAATATTATTTATGACCCCCCTGCTGCTAAAATCCAGAAGTTCATTCCTAGCCTTTTCTGCCTTGACCTGTCAGCAGTACTTGACCGAGCTAGTTACTCCTCCTCCTTGAAATACATTATTTAATTGACTTCCAGAATAACACATTCTCCTTTTTCTTCCACTTCTTCCCTGTCCATTCCTCAGTTTGTTTCCTTCTCATCTTCCCAGCCTCTAAACAGTGGAATCTTCCCAGGGCTCAGTTTTCAGGTGTTTCCTATTTATGCTCACTTCCTTGGTTATATCACCTAGTGCCATACTTTTAAATGCCATTTAGACTCTGGAAATTACCAGCTTGTACATTTATCCTGGACTCTTCTCCTGAACCTCTGCTCTAATAGTTTGGATGATTAATAGATGTGTGAAGCTCAACATGTCCAAAACCAGACTCCTAATATCTTACTCTTCTGCCTGTCCATTTGGAAGGGTAAAGCTAATTCATACAAACTCAGCTCTTGCAGTTGATTTCACCAGAAGACTTTGATGTCATCATTGATAGTCTGTGCAAATCCTGTTGGCTGTATCTTTCATATGACTTCTGAATCTGATCACTTTTTGCCTCCACTGCTATCACTCAGAATCAAGCCAGCATTCTTTCCATACTTTGTTGTAATAGTTTCTTAACTGATTTCCTTGCCTCTGCCCTTGGGCCCACTATAGACTGTTCTCGACACAGTAGCCGAGGAGATCTTATTTACAAAAAAATAAAAAGAGCTTATTTTTCCTGTTTAGAATAGAAGGCTAAATCCTTAAAATTTACCTTATTTACTTTATTTCCTACTATTCTGTCTAGCCCTGTTGGCTTCCTTGCTATTTCTAACTATCAGGCATGCACCCTACCCCATCCACAGGATCTTTGTGTTTATTTTTCTCTCTTTCTGGAATGTTCTTCTCACAAATGTCCCCCTGACTTAGGTCGTATGGTCTTCACTAGGGTCTTCAGGCCTTTACTCCCTAGATCTTTACTAGGACAGTCTTTGTGAGGTCCCAATTGACTACTGTATTTAAGATTACAGCTCATGCCCTACATACCCCTGCCACTCCACCCAGCAGCACTTCTTATCTCCTTTATTTTCTTCCCATGGTATTTACCATCCTTCGATATACTGTATATTTTACCTATTTATTTTGGGCGGGCAGGTGTGTGTGTGTGTGTGTGTGTGTGTGTGTGTGTGTGTGTGTGTGTGTGTGTGTGTGTGTGTGTGTGTGTGTGTGTGTTTTAACATCTTTATTGGAGTATAATTGCTTTACAATGGTGTGTTAGTTTCTGCTTTATAACAAAGTGAATCAGCTATACATATACATATATCCCCATATCTCCTCCCTCTTGCATCTCCCTCCCACCCTCCCTATCCCACCCCTCTCTGTGGTCACAAAGCACTGAGCTGATCTCCCTGTGCTATGCGGCTGCTTCCCACTAGCTATCTATTTTACATTTGGTAGTATTTATAAGTCCATGCCACTCTCTCACTTCATCCCAGCTTAACCTTCCCCCTCCCTGTGTCCTCAATTGAGTCCATTCTCTACTTCTGCGTCTTTATTCCTGTCCTGCCCCTAGGTTCTTCAGAACCATGTTTTTTGTTTTGTTTTTTTTTTTTGGTTTTTTTTTTTTTTTAGATTCCATATATATGTGTTAGCATACGGTATTTGTTTTTCTTTCTGACTTACTTCACTCTGTATGACAGACTCCAGGTGTGTGTTTTTAAATCTCTCTCTCCTTACTAGAATGTAAATTTTACTAGAATATAAGTTCTACAAGGGTAGGAATTTATTCATTTATCTACCCTGATTTATTATGAAGCAATGAATGAGTATGAGGACTAGAATTCTGTTTTGTTTGGCCTCATAGATAAACTAGACTATCATTAGTTCATGTGTATTGGTCCTTTGTTTTATATATACATCCCTACCTTTACCCTATTTCTACTCAAAAGCCATTGGAATTGATAAAGTTCTGTAGATTTTGGACATGTGGAATGAATAATCATATGTATTTAATGTCTAGTCATACAGTGGTAGTAATGACTGCTACATTCTGAAATTTACCTTCAAATATAGCTGTGGCATTATATTTGATTTTTCTACTTTTACAAAGGGTATGTGTGTGTGTGTAATGTCACTGTATATATATCCTGTGTGTGTGTGTGTGTGTGTGTGTGTGTGTGTGTATATATATATATATATATATACACACATATATATATGTATATATATAAAAAATTTTTAAACAGGTCATCAGAACACCTCATGGGAGAGACTTCGATGCCTCTTTGGAAAGATGTGATGACTATTTGAGTTCAAGGTCACGTAGCAAGCCCCAGCATTCATCCAGGACCTTACTCGTTCATTCAGCACGCTCTACAATGCCGAAGCATTCTCCAAGCCCTGTGTTAAATCGTGCTTCTCTCAGGGAAAGGTAATGCTTGGTCTCTATTTCTGTACTAAATTTTTGAATAATCATCATTAGAAAAGAGCAGGCAGGGCTTCCCTGGTGGCGCAGTGGTTGAGAGTCCGCCTGCCGATGCAGGGGACACGGGTTCGTGCCCTGGTCCAGGAAGATCCCACATGCCTCGGAGCGGCTGGGCCCGTGAGCCATGGCCACTGAGCCTGCGCGTCCGGAGCCTGTGCTCTGCAACGGGAGAGGCCACAACAGTGAGAGGCCTGTGTGCCGCCAAAAAAAAAAAATAGAAAAGAGCAGGCAGTAATTATGTATGTGATGTGATTGTTTGTAACGGGATAATCTGATTTTAAGAGACTTACTTTAAATTGTTTTTGTTTAGAACATATTGCATATTATACAATGCTAGATACTCCTCCCCAGCCCAGTTCTCTCAAAGTGAGTTTATTAACTATTAGTGAGTTTATTAATTAGGGTCACTTTAACCCTAATTAAATTTTGTAGTTCCCAAGTGAAAAATAGAGTATATGATAGTTTGTTTTTAGTAGATTCATAGAGATTTAATATTATAGTCATGGCTTATGTATAAAAATAGCATAGGTTATATTTTCCTTTTAGTGATAATGATGATACTATATATTATTGGTACATGGCGCCTATTTTCCTCAAATTACCTACCCCCAACTTGCCAAGAGAATCTTAATCGTCTTTCTATCTTAACCTTATGTAAAGATTCTAGTTCTCCCTCTAAAAATGCTTTGGCAAACAAAGTTAGACACTTGTTATAATTTGAATGTGAAAGAAATAATTCCTCTTCATCTGTTTTTGTTGTTGTTGAATCCAAATTGGGAACTCCTTGCCTCCCTCATGGTAACATAGAAAACAAGAGTTGTCATAAATTAAAAAACAAAACGAAAAACCCAACCCTGGGTATTTAAGAAATTTTATAGAAATTTGAAAACCTAAGAGATATGCCGTCAACACATAGAAGTAAAACCTATCTTTTCAAATGGTATCAAAAAGCTAAAGTACCACACCAAATTCCTGCAGCATACTTAGGGCTATCAGGCATAAATAAGAAAGTTTAAATTAGCTGTAGAGAGTCTATCAAAAGTTCATCTCAAAACTGATGATTCAAACAAGAGTATATCAGTTTGGAAACTGTATTAAAACATCTCTGTCTTGAACAGATAGATTTATCTGTTTCCTCATTATGTCTTGAACAGATAGATTTATCTGTTTCCTCATTACCTCATCATATATGAAGGTATGCTAGAGACCCTCATCCTGAGACAGGGAATTTTGATGAATGTTGCTTCAAGTGTATTAGAATTATGCCTATGGAGATCAAGTTCAGGTAGATAGGTAGGTAGGTAGGTCGGTAGATACATAGATAGATACATAGATAGATAGATACATAGATACATAGATAGATACATCTGTATATTTACATAGGGAGATATATGTCTGTGTATCTATAGGCTTTAAAAGTTCAAGAGAAGCTCTTGAAGAGAGGTTTTTCTACTGAAGTCTGGTAACTTGCATCTCAGTTTTCAGGGACTTTCTTTGATTTCCATGTCTGCTCAGATGTTCAGATATTCAGTTATTCAGTTGGTGTACACTCTTTTTCCCTACTTTTAGAATTAAGCACTTGTGGTTTTCTCTTTTTTTTTTTTTTTTTTTTTTTTGTGGTATGTGGGCCTCTCACTGTTGTGACCTCTCCCGTTGTGGAGCACAGGCTCCAGACACGCAGGCTCAGCGGCCATGGCTCACAGGCCCAGCCGCTCCGCGGCATGTGGGATCCTCCCAGACCGGGGCACAAACCCGTGTCCCCTGCATCGGCAGGCGGACTCTCAACCACTGCGCCACCAGGGAAGCCCTTGTGGTTTTCTTGATTAGGTTCTTTGCCATATCTGTAGGTTTTCAAGAATTTTTTTTACCTGTATCTCCTTGGATATGTTTTTATAAATATTGATTTATTTTTCTACCTTTTTGCATATTTTGCAGAACTCTCCAGTTGTCTACTACTATAGTAAAATATCAGTTTTAGTCTTGTGTTATTTTATCTTTGTATATAATTGTCCCAGCTTTTGAAGCCAGGTTGATAAATTCTTCACTGAGGCTATTTTCAAAAATTCTTTATTGAGGGTAGCTAAAGTCAACTGTCCCTTTTTCATATTTCAATGCAGGGGATGGTTTAGAGTAGGTAACAGCATTTACACATTTATTTTGATGTTGGATAGTAGATATAGATAAATAAGTTCTTTGCCAGAAGGATATCAGTGATTCAAATATTAAACATTACATATTTTACTTATGACTTGAGGAAATTTGAGGTACTTTAAAATAAAAGAATATAATGGCAATTTAGTTTGAATACATCTAAATAAGTTAATAAAATTTTATTGGGGTACTTTCCAGGGTAAATAAACTTTTTTACTTTCACTAACGTAGAACACCTCTGCTTTGAGTGTATTTGCTAAAAAAGATCTAGATCTAGTCTATAGAAGAAAGTAAAATATGTCAAACAATATGTCTTTAAGACATTACTAGGAACAAAAACATTTTGTTCTTTTTAGCACACTCGGTACCATATCTTTAAATATAAGACATTCTCTGATCTGACTTTTAGGTCACCGAGAAATATACTATGTTTATACAATCCATTGGAATCAATAAACAATTTAAACTGATGTAAATGTAGATTTTATGTCCCAGGCAAAATTGGGAATATGACAGAACATACAGCTCTGGTTTATCTGGGTAAATCTTCATTAAAGTTAAATAAGTTTTCCTCTAAGATTGCTGTAAAAAGCTGACTCCTTAACCATGTATATGAATAAACAAACAGACTTTTGAAAACTTAACCAGTGATTCTAAGCAAATGAATTTATTTATAGTGAAAGTCCTTTTTGCTTTAAGCCTATTTAAAGAATATCTCCAATAGGGTTAGCACACCATACAAGGGTTTCAATTTTGATTATAAGTGTTACATTTCAGAAGCAGTTTTCTCCTTAAAGTATAAATATTAATATTATGACTTATAATTTATATTAGCTTGTAGAGTTATTACTAAAATCAGACTAAGAAATAATAGAAAATCTAATTTAAAAGGAGCTGATATTCTTTTTAATCATGCTAAAGGTTTTGCTTTTTGTAAATGGAGTTAGATTGCTAGGTAATCATTTCTTATACCACAGCACAGACTAGTGGATCCTCTCATAGTATCATTGAAGAGATCCTCTTGGAGCTGGATATTTGGGTCTCTGATTTTCAAGATGTGTTACATATGTAGCAAATAGCAAGGTCTGCCGATATATTTCCATAAATGCAGCAACACTTCCTATTACAAATGCAGATTAAAATTTATATATAGTTCATCATCCATTACTGATTGCATTCTTTAAAACAGATTATGTAAATCATTTATCCTGCTTAACAGTTTATACTTTGTGTAAACACATACAATTATAACTTTGTAAGAACAAACTGGGAGCTAGAAAGTTTTAAGCAACCTATTAACATTTTAGTACTCATTCCTTTATAAAGGAATTATCAAGAATATGTCATGTAGATGCATTATAATCAGATGGATGTGGAAATTTTCATTATTACTTGTATAAAACAAATAAAGTAGCTTAATTATACAAGTGCCAGTTTTGAGTTTGGGAAGAGGGCATGAGAAAGAGGAATAGTTGCTTTCCTTCTTCTTTGACATGTTTAATTTCAAGACTGGAAAATAAGAACTAATTTTAAAGGCACTATAGGTGGAGTTATTGCTCTAATATAAAAATTTATATCTTTATTTAAAGATAAACCTCTAAAGAATTATGTATGGAAATTGTTAAAATGGTCAGATATATAGATATGCTCTCCCCAAATCATGTCAAACTTTATTATTAAGACTGTTAATGGAACATATTGTGAGGACTTAATACTGCAGTTGAGAATTGGTACCTGATTTTATATCTGCCTCTCGTCCTCGGTCAAAGAAAGAAAATATGTTATTTTAATCTTTTTATGTTATCACATAGAGATAAGAAAAAATAACTTTCTGTGTCTGGCATTTGGAAAGATTTACTTTTCTCTCCCTCTGGCTACAAGTCACCTTTGTTTTTTATGCCTACAGATTCCATTCTGATTGGTGTTCACCTTCAAACTGCGATGAGATCCATGACCGGGTAAAGAATGTCTTGAAATCACATCAGGCTCATCAGAGACATTTATATGTTAGTTTCTAAATTTTTCTTTTGAAGGCTTTTTATAATTAGGCATGAAAACCACCCAAGATGCTTAAAGCTCACAAAGTTTAATCACTGGGAAGGAATAGAAAAGATACAACCTCCATTTAATGGAAGTCAGTGGTTTTGCTAAAGGCAATGTATCTAACTTCCTGCTTGACCTGAGTCATTATGCAAAATGTTTGACACAGATCATGTGAACTATAAAAAATGTTAGTGATAACTATCTCATAAAGAGTCAGTAAGTAGTGACTTTATGATAATTTTTTCACAGCCTTCAAAATATGGGAACCCTTGTTTTGTGGCCCAGAATAAAGCAATTCCATTTCCTGCAAACAGATTTGATTAAATGGTAGAACGAGAGATGGGATGAGACACATGTATTTTGGAGAAGTTTCCCAGCTGATTTTTATGTTAATTAAAACTTAAAAGAGGAAAAGAAGAGGTCAGGTTTATCAGGTTTAATATTAGAGAAGATCAGTATGAGAATACTTTCTGACATAAGGCAAATAAACATATATATGAACAACAGCTGGGAGATAATTACAGTATATTATTCTTTTTGTGTTTGATTTCTTGTTTCAGTCATTAATTTAAAAACAATTGTTTATCATGAGTCATGTTGGACACCAAGCTTAGTCCTGGGATATAACTGGATTATGTGACATTGACATCAGTTTGTACTGTTGAAAGTTTCTGTATGCATATTGATTTTAAATTAAATTTGTTTTCAAAGTGTAATATAGATAGTCCCAGTGACTGTCACTCCCAGTGTTAACATTATCCTAACTTCTAATAGCAAGATTAGTATTGTATATTTTTGATCTTTATACAAATGACATCCAACCATGTTTTTTCCCTTCTTTTCTTAGTTACTTCATTTTGTTTTTTCAATTCAGACATTTTTGCAATACAGACATCTTGTTATATAGCTCTGCACTCTTGCTGCTGCATGGTATTTCATTGCGTGAAAATACTGCCATTGATTTATGCGTTCCTCTATTTATGGACATGTGGGTTGTTTCTGGTTTGAGCTATTTTAGAACTGCTATGAACAGCTTATTAATCCTTGGGTAACCTTGTATACATTTTATTTGGGTATGTCCCTACCAGTGGAATTGCTCGTAGAGTGTGTAAACATTAAGCTTTACTAGATACCACCAAAGACTTTTCCAAGTGATTTTAACAGTTTACACTCCCACCACCAGCCTGTGTGAATTCAGTTTGTCCTCGCTGCTACTGATAGGTTGTGTGTGTGTGTATTTCAATTTTGGCATTTTGATAGTGAGAAATGGTTTTATAACATAATGGTTTTAATTTGCTATTTCTTGATGACTAGTACATATGTTTATTGGCTATTTGGATATCCTCTTTTGTGAGTACTTGTTCAAGTTATTTGCCTATTTTTGTACTGAGTTGTCTCTTTTTTTGTTTTGTTAAAGTTCCATATTGATTTGTGATATGTCAGGTATATGTTTTGCAATTTTCTTTTTCCACTCTGTGCCTTGCCTTTTCATTCTCTTAATGGTATCTTTTGATGAAAAGTTTTTACATACAATGAATCAAATTTATCTTTTTTTATTAGCATTTTTACAATTTTTGTCTTGTCAACAGAAATAATAAATTCAAAATAGGAATAGAGAAGAGTTTTATTAGAGCCAGACTGAGGACTATAGCTGAGGACACTTGAATTGTGAAGTAGAAGTACTTGAATTGTGTTCTGCCAGACAACAAAGTGGAGGAGGCTTATATCAGCAAAAACCGCAGAGTTACATTTAGGTAGATGAGTTAAGTAAGGATTGGTTAGGGTCCGAAATGGCTGTATAGTCACAGGGGGAGACCTTGAGACCTTAAGGTTGCAGCTGGCTGCAGCTGCAGATGTTGTTTTGAGAACTGCTGGTGGTATCCTTGAGTTTGATACAGTTCAGAAAATTTCAAGGTCTTAGTGATGCAGGAACGTGTCTGAAACCACATCCACAGTGACCAACTGGCTCCATTTTGGATGCCTGAACTGCAGTTTCATATCTTGTCAGAACAAAGAACAAACATCAGACATGACAGGGGTACAGTCCTTCAAAGTTTCCAAAGAGACTGATTAGCACATACACAGCGAGTCAGCATGACCCCAGTGTCTGAGAAGGGAACCGCATCTTCGAAGGACTACTAGCATTAGTGTCATAGAAAGGGCCCACATTTATCCCTATCTTCCAAGTGGACATTCTAAACAGTCTGGTAAGTGCAAAGTCCTTTTTTGTTGTTTGTTGTTGTTGTTGTTTTTAGTTAAAGCAATTGTACAATGTACATTTGACAGACCATAAGACTGCTGGCTCTAGTTAGCATAAAGTTCAAGTCAAATGATGTACAAGCCAGAATGATTCCCCATACCTCAATATGTGAAAATTTCTTCCATCAGTCTAGTTCAAGATTCTATCATATGTTTTCTTCTAAAGGCTTTTTGTTGGAATTAATTTTTTCTGTATAGTGGTAGGTAGGTGTCAAATTTCATGAAAGTTTCAAGTTTTATGATTGTGAATATGTCTGTTTTTCTTTCTAGTTCTGTTAATTTTATTTTATGTATTTTGAAGCCAAATTGTTAGTTGGATACAGATTTCAGACTATGATACAAACCTCTTATGTAAAGGTTCCCTTTTTGTTTCTAGTAATATTTCTTGTTTCACAGTATGTTTTGTCTACTAGTTGTATAGTTATAGCAGCTTTCTTTTCCCTAGTATATGCATGGTGTATATTTTTCCATCCTTTGCTTTTTATCAATATATTTAAAGTGCGTATCTTGTGAATAGCACATGAGAGTTCTTTCCAATAATGAAAATCTAGAATTTTTATGTAGATTGATGCAGCTTTTATTTGGATAGTAACTTTTTAATTATCCATTTCCTTTTTATTAACTCATGATTCATTTTTTTACTATTCTGTTATTCATTTCCCTAGAGATTTCAACTTGCGTATATAACAAATTATTTCTTTGTTGACCTCCCCAGTAATGTTGGGACCTAAAAACAGTTAACTCTTTTATTAACCCACCTCTTCTTTTTTTTTGCCGTACGCGGGCCTCTCACTGTTGTGGCCTCTCCCATTGCAGAGCACAGGCTCCGGACGCGCAGGCTCAGCGGCCATGGCTCACGGGCCCAGCCGCTCCGCGGCATGTGGGATCTTCCCGGACCGGGGCACGAACCCGTGTCCCCTGCATCAGCAGATGGACTTTCAACCACTGCGCCACCAGGGAAGCCCCCACCTCTTCTTCTGAACATCTATTATCATGAATTTTGATTCTACTTATATAAAACACACAACTAATTAATTTTGTTTGCATAGTAATGTTTATTCATTTTAATCACATATTTACCCTTTCTATTATTCTTCATCCTTTCGTGCAATTCCATATTCCCATTTGGATTTTTGAGTCATTTTCCTCCTGCCCAAAAAACTCCCTTTAGTACTTTCTTTCATGTTATTATCCTGGCTTTGAATTCCAGTTTTGTTTGTTTGAAAACATGATTTTACTTCTATGTAGGGTGGTTTTACTAGATATAAAGTTATAAATTTCTAGGTTGGTGGTTATTTTCTTTGGCACTTTTTTTTTTTTTTTTTTTGCCACACCACATGGCTTATGGGATCTTAGCTTTCTGACCAGGGATTGAACCTGTGCCCTTGGCAGTGAAAGCAGTGAAAGTGGAATCCTAACCACTGCACTGCCAGGGAATTCCTTCCTTGGGCACTTCAAAGAAGCCATTCATTTGTGTCAGTTGAAAAGTCAGCTGTCATTCCTTTGCAGTAATGTGGGGTTTCCCCCCTCTGTTGCAATTAAGATTTGCTCTTCAGCTTCGTGTTTAGTAATCGTACTGTGATATACCTAGATGTAATTTTCTTGGATCAATTCTACTTTAAGTTTGCAGAGCTTCTTAAATTTTTAGGTTGATGTCTTTCATCAGTTTTGGAAAACCTGTTCATTCTTTCTTTAAACATTGCTTCTGCCCCAATATCTATTTACTGTCCATCTGGAATTTCCAGTTACATTTATATAAGGTCTTTAGACTGTGTATCATATGCTTATTTTGATGTTTTTAATTCTTTTTTTTTTCTCTCTCTCTCTCTTTCTAGTTTAGATACTTTCTTTTGAAATGTCCTCTAGTTTGCTAATCCTGTCTTCTGCTCTGTTTACATTGCTGTTAAAACTATTTGAAACTTCTTGAAAGACATAACTTTCAAGAACATCTTGAAAGACATAAACTACCGAGGCTAACTCAAAAAGAAATAGATAATTGCAATGGTTGTATATCTATTAAAGAAATTTAATTTAAAGTTAGGAATCTTCCGTAAAAGAAAACCCTAAGCTCAGAGGCTTTCTCTAGTGAATTCTACCAAACCTTTAAGGAAAACATAATGCCAGTTTTACACATTCCTGAAAATAGAAGAAAGAATACTCCCCAGGTCATCTTATGATATCAACATTTCTTCTGATGCCAAAACCAGACAATGACATTACAAGAAAAGAAAAATACAGACCAAAATCCTTCATGAACATATATGTAAAAATCCCTAACAACATATTAGCAAATTAGAACCAGAAATATAAAAATGAAAATACATCCTAATCATGTGGGCTTATTCCAGAAATGCAATGTAAATTCCTCCTATTAACAGATTAAATACATATTTGTTCTCAGTGTCATTTCAATAGGCAGAAAAAGTATCCAAAAAAATTCAACTCTATTCATGATAAACACTCTTAGTAAAGTTGAGGTAGAAGGATACTTCGTTAACCTAATAAAGACCATCTGTGAAAAACCTACAGCTAACATTATACTTAATGGTGAAAGACTGAATACTTTCCCCCTAAGCTCAGAAACAAGGCAAGCATGCCCTCTCTCACCATTCCTTTAACATCATACTGGGAGTCTTAGATAATGCAGACAGGCAAGAAAAATAGATGAAAGGCATAAAGGTTAGAAGGGAAGAAACAAAACTGTATTTGCGAAGGATATGGTTATCTATGTAGAAATTCCAAACAACCTAAAAGCTCCTAATAAGTGAGTTTAGCAATGTCACAAAATACAAAGAAAGTAATATTTCCTATATACCAGCAATGAACAATTGGAATTTTCATTTAGAAAACCCATACAATTTACAATAGCACCAGAAATTGAAATGCTTAGGTATAATTCTAACAGGATTATACCTAATGCAGGATCTGCATTCTGAGAACTACAAAACACCACTGAAAGAAATCAAAGAAGTTAGAACTAAACAGAGATATACCATATTCATGGATTGGAGGACTCCAAATTAAGATGTCAATTTTCCCCAGTTTGAACTCTAGATTCAATGAAATGATAAAACTCCGTCAAGCTTTTAAATAGATATTGACAAGTTGATTCTAGGATGTATAGAAAAGCACAGGAACTTGAAAAACCAAAACAGTTCTGAAAAGAACAAAGTTGGAGGACCCACTACCTAATTTTAAGACTTACTGTAAAGCATAGCAATGAAGACTGTAGTATTGACTAAATTATAGACACAGATATCAAGGAATAGGAGAGATACTCTGGAAATAGACCCACACAAATATTGATTTTTGACAAAAGTACAAAGTCAATTAAATGGAGTCTTTGCATTTGTTGTCTTTTTAACACATGGTTGTCGAAAAACGAAAACAAAAACAAACTCCTTGACACATAATTCAAAATATATCCTAGGGGCTTCCCTGGTGGCGCAGTGGTTGAGAGTCTGCCTGCCGATGCAGGGGACACGGGTTCGTGCCCCGGTCTGGGAAGATCCCACATGCCGCACAGTGGCTGGGCCCGTGAACCATGGCCGCTGAACCTGTGTGTCCGGAGCCTGTGCTCTGCAACGGGAGAGGCCACAACAGTGAGAGGCCCGCATACAACAACAACAACAAAAAAAGAATCAAGGCCTAGGAAAAATATATATATCCTATACCTAAAACATAGTAGAAAATCCCCTTAATTTATATTTAGCAATGACTTTAGATATGACACCAAACACATGATCCATAAAGGAAAAGCAAAATTATTGATAAATTAAACTTCATTGAAATTAAAAACTTTTGCTCTGTGAAAGACACTGTTAAGAGAATAGAAAGATGAGCCCTTGTCTGAATGAAAATATTTGCAAATCACATAGATAATTAAGGACTTATATCCATAATTAAAATGTATAAAAACAACTCTTCAGACTCAACAATAAGAAAATAAATAACCCAATTAAAACTGGGCACATGATCTGAACAGACATTTTTATCCAATTAATATGTGAAAAGATGCTCAATAGTCGTTACAAATATGCAAATTAAAACTACTTGAGATGCACTACACACATATTAGAATTTGTTAAACAGAAACATCCCTCGACCCCAGTGCCGCAAAGAAACCCTGCAAAACTTGCAGTAGCAAATGCTGTCAAGGATATGGAGCAACAGGAATTCTCATTCAATGCTGGTGGGAATGCTCAGAGGTACAGCCACTTTCGAGGACAGTTTGAAGGTAGTTATGTATAAGTTTAAACATACACTTATATGACCCAGCAATCCTTTTCTTAGCTGTTTACCCAAGTGAATTGAAAGCATATCTTCACACAGAAACCTGTACATGAATGTTCATAGAAACTTTATTCATCATTACCAAAAACTAGAGGCAAACAAGATGCACTTTAATTGTGAATGGGGAACAAACTATGGTATAGCCATTCAATCGAATATAATTCAGCAATAAAAAAGAATGAGCTATTAATGTATGCTACAACATGATGAATCTTAAGTTAGTTTGCTAAATGAAAGACGCCAGAACCCCAAAGCTACACATTGTACGTTTTTATTTATACGACATTGTTAAAATAGCAAAAGTTAGGAGATGCAGAAGCTGTCGACTACAAAGAAACCAGCCTCACAGGAGAATTTTTAGGGTACAGGAACTGCCTGATATACTGGTGTGACTGATATATAATTTTATGCATTTGTCAAAACTCCTAGAAAAATGTACATTAGAAAGTTAAATTTATTGTATTAAAAATTAAAAGTGTGATGTTGGGTCTTCTGAAGATTTAATGTAGATTATAATAAACTAGCAGTATTAAAAATACAAGACTTATCTTAAGTTAGCTTATCTAAATTACTCTGGAATGTGGTATTTTGGCTGGATACTGTAACACTAAAGCCAAAAAGAACTACATGATCACTATATTCTTGTTTAGGGATCACCAAACTTTTTCTGGAAGGAGCCAGATAGTAAATATTTTGTGAGTCTGTGTGCCATAGGGTCCCCTGTCACAACTACTCAGCTCTGTTGATATAGCACGAAAGCAGTCATAGACAACACATAAACAAATGAGCATGAATGTGTTTCAATAAAACTTTATCCATGTGCATAAAATGTGAATTTCATGTAATTTTCATGAAATATTCAGTTTTTTCCCCCCAGTCATTTAAAAATATAAAAATTACTCTCAGCTATCAGCCATACCAAAACAGGCAAAGGGCCAGAATTGCCCTGGGAGCTGTTTGCCGACCCCTGCTCTAGTAGATAAATGTGTTTCACACAGGGATGTGGATTAACAATTCTGAAAATACATGTATATGAGAGTTGGATAAATAAGTAAATAAATTGTGGATAAAACAACCAGGTTTCTTATTGTCAGAAAAAAGAAGTTATAAAGAAACAAGATGGGAAAAAGCTAGAATGAACCCTGGGAAGTTGGATTAGAGTCTGAGATGACAGTTTTAATTCATGTTTATTTTAATATATACAGATAGATTAATTCAGAGATATAGATATATGAATATACGTGGGTTAGTATACACACATATTTCCTGTCTTTGCCCTCCGAAAGGGCCTAGAAGGAGTGACAACCTAATAGCAACAAGGACACCCAGCTCCCAGATCTAATACCTATCACGTATTTCTAAATACCTATTTTCTATGAAAGTTACCAGGGCTTTTTTCTTGGAGCAATAGCTAATTCTCGGGGTGGAGCAGGGAAAACAGAAGATTAGTATAGAACATCTTGTAATGTGGAAAGTGAGGAATTGTTCAAGAAAGGTGAGGGGAATAGGGGCATATCAAAATAAAGACATAGATGTAGAGAACAAACGTATGGACACCAAGAGGGGAAAGTGGGGGGGTGGGTGGTGGTGGTGTGATGAATTGGGAGATTGGGATTGGCATCTATACACTAATGTATAAAATAGATAATAAGAGCCTGCTGTATAAAAAAATAAATAAAAACTCAAAAAAAAAAAGGACACAGGAGCAACCTGAATGAGCCTCAGTGGCCATTTCTGGAATAATTTGAGCAACGAAATAAATAGCATTAGTATCAATTGTAATCCAAACAATAAAATAAATATCCATGAGTCCACACTGATGTAAGTGAAACAATGAATGACTAATGGTGAGAATGGACCAATCTTCCTTACAGAAGAATCCTAAATCATAATTGTTCATATTGCCCACTCCAGGAGATAGAGCTTAATTCTTCTCTTCTTGAGTGTGGGCTGGACTTGGTTTATGTCTAAGAATAGAGCATGGAAAAAAGAAATAGTAATTTAGGTGGAGAAATCTGGCAAATGACACTACATTATTATCAAAGTGATCAAGATTAACATCACTAGTGATAACTCATATTGATAGCATGTATCCTTTGATATCAGGGGCTGTGAAGGGCACGTCTGTGTCATATGGTTCCCCCAAACCCATAACCTTAGTCTAAACATGAGAATACAACAGACAAAACCAAATTGAGAAATTTTTTACAAAATACCTGACCAATATGTCAAGATCATGAGAAACAGGGAGAACAGAAACTTGTCACAGATTGGAGGAGACTAAGGAGAAATGATGACTAAATGCAACATGGTATCCTATATTGGATCCTGGAAGAGAAAAAGTACATTATTGGAAAAACTGGTGAAATCCAAATAAAGTCTGCAGTGTAGGTAATAGTATTGTACCAATGTTAATTTCTTGGTTTTTGCAAAATTTACTGTGGTTATATGTGATGTTAACATTAAGAGAAGCTGGGTGAAGGGCGAAGTTCCTGTGTACAGGAACTCTTTATCTTTGCAGCTTTTCTCTAAATCCTAAATATTAAAAAACAAACAAACAAAAAACTGTCGAGTTCTTAATTTTCAGCCGTTTGGGCTTTTAACTGAGAGTTGGTGTGGTTCTAGGCCCCTTCCTTCTCATAGGTACTATTTATGACTCTCATCTTCTCAGGCAAGACAGCTGAAAATCCCTTCTGCTTTTCAGAGGCTTTTGCTGAGCTTTTTTTGTCCCTTCACCCTGCATAGTTTCTGCGAGTGTCTTGAGGGACCCATCAGCTCAGTTTTGCACCCATCGTGTCTCGTTGGGTTTTGGCCTCTCATATTATTAATTTTGTCCATCTAGCATAGTAAGACTGCCGAAACACTGCTGGTATATTTGTCCTCTGGCAGTGGACCTGTGACAAAGCATAGATTCTCAACATTTTGTTCTATTCTCAGAATCCACAAATGCCCCCAGGAAAATAACAGCTGCAGCCTATTAACTCACCTCTCCCCTCAGGAATCTTGGCATCACTAGTACTGTTGTTTAAGCAGCTTTCTAATGACTTAAAATATATATATACAACCCCGTCCTACTCAGAAGTGAAAGACATTCACATCACTTCTATTTTTTTTTTAACATCCTTATTGGAGTATAATTGCTTTACAATGGTGTGTTAGTTTCTGCTTTATAACAAAGTGAATCAGTTATACATACACATATGTTCCCATATCTCTTCCCTCTTGCGTCTCCCTCCCTTCCCCCATCCCTATCCCCCCCCTCTAGGTGGTCACAGACCACCTAGCTGATCTCCCTGTGCTATGCGGCTGCTTCCCACTAGCTATCTACCTTACATTTGGTAGTGTATATATGTCCATGCCACTCTCTCACTTTGTCACAGCTTACCCTTCCCCCCCCCCATATCCTCAAGTCCATTCTCTAGTTGGTCAGTGTCTTTATTCCCGTCTTACCCCTAGGTTCTTCATGACCTTTTTTTTTTTCTTAGATTCCATATATATGTGTTACCATATGGTATTGTTTTTCTCTTTCTGACTTACTTCACTCTGTATGACAGACTCTATCTAGGTCCAACCACCTCACTACAAATAACTTAATTTCGTTTCTTTTTATGGCTGAGTAATATTCCATTGTGTATATGTGCCACATCTTTATCCATTCATCTGTTGATGGACACTTAGTTTGCTTCCATGTCCTGGCTATTGTAAATAGAGCTGCAAAGAACATTTTGGTACATGGCTCTTTTTGAATTATGGTCTTCTCAGGGTATATGCCCAGTAGTGGGACTACTGGGTCGTATGGTAATTCTATTTTTAGTTTTTTAAGGAACCACCATACTGTTCTCCATAGTGGCTGTATCAATTTACATTCCCACCAACAGTGCAGGAGGGTTCCCTTTTCTCCACACCCTCTCCAGCATTTATTGTTTCTAGATTTTTGATGATGGCCATTCTGACCAGTGTGAGATGATCTCATTTTAGTTTTGATTTGCATTTCTCTAATGATTAACGATGTTGAGCATTCTTTCATGTGTTTGTTGGCAATCTGTATATCTTCTTTGGAGAAATGTCTATTTAGGTCCTCTACCCATTTTTGGATTGGATTGTTTGTTTTTTTGATATTGAGCTACATGAGCTGCTTGTAAATTTTGGATATTAATCCTTTCTCAGTTGCTTCATTTGCAAATATTTTCTCCCATTCTGTGGATTGTCTTTTCATCTTGTTCCTGTGCTGTGAAAAAGCTTTTAAGTTTCATTAGGTCCCATTTGTTTATTTTTGTTTTTATTTCCATTTCTCTAGGAGGTGGGTCAAAAAGGATCTTGCTGTGATTTATGTCATAGAGTGTTCTGCCTATGTTTTCCTCTAAGAGTCTGATAGTGTCTGGCCTTGCATTTAGGTCTTTAATCCATTTTGAGTTTATTTTTGAGTATGGTGTTAGGGAGTGTTGTAACTTCATACTTTTACATGTACCTGCCCAGTTTTCCCAGCACCACTTATTGAAGAGGCTGTCTTTTCTCCACTGTATATTCTTGCCTCCTTTATCAAAAATAAGGTGACCATATGTGCATGGGTTTATCTCTGGGCTTTCTATCCTGTTCCACTGATCTATCTTTCTGTTTTTCTGCCAGTACCATACTGTCTTGATTACTGTAGCTTTGTAGTATAGTCTGAAGTCAGGGAGCCTGATTCCTCCAGCTCCATTTTTCATTCTCAAGATTGCTTTGGCTATTTGGGTTCTTTTGTATTTCCATACAAATTGTGAAATTTTTTGTTCCAGTTCTGTGAAAAGTGCCAGTGGTAGTTTGATAGGGATTGCATTGAGTCTGTAGATTGCTTTGGGTAGTAGAGTCATTTTCACAATGTTGATTCTTCCAATCCAAGAATATGGTATATCTCTCTATCGATTTGTATCATCTTTTATTGCTTTCATCAGTGTCTTATAGTTTTCTGCATATAGGTCTTTTGTCTCCTTGGGTAGGTTTATTCCTAGATGTTTTATTCTTTTTGTTGCAATGGTAATTGGGAGTGTTTTCTTAATTTCACTTTCAGATTTTTCATCATTAGTGTATAGGAATGCCAGAGATTTCTGTGCATTAATTTTGTATCCTGCTACTTTACCAGATTCATTGATTAGCTCTAGTAGTTTTCTGGTAGCATCTTTAGGATTCTCTGTGTATAGTATCATGTCATCTGCAAACAGTGACAGCTTTACTTCTTCTTTTCCGATTTGGATTCCTTTTCTTTCTTTTTCTTCTCTGATTGCTGGGGCTAATACTTCTGAAACTATGTTGAATAATAGTGGTGAGAGTGGGCAACCATGTATTGTTCCTGATCTTAGTGGAAATGCTTTCAGTTTTTCACCATTGAGGACGATGTTGGCTGTGGGTTTGTCATATATGGCCTTTATTATGTTGAGGAAATTTCTCTCTATGCCTACTTTCTGGAGGGTTTTTGTCATAAATGGGTGTTGAATTTTGTCAAAAGCTTTCTCTGCATCTATTGAGATGATCATATGTTTTTTATTTTTCAGTTTGTTAATATGGTGTATCTCACGTTGATTGATTTGCGTATATTGAAGAATCCTTGCATTCCTGAGATAAACCCCACTTGATCATGGTATGATCCTTTTAATGTGCTGTTGGATTCTGTTTGCTAGTATTTTGTTGAGGATTTTTGCATCTATGTTCATCAGTGATATTGGCCTGTAGTTTTCTTTCTTTGTGACATCCTTGTCTGGTTTTGGTATCAAGGTGATGGTGGCCTCGTAGAATGAGTTTGGGAGTGTTCCTCCCTCTGCTATATTTTGGAAGAGTTTGAGAAGGATAGGTGTTAGCTCTTCTCTAAATGTTTGATAGAATTCGCCTGTGAAGCCATCTGGTCCTGGGCTTTTGTTTGTTGGAAGATTTTTAATCACAGTTTCAATTTCAGTGTTTGTGATTGGTCTGTTCATATTTTCTATTTCTTCCTGATTCAGTCTTGGCAGTTTGTGCATTTCTAAGAATTTGTCCATTTCTTCCAGATTGTCCATTTTATTGGCATAGAGTTGCTTGTAGTAATCCCTCATGATTTTTTTTATTTCTGCAGTGTCAGTTGTTACTTCTCCTTTTTCATTTCTAATTCTATTGATTTGAGTCTTTTTCTCCCTTTTTTTCTTGATGAGTCTGGCTAATGGTTTATCAATTTTGTTTATCTTCTCAATGAACCAGCTTTTAGTTTTATTGATCCTTACTATCATTTCCTTCATTTTTTTTCATTTATTTCTGATCTGATCTTTATGATTTCTTTCCTTCTGCTAGCTTTGGGGTTTTTTTGTTCTTCTTTCTCTAATTGCTTTAGGTTCAAGGTTAGGTTGTTTATTTGGGATGTTTCCTGTTTCTTAAGGTAGGATTGTATTGCTATAAACTTCCCTCTTAGAACTGCTTTTGCTGCATCCCATAGGTTTTTGGGTCATCGTGTTTTCATTGTCATTTGTTTCTAGGTGTTTTTTTTTATTTCTTCACTGATCTCTTGGTTATTAAGTAGTGTATTGTTTAGCCTCCATGTGTCACATCACTTCTTTTAATTACCTTAATTTGTTTTGTCCCTGACCTACCTTTCTCAAGTGGAAGGCAGTAAGGTGGCTTATGTTGGCTTACACTGGACACTAAATCTCAGTATCTTAAGTGGTTTTACATTAAGAGCAGCCTGAACACAAACTCTTCAAATTAGTCTTTTTTTTTTTGCCTATGTTCTTTCATTAAGTATATATTGAACATTTCCCCTCTAATATCTACATGCTCTGTACCTTACGCTATGCAGAGCACTGGGGATATTTTCATGAAATCAGATTTTCCATAAGGAACCTGTAAAATCCAGTGATTATTTTATAAACTAAAAAATGAGTGTGAAAGATTAAAACAGTGTGGCATAGTATACGATTAAGTGTAAGAATAAAAAGCATAAGTAGGAAATGTTCTTCCAGAGAAAAACTGAAATTGATTATGTAAGAATAATAACTTTATTAAACATTCACTATAGTCCAGGTACTATGCATGTATTTATTATTCCATTTTATCTTCACAATAATCTTACAAAGTAAGTACTGTTAAGAAGTACTATTTCAAAGATGAGGAACTGAGCCTCAGAAAAGTTGTGACTTCTATATAAGGTCACATGGCTACTTAGGTTGGTTGGAGCCAAGATTTGAATCCAGATTAATACTCTATGATCTTAACCACTAAGCTCTACAGAGATAAACCCACAAAGTACAATCTGATACATATAAGCCTAATAATATGCCTAAACCTTAACATGTGAAAACAAGATCCATGTTCAGAAACAAACTAACATACCAAAGACACACATTGTGAGCTGTACACTGAAACACACTCCCTAGACACAGGTCAGACCAAAGTCCACGTTGGTCCTACTTGAAGGTTACTCACAGAGAACGGTAGACCTTATTAAATATAAACAGTAAGTTTTTTTACATTACATCACAAAGAATTTTTAAAAGTAAAAGAGTATTTTTATTTCACAAAGAATTTATATATGAGCCTCTTCTGGGACAGTGAAAAAGTCCTTCAAAAATCATTAAATATTTGATTAGTACAGAGAAGTGTAAAACATAGTTTGCCAATCATTTATAAATGAAGAGAACCCACCTCAAACAAGCTAATGGAAGTCAGTGATCACAAAAGATCCTATTGAGAATAAAACCCAGTTGAATGAGGAGAAAACACTCAGCATTTTGACTTAATTCAAGAAAATCTAAGATCATTTCAACAAAGACCCAAGTCCTTTTGCTATCACATCTGAACCCCAGTTTCTGGTGCCTTTTGACAGAAATAAAGAGAATGTGATTTAATCCTGTAAGCCTATGCTCTCTAGAAATTCATGTTTTTATATAAAACTCATTCTGGAAATTGTTAGGTATAATCCAGTTAAAAAAGAAGGTTCTTGTTGGGCCAAATCGTGGAAAAAACAGAATAGGAAGCATAGACTTTATCCTGAAATCCAGGAAGTTATGAAGTCAGATGCATTCAAAAGTTAGGGTAGGTGTTGAGTACTGTGACCAATAGAGAAAGTAAGTCTAAGACCTCTCTGGAGGAGAAAGCCACTGCTCAGCCCTAGTTAAGTGTTGCCATATAGGAATTCAGGCACAATGTTGCCAGATCTTCCAATTATTTTTAAAAGTACTGATTTTTATATAAATATGCCAAAATAGTATATGAAAGAATAAATCAGGAAGGGTAGGGTATGTGATTTGCCAGGGAATAGTATGGTTTAAATTTTAATAGTTTGAAGTTGATTAGTAAGTTTAGCTGAGATGAATTGAGTTGCTACTACATAGCAGCTGTGTGCTGTTTTATGAAGGCTCTGTCTGGAACGAGTTTGTTCAACAAATTACTTCTCTGTTAACAGTTTCCTGATAGGTTTCTTGTATTCGTAGAATTAGTATATATAACATACTTAGAATGACACTGGCATATAGAAATTGTTCAATAAATGTTTCCTTTTTTTTTTTAAATCACTTCTCTATGATGGTAATAAAAGGGAGATTATTATAAGTCTCACAAAGGAATTATGAGATTTATTACTTTTTTCCCCTGAAAAACCAACTTTTGGTTTTATTTCTCTATTGTGTGTATTTTTCCTACATTATTAATTTTTGGTCTATATCATTTCTTTTCTTCTCCTTTCTTTGGAATTAATTTGCTGATCTTTCTCTTAAAAACTTTTGGTGACTATTCACATCATTAAATTTAGGCTTTCTCCTAATGTATACATGTATTTAAGACTATAGATTTCTTTCTAAGTAGTGTCAGAATTTCACTACTATTTCTAATTTCCTTTGTAATTTTCCTTTTACCTTTGGGTTATTTAAAAGTGTATTGGTAGATTTCCAAACATTCTTTGGGTGGGGGAATTTTATTTTTTTAAAAATTTTTTGCTTTATTCTGCTATGTCTTGAGAACACTTGATTTTTCAGTCTTCTGAAATTTTTGAGACCTTATTTATGCCCAGGATATGGTCATTTTTTATTCCAAGTACACTTAAGAAAAAACACATGATATCTGTTTTTGTTGAGTTTAGTGTGCTTGACAACTAGGTTATGTTTGCTAATGTGGTTCAGTTTTTCTTTATCCTTACTGACTTTTTCTTGTCTGCCAATTCTATCAGATACTGAGGGACACTTCTTTAAAATCTCGCAATATAATTTCCCTGTTTTAATTTCCCTGTTCTAACAATTTCAGCTTTGTATATTTTGGAGCTATGTAATTAGATGCATATAAATGGAATTATAGTATTTATTTAATGTCTTTATTTCTAGTAATAATGTTTCTTTAGGTCTGCTTTATTTGATATTGCTATAGCTAAAGTAGCTTTATATGCTTAGTGTTTTAGAGGAATGAAAATATATTTTTTCATTTTTACACTTTGAACCTTTCTGTTGATATTTAAGAGGATTTTTAAAATAGCATAAATGACATTTTTATATGATGTGGCAATCATTGTGTTTTAATTGTAATATTTAGTCTGTTCGTATTAAACATACCTACTGATATATTTGGATATAAATCTACTGTTTTCTATTCATTCTGCCCGTTCTATATTCTGTATTTCCTTCTATTTTGCCTCTTTTTGGCTTGAACATGTATTATTTAATTTCCTACCACATTAACTTGTGCTACTTTCTTTTATTATTCTTTTGATGGTTACATTAAAGATTAAAACAGGTATTTTTTAAAGTTGAATATAAATGAACATATTAATTTTATTATTTCCCTCTTCATTTAACATACTATTATTAGCCTGTTTTTATTGTTTGTATATTTTAAGCATCATATCGCATCATTATATTTTATATAGGTGATGCTCATTTAGATGTAATCATATTTTACCATTTTGTGGCTCTTCATTCTGCACTGCATCTCCAGGCTTCCTCTTTCATAATACTCTAGTTATTTCCTTTAGAGTGCAATTCATTATTGAATTCTAGTATTTTCTTTAGCCTGCAATTCATTATTGCAGATGAATTCTACCAGGTTTATTGTTTTGTTTTTCCTTTTGTTTGAAAGTTTATTTTAACTCAGTTTATGGAAGATACTTTTTTCTGGTTATGGAATTCTAAGTTGGCAGTTATTTTCTTTCAGCACTTTCAAGCTATAATTCTATTGTTTTGGTAAAGTTATCGGTCATATTGTTGCTACTTTGAACACGTCGTTTTTTTAAAAATTATTTATTTATTTATTTGGCTGTGCCGGGTCTTAGTTGCAGCACACGGGATCTTTTAGGTGGCATACAAACTCTTAGTTGTGGCATGTGAGATCTAGTTCTGTGACCAGGGATTGAACCCGGGCCCCTGGCATTGGGAGCCAGAGTCTTAGCCAGTGGACCACCAGAGAAGTCCTGAACACGTCATTTTTAATTTTTATGCTTTTAAAACTGATAACTGTAACTCAAACACAGAATATTGCCTAAGATATATGTTGCTAGATGATTTTTTCCAAGATGAGCATCTTAACCACCTGCCCCATCAGGATATAGAATCTAGCCAGCCATCCCAGTAGCCCTGTCTGTAGTCCCTTAAAATCACAACCCTCCCTCATCTGTGAGAACAATCCAGTATCCTGATTTTTATGGAAATTATTTCTTTACTTTTATAATATTATCTCCCAAGTGAGCATTTCTTTCTTTTTTAAAAAATTTTTAATACAGATTTTAAAGGCTACACTTCATTTACATTTATTATAAAATATTGGCTATATTCCCTGTATTGTACAATACATCCTTGTATCCTATCCAGTAGTTTGTATCCACCCAGTAGTTTGTACATCCCTCTCTCCCATCCCTATATTGCCCTTCCGCTCATTGCAAACCACTAGTTTGTTCTCTATATCTGCGAGTCTGCTTCTTTTTTGTTATATTCACTGGTTTGTTGTATTTTTTAGGTTCCACATGTAAGTGCTATCATATAGTGTTAGTCTTTCTCTGTCTGACTTATTTCACTTAGCATAATACCCTCCAAGTCCATCCATGTTGTTGCAAGTGGCAAAATTTCATTCTTTTTTATGGCTGAGTAGTATTCCATTGTATATATCTATACCACATCTTCTTTATGGCCACTTCTTGATGACTACTTACATTGCTTCCATATCTTGGCAATTGTAAATAATGCTGCTATGAATATTGTGGTGCATGTATCTTTTGGGTTTTTCTTTTTCTTTCAGATTTATACCCAGGAGTGGAATTGCTGGGTCATAGGTTAGTTCTATTTTTAGTTTTTTGAGAAACCTCTGTACTGTTTTCCACAGTGGCTGCACCAATTTACATACCTACCAACAGTGCAGGAAGGTTCCCTTTTCTCCACATCCTCACTAACACTGTTATTTGTGTTCTTTTTGATGATAGGCATTCTGACAGTTGTGAGGTGACAACTCATTATGGTTTTGATTTGCATTTTCTGATGATTAGTGATATTGACATGTGCATGTTGGCCATCTGTATTTCCTCTTTGGAAAAATGTCTTTTCAGTTCTTCTGCCCATTTTTTAATTGTGTGTGTGTGTGTGTGTGTGTGTGTGTGTTGAGTTGTATGAGCTGTTTATATATGTTGGATATTAATCCCTTATCCTTCATATCATTTGCAAATATTTTCTCCTCCCATTCAGTAGGTTGTCTTTTTGTTTTGTTGATGGTTTCCTTTGCTGTGCAGAAGCTTTTAAGTTTAATTAGGTCTCTTTATTGTTTTGGGGTTTTTTTCCTTTATTTTAGGAGGTGGATCCAAAAAAAGTGCTGTGATTTATGTCATAGAATGTTCTGCCTATGTTTTCCTCTAGGAGTTTTACAGTATCTAGTCTTACATTTAGGTCTTTAATCCATTTTGAGCTTATTTTTGTATGTGATGTTAGAGAATATTCTAACTTCATTCTTTTACATGTAGCTATCCAGTTATCCCAGTACCACTTATTCAAGAGACTGTCTTTTCTTCATTGTATATTCTTGCCTACTTTGTCAAAGATTAATTTACCATAAGTGTGTGTGTTTATTTCTGGGCTCTGTATCCTGTTGCATGAATCTATGTGTCTGTTTTGTGCCAGTACCATATTTTTTTTGATTACTGTAGCTTTGTAGTATAGTCTGAAGTCAGGGAGTTTGATTCTTCCAGTTCTGTTCTTCTTAAGATTATTTTGGCTAATTGGGATCTTTTTTGTTTCCATACAAATTTTAAAATTACTTGTTTTAGTTCTGTGAAAAGTGCCATTGGTATTTTGATAGGGATTTCATTGAATCTGTAGATTGCCATAAGTAGTATGGTCATTTTAACAATACTCTTAATGTATCCTTTTTTTTATTATTCAAACAGAAAGTCACAAAATTATAATCATCCTCATCAGTTCACTCAGTCCCATGTAATTAATTTTTTTATCTTGATCTTTTGTTAGCACTTTTATGAATTCATCAGTTTTCCATTAGAGTTCTGAAAATGCTTATTCATTCAGTTCAGCAGTATAATCAGTTACCAGAAACCTATACTTGTCAAGAGTCTTTTCCATGAATTCCTTGAAGATGAAACCCTTTTATAAGAACATTTTTGCAAAAGCATCAGAGTACACCCAGAACTATCTGTAAATGACAAAAGACTTAAAAATGACCACAGTTAAAATTTTGATGAAAGTTCATAACAATGCAATTGACAAGGAAATTTAGTTATTTCTGAGATATACATTTTAAAGTAATAACTAGAATTATGACTTATAACATTATACCAGAACATATAAGATTTTTAGGAATTTCATGTAATGTCTGAAACATTTATATTAATATATTTCCATACAAATAACCCAAAGAAACTTTAGTATTAGTTTTTTAAATTTTTTAATTTAATTTTATTTTTTTATGCAGCAGGTTCTTATTAGTCATCAATTTTATACACATCAGTGTATACATGTCAATCCCAATCGCCCAATTCAGCACACCACCATCCCCAGCCCCCCACAGCTTTCCCCACTTGTTGTCCATACTTTTGTTCTCTACATTTGTGTCTCAACTTCTGCCCTGCAAACCACTTCATCTGTACCATTTTTCTAGGTTCCACATACATGCTTTAATATATGATATTTGTTTTTCTCTTTCTGACTTACTTCACTCTGACAGTCTCTAGATCCATCCATGCCTCAACAAATGACTCAATTTCGTTCCTTTTTATGGCTGAGTAATATTCCATTGTATATATGTACCACAACTTCTTTATCCATTCGTCTGTCAATGGGCATTTAGTTTGCTTCCATGACCTGGCTATTGTAAAGAGTGCTGCAATGAACATTGGGGTGCATGTGTCTTTTTGAATTATGGTTTTCTCTGGGTATATGCCCAGTACTGGGATTGCTGGGTCATGCGGTAATTCTATTTTTAGTTTTTTGAGGAAACTCCTTACTGTTCTCCACAGTGGCAGTATCAATAATGTACATTCCCACCAACAGTGCAAGAGGTTTCCCTTTTCTCCACACCCTCTCCAGCATTTGTTGTTTGTAGATTTCCTGATGATGCCCATTCTAACTGGTGTGAGGTGATACCTCATTGTAGTTTTGATTTGCATTTCTCTAATAATTAGTGATGTTGAGTAGCTTTTCATGTGCTTCTTGGCCATCTGTATGTCTTCTTTGGAGAAATGTCTATTTAGGTCTTCTGCCCATTTTTTGGATTGGGTTGTTTGTTTCTTTAACATTGAGCTTCATGAGCTGTTTATACATTTTTGAGATTAATCCTTTGTCCTTTGATTCATTTAGAAATATTTTCTCCCATTCTGAGGGCTGTCTTTTCGCCTTGTTTATGGTTTCCTTTGCTGTGCAAAAGCTTTTAAATTTCATTAGGTCCCATTTGTTCATTTTTGGTTTTATTTCCATTACTCTAGGAGGTGGATCAAAAAAGATCTTGCTGTGATTTATGTCAAAGAGGGTTCTTCTTATGTTTTCCTCCAAGAGGTTTAT
Organism: Lipotes vexillifer; assembly: GCF_000442215.2. Classification (NCBI taxonomy): domain Eukaryota; kingdom Metazoa; phylum Chordata; class Mammalia; order Artiodactyla; family Lipotidae; genus Lipotes; species Lipotes vexillifer. Next base: position 482,315 of record NW_006773119.1, read on the forward strand.
AGTGTCCGGTCTTACATTTAGGTTGCGAATCCATTTTGAGTTTATTTTTGTGTATGGTGTTATGGAGTGTTCTAATTTCATCCTTTTCCATGTAGCTGTCCAGTTTTCCCAGCACCACTTACTGAAGAGACTGTCTTTTCTCCATTGTATATCCTTGCCTCCTTTGTCATAGATTAGTTGACCATAGGTGCATGGGTTTATCTCTGGGCTTTCTATCTTGTTCCATTGATCTATGTTTCTGTTTTTGTGCCATTACCATATTGTCTTGATTACTGTAACTTTGTAGTATAGTCTGAAGTCAGGGAGTCTGATTTCTCCAGCTCCATTTTTTTCCCTCAAGATTGCTGTGATTATTCAGGGTCTTTTGTGTCTCCATACAAATACTAAGACTTTTGTTCTAGTTCTGTAAAAAATGCCATTGGTAATTTGATAGGGATTGCATTGAATCTGTAGATTGCTTTGGGGAGTATAGTCATTTCCACAATATTGATTCTTCCAAACCAAGAACATAGTATATCTTTCCATCTGTTGGTATCATCTTTTACTTCTTTCATCAGTGTCTTATAGTTTTCTGCATACAGGTCTTTTGTCTCCCTAGGTAGGTTTATTCCTAGGTATTTTATTCTTTTTGTTGAAATGGTAAATGCGAGTTTTTCCTTAATTTCTCTTTCAGATTTTTCATCATTAGTGTATAGGAATGCAAGAGATTTCTGTGCATTAATTTTGTATCCTGCAACTTTACCAAATTCATTGATTAGCTCTAGTAGTTTTCTGGTGGCATTTTTAGGATTCTCTATGTATAGTATCATGTTATCTGCAAGCAGTGACAGTTTTACTTCTTCTTTTCCAATTTGTATTCCTTTTATTTCTTTTTCTTCTCTGATTGCCGTGGCTAGGACTTCCAAAACTATGAATAATACTGGTGAGAGTGGACATCCTTGTCTTGTTCCGATTGTAGAGGAAATGCTTTCAATTTTTCATCATTGAGAATGATGTTTGCTGTGGGTTTGTCATATATGGCCTTTATTATGTTGAGGTAGCTTCCCTCTATGCCCCCTTTCTGGAGAGTTTTTATCATAAATGGGTGTTGAATTTTGCCAAAAGCTTTTTCTGCATCTATTGAGATGATCATATGGTTTTTATTCTTCAATTTGTTAATATGGTGTATCACATTAATTGATTTACGTATATTGAAGAATCCTTGCATCTCTGGAATAAACCCTGCTTGATCATGGGGTATGATCCTTTTAATGTGTTGTTGGATTCTGTTTGTTAGTATATTTTGATGATTTCTGCATCTATATTCATCAGTGATATTGGTCTGTACTTTTTGTTTTTTGTAGTATCTTTGTCTGGTTTGGGGATCAGGATGATGGTGGCCTCATAGAATGAGTTTGGGAGTGTTCCTTCCTCTGAAATTTTTGGAAGAGTTTGAGGAGGATGGGTGTTAGCTCTTCTCTAAATGTTTGGTAGAATTCACCTGTGAAGCCATCTGGTCCTGGCCTTTTGTTTGTTGGAAGATTTTTAATCACAGTTTCAGTTTCATTACCTGTGATTGGTCTGTTCATATTTTCTGTTTCTTCATGGTTCAGTCTTGGAAGGTTATACCTTTGTAAGAATTTGTCCATTTCTTGCAGGTTGTCCATTTTATTGGCATAGAGTTGCTTGTAGTAGTCTCTTAGGATTCTTTGTATTTCTGCGGTGTCTGTCGTAACTTCTCCTTTTCCATTTCTAATTTTATTGATTTGAGTCCTCTCTCTCTTTTTCTTGATGAGTCTGGCTAATGGTTTATCTTCTCAAAGAACCAGATTTTAGTTATATTGGTCTTTGCTATTGTTTTCTTTGTTTTTATTTCATTTATTTCTGCTCTGATGTTTATGATTTCTTTCCTTCTGCTAACTTTGGGTTTTGTTTGTTCTTCGTTCTCTATTTCCTTTAGGTGTAAGATTAGATTGTTTATCTGAGATTTTTCTTGTTTCTTAAGATAGGCTGGTATAGCGATAAACTTCCCTCTTAGAACTGCTTTTGCTGCATCCCATAGGTTTTGGATCGTCGTGTTTTCATTGTCATTTTTCTCTATGTATTGTTTGATTTCCTCTTTGATTTCTTCAGTGATCTCTTGGTTATTTAATAACGTATTGTTTAGCCTCCATGTGTTTGTGGGGGTTGTTTGTTTTTGTTTTTGTTTTTTTTGCGCTACGTGGGCCTCTCACTGTTGTGGCCTCTCCCATTGCGGAGCACAGGCTCTGGATGTGCAGGCTCAGCAGCCATGGCTCACGGACCCAGCTGCTCCGAGGCATGTGGGATCTTCCCAGCCCAGGCACGAACCCGTGTCCCCCGCATTGGCAGGCGAACTCTCAACCACTGCACCACCAGGGAAGCCCAATTTTTGTTTGTTTGTTTGTTTTTTTGGTGTTTGTGTTTTTTACATTTTTGTTCCCTGTAATTCATTTCTAATCTCATAGTGCTGTGGTCAGAAAAGATGCTTAATATTATTTCAGTTTTCTTAAATTTACTGAGGCTTGATATGTGACCCAAGATGTGATCTATCCTGAAGAATGTTCTGTGCACACTTGAAAAGAAAGTGTAATCTGCTGTTTTTTGATGGGATGTCCTATAAATATCAGTTAAATCTATCTGGTCTATTGTGTCATTTAGAGCTTCTGTTTCCTTATTTATTTTCATTTTGGATGATCTGTCCATTGGTGTAAGTGAGGTGTTAAAGTCTCCCACTATTTTTGTGTTACTGTCAGTTTCCTCTTTTATAGCTGTTAGCAGTTTCCTTATGTACTGAGGTGCTCCTATGTTGGGTGCATATATATTTATAATTGTTATCTGTTCTTCTTGGATTGATCCCTTGATCATTATGTAGTGTCCTTCCTTGTCTCTTGTAACATTCTTTATTTTAAAGTCTATTTTATCTGATATGAGTATTGCTACTCCAGCTTTCTTTTGATTTCCATTTGCATGGAATATCTTTTTCCATCCCCTCACTTTCAGTCTGTATGTGTCCCTAGGTCTGAAGTGGGTCTCTTGTAGACAACATATATATGGGTCTTATGTTTGTATCCCTTCAGCAAGCCTGTGTCTTTTGGTTGGAGCATTTAATCCATTCATGTTTAAGGTAATTATTGATATGTATGTTCCTGTTACCATTTTCTTAATTGTTATTGGTTTGTTTTTGTAGGTCCTTTTCTTCTCTTGTGTTTCCCACTTAGAGAAGTTCCTTTAGCATTTGTTGTAGAGCTAGTTTTGTGGTGCTGAATTTTCTTCGTTTTGCTTGTCTGTAAAGCTTTTGATTTCTCTGTCGAATCTGAATGAGATCCTTGCTGGGTAGAGTAATCTTGGTTGTAGGTTCTTCCCTTTCATCACTGTAAGTATATCATGCCACTTCCTTCTGGCTTATAGAGTTTCTGCTGAGAAATCAGCTGTTAACCTTATGGGAGTTCCCTTGTATGTTATTTGTCATTTTTCCCTTCCTGCTTTCAATAATTTTTCTTTGTCTTTAATTTTTGCCAATTTGATTACTATGTGTCTTGGCATGTTTCTCCTTCAGTTTATCCTGCCTGGGACTCTCTGCCCTTTCTGGACTTTGATGGCTATTTCCTTTCCCATGTTAGGGAAGTTTTCAACTATAATCTCTTCAAATATTTTCTCTGGTCCTTTCTCTCTCTGTTCTCCTTCTGGGACCCCTATAATACGAATGTTGTATTTAATGTTGTCCCAGCGGTCTCTTAGGCTGTCTTCCTTTCTCTTCATTCTTTTTTCTTTATTCTGTTCCACAGCAGTGAATTCCACCATTCTGTCTTCCAGGTCACTTATCCATTCTTCTGCCTCAGTTATTCTGCTATTGATTCCTTCTAGTGTAGTTTTCATTTCAGTTATTGTATTGTTCATCTCTGTTTGTTTGTTCTTTAATTTTTCTAGGTCTTTGTTAAACATTTCTTTTATCTTCTTGGTCTTCACCTCCATTCTTTTTCCGAGGTCCTGGATCATCTTCAATATCATTATTCTGAATTCTTTTTCTGCAAACTTGCCTATCTCCACTTCATTTAATTGTTTTTCTGGGGTTTTATCTTGTTCCTTCATCTGGTACATAGCCCTGTGCCTTTTCGTCTTGTCTATCTTTCTGTGAATGTGGTTTTTGTTCCACAGGCTGCAGGATTGTAGTTCTTCTTGCTTCTGCTGTCTGCCCTCTGGTAGAAGAGTCTATCTTAGAGGCTTGTGTAAGTTTCCTGATGGGAGGGACTGGTGGTGGGCAGAGCTGACTGTTGCTCTTGTGGGCAGAGCTCAGTAAAACTTTAGTCTGCTTGACTGTTGATGGGTGGAGCTGGGTTCCCTCCTTGTTGCTTGTTTGTCCTGAGGCAACCCAACACTGGAGCCTACCTGGGCTCTTTGGTGGGGCTACTGACAGTCTCTGGGAGGGCTCATGCCAAGGAATACTTCCCAGAACTTCTGCTGCCAGTGGCCTTGTCCTCACGGTGAGGCACAGCCACCCCCCACCTCTGCAGGAGACCCTCCAACACTAGCAGGTAGGTCTGGTTCAGTCTCCCCTGGGGTCACTGCTCCTTCCCCTGGGTCCTGATGCGCACACTACTTTGTGTGTTCCCTCCAAGAGTGGAGTCTCTGTTTCCCCCAGTCCTGTCAAAGTCCTGCAATCAAATCCCACCAGGCTTCAAAGTCTGATTCTCTAGGAATTCCTCCTCCCATTGCTGGACCCCCAGGTTCAGAAGCCTGCCGTGGGGCTCAGATCCTTCACTCCAGTGGGTGGACTTCTGTGGTATAAGTGTTCTGCAGTCTGTGAGTCACCCACCCAGCAGTTATGGGATTTGATTTTACTGTGATTGTGCCCCTCCTACCATCTCATTATGGCTTCTCCTTTGTATTTGGATGTGGGGTATCTTTTGTGGTGAGTTCCAGTGTCTTCCTGTCAATGATTGTCCAGCAGCTAGTTGTGATTCTGGTGTTCTCACAAGAGGGAATGAGAGCACATTCTTGTACTCCACCGTCTTGGTTCCTCTTTTAATGTATCTTTTAATTTTCTATTAGTCCATAGGCTCCTTCTCTATTTTTTTGTTCTGCACTGTATTTTCCTCTGGCATATTTTATTTATTGAAAGAACTGTATCATTTGTCCTGTTGAATTTCCCATAAGATTTTGCTGATATCATTCCCTTGGTGTTGTTAAACATGTTCTTTTGTCTTCATTGTTACCTTTAAATTGGTCAGGGTATCTAGAAGCTTAATCAGATTCAGTTTTTATTTTCGAGAGTCATGCTGTGTCTTTCATCATTGACCATATAATGCCTGATCCATTCATATTCATTCATATTCATTCATATTCTCTCTCTATCTCTATCTCTATCTCTATGTCTCTCTGTCTCTTCATAGCAATTCCAATTCCAAGATGCATTGCATAGGACTTACAAAACTGGTACTATTACAACTTTGACATCCATTCTTTATTTTCTGGAATACTTCTAAAAAGAGAAACTGCTTCATCTGTTTGTTTTCTCTGTGGCACTGTCCATATTTGAGAAACAAAATAAATTATCTCTTTTCTAGTATTCACAATGAAGATTTTTTGTCTTTTTTTCCCCTCCTAAAACTTTTCCCCTCCTAAAACCCATGTATGATGATTTGTGTGTGTGTGAATTTTTTTTTTCCTGAACTTTTAGAAGGGACATATGATTTAGATTTACTTTTCTAACTTGGTAGCTTGAGAGCTCTTTTCTTCTGTTTTTGTCATTTGTTTCTAAATACGGCAACTTAGAGATTTCCAGACTTGCTTTTTCTTCCCAACTTTTATATAGAATTTTTCTTCAATTTTGCTTCCCTGATCAGTTTGGATTCTTTTCCCAGATGTTTTTATTCACTGTAAAGTTTTGTCTTGAAAGGTGACTTTGGCATGTTAGTTTTGAGAGTTAATGGGTCCCAGACTGCTCTAGCTCCTTCAGAATTTCCTGTAAACCCTTCATACTCATCACTATGGAAGTAGGAAAACGTCTTCCAGTTGCTCTTCTTAAATTGGCCTACTGAGGGTTTTTTTCCCCACTTCTCAGCTTTTGAGTGAAACTCTCTTTTGTTATTTTGAAGTTACCTGATGTATCAGATACCTCAGTGCTTTCCTCTGATTTCTCCTCCAGAGGTAATGTTACCAAAATGTCTCTTGTAACAACTGTAGTTTGTTCTCATCTCATATTTTGGGGTTCATGTGAATATCTTGTCACTTCATTTTGTTGCAGATGTTTTCCATGGATTTTTTTAAAGTACTATATTCTAGGTCCTTAACTTTTTTTAAAATTTCAGTATAACATACTTTAATCCTAAATTCTACAGCATAGGTTCTCACAAAGTGAACCCATGTGTGAACAGCATCTGAGTCAGAGACACGACATTACTAACACCCCAGAAGTGCCTCTGGTGCCTCGTTTCCATCATTATGTGCCCCACTGTTCTAATATCTAACCACATATAGATTAGTTTTGTGTGGTTTTGAACATTTCGTAAATGGAATCACACAGTATTTTTTTTTTTTGGATCTGGTTTCTTTGGTTGATCATTATGTTTGTGACATGCATATACTTCATTTTTATTGCTATATAGCAGGAGTCAGCAAATTATGGCCTATGGGCAAAATTCAGAGTTTTAAATTTCATTTAAAATTTTATTGGAACATTGGTAGGCTCATTTATTTATATGTTATCTATGGCTGTTCTTAAGCTACAACAGCAGAATTGAGTAATTGTGATAGAGACCACATAACATAGAAAACATATATACTATCTGGCCCTTCACAAGAATAGTTTGTCAGCCCCTGTTTTTTGTTGTTGTTTTTTTTTGCGGTACGCAGGCCTCTCACTGTTGTGGCCTCTCCCGTTGCAGAGCACAGGCTCCAGACGCGCAGGTTCAGCGGCCGTGGCTCACGGGCCCAGCCGCTCCACGGCATGTGGGATATTCCTGGACCGGAGCAAGAACCCATGTCCCCTGCATCGGCCGGCAGACTCTCAACCACTGCGCCACCAGGGAAGCCCTGTCAGCCCCTGTTTTAATAGTATTCTAATAATACCATCATTTATCAATTTATGCTACTTTTTATTTGGGGCTAATACTAATAGTGCTGTTATCAACATTATTGTATATGTTCTTTGATGAACATATGTGTACATATTCCTGTTCATTATATACCTGAAATAGAATTGCTGAGTCATAAGGAATGTGCATATTCTTCTCTAGAAGACACTGCCAAAGAGATTTTCAAAGTGTTCCAGTATCAATGATTGAGAGTTCTAATTTCTACATATCCTTGCTAATTCACTGTACTTTCTAGGTTTTTTTGTTTGTTTGTTTGTTTGTTTTCATTATAGCTATTCCAGAGGGTGTGAATTGATAATGGTCCATGGTTTTGTTTTGCATATTCTAAAACTATTATTGGGTACATACAGGTTTAGAGTGTGTTTTTGTTCTGACTGATAGACCTATTCAGTGTTGTAAAATGTCTTTATCTCTAGGAAAGATCTTGTATTTTTCATCCTTTTACTTTCACCCTTTCTCTGTCCTTACATTTAAGGTATGTGTCTTATATAGTTGGGTTTTTTATTATTCAGTTTTCCCCTACTTTATTTGGAGTCGTCATTTAATTTACTGATATTGTTGGGCTTTTATCTCCTTCGTACCTCCTTTAACAAGCAGACTTTTTATTCCCTTTTTTCCCTTTAATTTAGGGTATATATTTGCTTATTATTATTTTAATAGTTGTACTATAAAATACATCTATCCTTTATTATAGTCTAAGTTTTTTTATTTTTCCAGGTTCCTGATAATGCTAGAATTTTAGAACACTTACATTTACATCACTTTCCCCTTTAAAGTTATTGTTGCCAAGCATTTTAGATCCCACAGTGCATTGATAGTACTGATATACAGTAATGTTCATTTATATTTGCCTCTATATTGTTTTTTTATAGTAATATTTATATTGATCTACATACCCATCTTTTTTGTTGCTCTTTATTTTTGGATTCTTTTTTTAATTTGGATCATTTCCCATTTGCCTGAAGAATTCTCTTTAGTGTTTTTGATGCAGGCCTACCGTTGGAAAATTTGCTTATTTCCATTTACTTATTATTTATTAATTATTTATTTACATATCTACTAAATCTGTGAAAGATTGTTGGCAGATGTTTTTCTTCCTGTACTTTAAAAATGTCATTCTGTTATCTTATGGCTTTATCATTTCCTTGAGAAGTCAGTTGTCAGTCTTACCCCTGCTACGTTGAAGGTAATGTCCTTTATCTCTGGCTTCTTTTAATATTTTCTCTTGCCTTTATTTTCAAAAATTTGGTTTTATGTATTAACTCTGCTCAGGATGCTCAGAGCTTTTTGAATGTATAAATTCCTGACATAAATTAGTTTGGGAAATTCTAGCCTGTTATCTCTTCATATATGCTGTATGACTGCTCCTTTATTCCTTACTTTTTGTGTGTCTGGTTACATCTGTTATACCTTTTGTCTCCCACATGTGTTTTGCATTCCTTTCTGTATTTATCATTCTGTTTTGTCTTTTATTGTGAATGTTTCCTGTGAACCTATCTTCTAGTTCACTGATGTTGTCTTCTGCTGTTTCCAATATGCTGTTATCCATCTATTAAGTTTTTTTTTAATTTCAGCTACTTAATTTTTAGATATAAAATGGCTCTGATATATTTTTATAGATGCCAATTTTTTGAACTCCTTAATCTTTATTTCTGTTTTGTCCAAATTTTCATTTATTTTCTTAAACATGTTGATCATAATTATTTTAAAGTGCTTGTTTCCTGACTCCAGTACCTGGATTAAATTTGTCATCTGCTTCCTTTGTCTTTTTACTTTTGCTTACCAGTCATGTTGTTCTGACTCTTTATGTACCACTTATTTTATAATTAAATTTTAGATATTATGTTTAAAACAAGTTCAGATTTTTCCAGGTGATGAAAGGGTTCCCTCTTTCCTCTACTAGACAGGTAGCATCATAGACCGATAACCTTGATTTAAAAGAGACTGAATTGGGTTGAGGATATGTTGATGTTTTGGTAAATCTCAGTTTACCTTTAATCAAACTTTTGCTGAATCTCAGTTCAGTCTTCTTTTTTAGGCATGAGCTTCCAGTGTTTTCAGTTTAGAGCCTTTCATGTCTTTGTCTTCTCAGTACCAAGAAACTGAGACAGTTTCCACCCTGCTTGTGAGAGGTTTTAGGCTTAGTTCCTTACATTCCCACAGCAGGGAGCTTCAGAAATTATTCATGTATTTGAGTGCCCTCTAGTCTCTGTTTTTGTGACACCAGTTCTGCATAGTCACCAAGATGTCTGCTGGTTTCTCTGTCCACCAGCACCAGCTTTATGGCTAGTTCCAGCTATTCTCAGAAATAGGTGTCCTCAGGGAAAATGTGATTGCAAATGGTCAACTGTCAATTCACTACTTTCCAGGGCTTTCAACTCTCACCTGCTGTGTTATCAAAGTCTTTCTTCCTGATGGATGTTTGTCTTTTAAGTACCATCTGATTATATGAGATAGTTCTTTTGCTTTTCAGTCATTTTTGGATTAACTTTTTGCCCCCAACCTGGCACACCTTCAAAATTTAGCAAATATCTTGACAAGGACCTTTCATGTGTTTGAGGCTCTTCTAGTCTTCAGTTTTACATCTCTAGCCTAGTGTGATCCACAAAAAAATTCTGCTGGGTGCTCTGTCCCCAGAAATAAGCTTTGCCTGAGCCAAGACCAAGTTTTTTGCTTAGCTAGTCCAGATTGTTAAGAGTCTTCAGTTTAAAAATACAGTTCCTTAAGTGTCAATATTACTTCTAGGGTTTTTGCTTCTTGAGTTTTCAAGGCCTCTTGCCCTGACAGATCTTTATTTCTTAAGCACCATAAGACTGTACTAATATCTGCTCTACTTTTCAGATACTTTTGAGTTATCTACCTAGTAGTCCCAGGCAGCTTCATAAATCAATAAATGTCATGATTGAGAGACTAGTGGTATATCTAAAGCCTCATAAAACTCTAGTTTCATCACCCACCTCCTACAACCATCAAAAGCTTTGTTAGTTTCTCTGTGTCACAGCAATGACCTTTGTCCTAATCCAAGGCCTGGTTCTCAGCCTCTTGTCCACACTCAGAATGTGCAAATGCTTTGAGGAAAAACAGAAGTGCATGTCATTAGCCCACTTGTCTGCACCTTTCTAATAACTTAAACAATATAAACTTTTTTTCTGGCTTTTCTAGTTTTTAGCAAGAGCATTGGTCTGCCATGAATTATTTCACCTAACCTAAAAAAAAATTTCTGTATGTTTTATGAGGAGATTTGTACCTCTTGTGTGTTTGTTTTTTATTGCTGCCATAACAAATTACCATAAATTTGGTGGCTCAAATTAATTATATTCCATTTCAGTAGACCTGAATTTCAACATGTGTCTCACTGGGCTAAAATCAAGGTGTCTGTTTTCTACTTAGTGTTTCCAGGGGCAGATCCATTTCCTTGCTTTTTCCAGCTTCTGGCAACTGCCCACATTTCTTGGCTTGTGGCCACTTTCCTACACTTGCAAAGCCAGCAACATTGCATCTCCCTAACTCTTATTCTTAGTCACATCTCCCTCTGTCTAACCACAGCCACAAAAGGTTTCTCTGCCTTAAAGAACTCATTTGATTAGATTGGGCCCACCCAAATAATCCAAGGTAGCCTCTTCTTATCAGTATCCTTAACCTTAATCAAATCTGCAAAATCCCCTGCTGCCATGTGAGGTAACATATTCACTGGTTCTGGGAATTAAGGCATGGACATCATTGGGAACCATTATTTTGCCCACCAGAATGCCACTAACATCTTCCTGGAATACCCTTCTCTGGCAATTGTTAAAAATTTTTTTTTTCATTGTCATATATTTTCAGCAGTTAAATATTATACACTTAGGTGTGGTTTTCTTTGTATTTATTCAGTTTGACATTTGTAGTGCTTCTCAAAAAGCACACATTAGACTTGGTCTCTGTGTGCCGTATGTCTCTTAAGGTCTTTTATTTTCATTCCTGGGCATTTTCTGATGGGCATGTTTTATATTACGAATATATTTCAATCTGTGACTTGCATATTTGTTTTTTTAACAAGTGTCCTTTTGTGAATACAAGTTCTTAATTTAATGTAGCTCAGTTACTTTTGGTTACTTTGGTTCTTTGGTTACTTTGGTTCTTTTGGTTAGTACTTTGGTTAGCACTTTCTTTACCCCATGTAAGAAAACTTTGGCTAACCATGGTTCTAAAAATATTCTCCTATTTAAAAAATCTTTAATTGTGTTGCTTTCACATTAAATCAACAATGCATGTGGATTTGCTTTGTATGTATAATGTGAGATTTGGATCAAGATTCATTTTATCCCCATATGATTAAGATCCAGCATCTTTCTCCAAACAGCCGTTCTTTTCCTCACTGTATTTACATGGAGATAGTCCTGGATTCTGTTCTGTTCGATTGGGAGTTTAGATACATGAGTCTGTTTCTGAATTTTCTTCTGTTTCATTGGTTTAATTGTCTAATTTTGTATTAATACCATAGTTTCTCAATTGCTATAGGTTTATAATAACTCTTGATATCCCATGGCATAAGTCCTTCAGCTTTATTCTTGCTTGCAGATTGCTGTGATTATTCTTGGTTCTTTGTATTTTTATCTGCATTCCAGAGTCAACTTTTCAGTTTTAAAAACCCTGCTAGGATTTTGATTGGGATTACATTAAATCTGTGCTTTGATTAGGGGAGAACTGATATCTTACCAGCATTGAGTCTTTCAGTCCATAAAAATGGTGACTTTTAAAATTAATTTAGATCTTTAATTTCTTCCATTTATGTCACAGTTTTTATTTTAGAAGGCTTGCATGTATTTCAGTAGATTTAATCCTAGATGTTTGATATTTGTTATGCTATTATAAATTGTATCTTTTAAAATTCTGTCCTCTGTTTGTTCTTGGTATGATCACTTCTTAGAATAGATTTTTGTATAGTGACCTTGTATCCAGTGACGACCTTACATTCACATATTAATGTTAATAGATGGTAGATTTTTGGGTATTTACATATGTAATCATAACATCTGTAAATAATGACTTTTATTTCTTCCTCTTTAATCTTTATGCCTTTTATTTATTTATTTTGCCTTATTACATTATCCAGTGTTTCCAGTATCCAATAGAAGTGGTTATAGAAAGGGCATCTTGTCTTGTTTGCCATCCAAAGAAGAAAGCTTTTTATAATTCAACATTAAGTATGATGATTTCTGTAAAATTTTTGTGGCCATTCTTTTCCTGATTACAGAAGTTTCTTATATTCCTTATCTTCTAAGCGTTTTTTAAAAATTATAAATGTATGAGTTTTATCACATTGCATCTATTGAGGTGATTATATGCTTTTTCTCCTTATTTTAATATGGTAAATTACTTAATTTTCAAATGTTAAACCATACTTGCATACTTGGAACAAAATTCTTGGTCACAATTTTTTAAAAATATGTCACTGGTTTCAATTTGCTAATATTTTTCCTAGGATTTTTACATCTAAGTTAATGATAGTGATTGGTATGTAAGTTTCCTATCTTGTGATGTCCTTCTCAGGTTTTGGCTGGCCTCATAAAAATGAGTTGGAAAATATTCCCAATTATTCTCTGTAAGAATTTGTGTAAGATTATTTATTTCTTAAATGTTTTAAATAAGCCCATCTTTGACAGTTTTCAATAATGGATTTAATTTGCTAATTTCATTTTATTGTGGCCAGGAAACATCTTTGTATGATTTTAGTCCTTTTAAATTTATTGAGCCTCATTTTATGATCTAACATAATATGGTCTCTTCTGGAGAATTTCCCATGTGTATTTGAGAAGAATGTATATTCTGCTGTTGTCTGATAGAGTGCTCAGTAGATGCCTGTTAGGTCTCATTGGTTTATAGTGTTGTTCAAGTCTTCTGTTTATTTGTTGATCTTCTGATTGTTCTATCCATTGTTGAAAGTGAGGTACTGAAGGCTCTAACTAATATGTGGCAGGAGTTTCTCATTCTCATGCTGTATTAGGGTTCTCCAGAGAAACAGAAGAAACAGGATGTGTGTGTGTGTGTGTGTGTGTGTGTGTGTGTGTGTGTGTGTGCATGTGTATAACAGAGAGAGAGAGAAAGAAATTTTAAAGAACTGGCTTATGTTATTGCGGAGGCTTAGTGAGTCCAAAATCTGATATGCAGGCTGGTTATTCAGGAGAGAGCTGTAGTTCAAATCCAAAGGCAGTCTGCTAAGCGTTTTATAGTGTCCAGTCTCACATTTAGGTCTTTAATCCATTTTGAGCTTATTTTAGTGTATGGTGTTAAAGAATTGTTCTAATTTCATTTTTTTACATGTAGCTGTCCAGTTTTCCCAGCACCACTTATTGAAGAGACTGTCTTTCCACCATGTATAGTCTTGCCTCCTTTGTTATAGATTAATTAACCATAGGTGCGTGGGTTTATTTATGGGCTTTCTATCCTGTTCCATTGATCTATATTTGTATTTTTGTGCCAGTACCATAGTATTTTGATGGCTATAGCTTTGTAGTATAGTCTGAAGTCAGGAAGCCTGATTCTTGTAGCTCCGTTTTTCTTTCTCAAGATTGCTTTGGCTATTCAGGGTCTTTTGTGGCTCCATACAAATTTTAAGATTTTTTGTTCTAGTTCTGTGAAAAATGCCATTGGTAATTTGATAGGGATTGCACTGAATCTGTAGATTGCCTTGGGTATTATAGTCATTTTGACAATATTGATTCTTCCAATCCAAGAACATGGTATATCTTTCCATCTACTTGTGTTGTCTTCGATTTCTTTCATCAGTGTCGTATAGTTTTTGGAGTACAGGTCTTTTGTCTCCTCAGGTAGGTTTTTTCCTAGGTATTTTATTATTTTTGATGTGATGGTAAATGGGATTGTTTCTTAAATTTCTCTTTCTGATCTTTCATTGCTAGTGTATAGAAATGCAACAGATTTCTGTGTATTAATTTTATAACCTGCAACTTTACCAAATTCACTGATGAGCTCTAGTAGTTATCTGGTAGTGTCTTTAGGATTTTCTATGTATAGTATCATGTCATCTCCAAACAGTGACAGTTTAACTTCTTCTTTTCCAATTTGGATTACTTTTATTTCTTTTTCTTCTCTGTTTGCCATAGCTAGGACTTCCAAAACTATGTTGAATAAAAGTGTCAAGAGAGGAAAACATAGGCAGAACACTCTCTGACATAAATTGCAGCAGTATCTTTTTTGATCTGTTTCCCAGAGTAATGGAAATAAAAACAAAATTAAACAAATTAGACCTAATTAAACTCAAAAGCTTTTGCACAGCAAGAGAAATCATAAACAAAACAAAAAGACAACCCACAGATTAGGAGAAAATATTTGCAAATGAAGTGACCTGTAACAAGGGATTAGTCTCCAAAATTTACAGACAGCTCATATAGCTTAATATCTTCAAAACAAACAACCCAATCAGAAAATGGGCAGAAGATCTAAATAGACATTTCTCCAAAGAAGACATACAGATGGCCAAGAGGCACATGAAAAGATGTTCAACATGGCTAATTATTAGAGAAACGCAAACCAAAACTACACTGAGATATCAATTCACACCAGTCAAAATGGCTATCATCAAAAAAATCCATGAACAATAAATGCTGGAGAGGATGTGGAGAGAAGGGAACCCTCCTACGCTGTTTGTCCAAATGTAAATTGGTACAGCCACTATGGAGAACAGTATGGAGATTCCTTAAAAAACTAAAAATTGAGCTACCATATGATCTTGCATTCCCACTCCTGGGCATATATCTGGAGAACAACATGGTCCAAAATGATACATGCACCCCAGTGTTCATTGCAGCACTGTTTACAATAGACAGGACATGGAAGCAACCTAAATGCAGTCGACAGAGGAATGGATAAAGAAGATGTGGTACATATGTACAACGGAATATTACTCAGCCATTAAAAAGAATGAAATAATGCCATTTGCAGCAACATGGATGGACCTAGAGATTGTCATACTGAGTGAAGTAGGTCAGACAGAGGAAGAGAAATATAGTATAATGTCCCTTATATGTGGGATCTAAAGAGAAATGGTTCAAATGAACATTTACAAAACTGAAACTGAAAACAAACAGAGACTTAGAGAACAAACTTATAGTTACCAGGGGTGAAGAGTGGGGGGAAGTGATAGTTTGGGGAGTTGGGGATTGACATGTACACACTGCTATATTTAAAATGGATAACCAACAAGGACCTACTGTATAGCACAGGGAACTCTGCTCAATATTACGTAAAACCTAAACAGGAAAAGAATTTGAAAAAGAATAGATACATGTATATGTATAACTGAATCATTTTGCTCTACACCTGAAACTATCACAACATTGTTAATCAACTATACTCCAATATAAAATAAAAAGTTAAAAGAAAAACAAAACGGCAGTCTGCTGGCAGAAATCCTTCTTCCTGGGGAGAGATCAGTCTTTGTTCTATTAAGGCCTTCAACTGACTAGATGAGGCCCACCCACATTATGGAAGGCAATCTGCTTTCTTCAGAATCCAGTGATTTAAATGTTAATCTCATCCATAAAAGTGCCACAGAAATATCCATTATAATGTTTAACCAAATGTCTGGGTACCATGGCTAAGCCAAGCTGACACATAAAATTAACCATCACACATGCTTTTCCACACTCTGCCTCCAGAAGTTTGTAAAAATTAGCATTTAAGTGTTCTTAAGTGGTCTTCCCTTTAGTCTTTATTATCCTCTATTATACTTACAATATAAATCAGTTTATAGAATTAGAAAAACCTGGTTCAAGGCCAGCTCTGCAACTTCTTATCTTTGTGACTTCGAACAACTCTAAATTTTCTCTACATTACGATTTAGGAAATTGAAGCATTAATTGTCCAGGGTGATAATGCAAATTAGAACTAGTGGTTAAATTCTATTGGAATTCTTGTTCTTGTACACACTTCATTATAAATAGTGTTTTGAATTTGATAGCAATGAAACACATCTTAAAGGTTTTTTAACTATATATGAGAATCATTTGAGAATGACAGGTGTATGTTTTATTAACTACTATTTAATTAGTGAGATGACTACCTTCTAGTTCTTGCATTATCATAGGCTTTTTTTTTTAACTGGCTGCAGCTGTGGGTTGGTTGCTGCTTTTTTTTTTAATTTATGTATTTTTGGCTGCATTGGGTCTTTGTTGCTGCGCGCAGGCTTTCTCTAGTTGTGGCGAGCGGGGGCTACTCTTCATTGTGGTGCGTGGGCGGGCTTCTCATTGCAGTGGCCTCTGTTGTTGCAGAGCATGGGCTCTAGGTGCGCGGGCTTCAGCAGTTGCAGCATGCAGGCTCAGTAGGTGTGGCTCGCGGACTCTAGAGTGCAGGCTCAGCCGTTGTGGCCCATGGGCTTAGTTGCTTCACGGCATGTGGGATCCTCCCGGACCAGGGCTCGAACCCGTGTCCCCTGCACTGGCAGGCGGATTCTTAACCACTGTGCCACCAGGGAAGCCCTATCATAGACTATTGAATCACTGTTGTCCTAAATTTTTCAGTTTGCAAGCATGTATGGGTATCTTTTATTTCTTTGTTCCAGGGGTGTTCTAAGAATGATGTCAGTTACATGTATAAGATAGTGATCTTTGGTGACAGGAATCTTAAGAGAACATTTAACTTACTGCCAGTTTCAGGGAAGGAGAGCCCACAGCTTCTTTTAATAGTACGTCATTTTATTAATGACTTTTGCTGAAAGAAAACTGTTTCTTCATGGAAATCCTAAAAAAAATTCTTCTGGGGCTTCCCTGGTGGCGCAGTGGTTGAGAGTCCGCCTGCTGATGCAGGGGACGCGGGTTCGTGCCCCGGTCTGGGAGGATCCTGCGTGCCGCAGAGCGGCTGGGCCCGTGGGCCGTGGCCACTGGGCCTGCGCGTCCGGAGGCTGTGCTCCACGACAGGAGAGGCCACAACGGTGAGAGGCCCGCGTACCGAAAAAAAAAAAAAAAAAATTCTTCTGGGCTAAATTATTTCAGAATACCCTCATAAAAAACTAACTGAATAGATATTAGCTGAAAGAGTTTGAGCTTAATTTTCATACTGGAGAATAATCTAATGGTTTGGAATAGAGAGTTTGATTTTATAGTCCAGCTTATTTGCATTTCAGGAGGCAGTATGATGTAAATAAAGTTCGATCTGGGCTTAAGTTCCAGCTCTGCCACTTAATAACTTGTATCTTTGGGCATGTTGTTAATTTTTCCAAGTTACAGTGCCTTTTTCATAAGGTTATTGAAGGCTTACAAGATATCCATTTAAGAAGTACCTAACTCAGTCCTAGATACCTTGAAGGAACTGAACAAATATTGGTGTCATCCATCTTTTCCTGTGTTTACATGTGGACAAATGGGAATGTCAGTGAGAAATAAGAGGGGAATCACTTCCCTATGCTCCGGAAATATATTTTTCTGGCACTAATGGGAATGATATATCTCTTCTAATACTTGTTTTAGTCATAGTTAATGGCTTGTGATAAGGTATGATGTTTGTTGCCTCTCTCCTTTTTTATAACTTGGATCTTTTTTTAAAAAAAAAAAGCTTACACAAGGATGCTTATAAGAGATATGTATGTGTTTGAATATATATAAATGTCACAAAATAGTCTTAAAATTTGAAGAGAATAACCATGAAGGCCATATAGTCCTTTTCGTTTCTTGGGGCAGAATTCCCCTTGATTCTAGATAGGTATTAGTGCTCTATGTGAATAGCTTTAGTGATTGTGCTCTTATTCCCTCTTAAGACAGTCATTCTGTATTATTCAATGAATAATTGAGGTTCAGATTTCTAAGGCCCTTTTGTATTTTTTTCATATATAAACTTTTAAAATTTAGTCTACATTTTTTATTACTCCTGGTCAAAAATTATCTTTTTCAACTGTATTGACAAAATTAAACCAGGAATATTGATTTATGTTTATGTCTGATATCACTTATCATATAATCTAGAAATTAATATTTCTTCCAAGGATAGAACTTTAAAATTCAACATCATTTACATCTCTTTCATTCAGTTTTTCTTGCAATATACTCTATTTCTGAAGATTGAAAACATATTAACATAGTGTCTTATTTCTTACACTTTCCTTTGCAGTGTCTTTTGTACTCATTACAGGTGATTACATTTTCTGTGATATTAATAGAGTAAATGCTCTACTTCATTGGCTAATCAGACGGGACAAAAATAAGCAACATCCTTCTATATACTATTTAAGAAAAAGATGTAAACATAATAATAAGGAAAAGTTAAAAATAAAAGTACAAATATATATCATCCAAGCACTGACTAAAGGAAAGCTATTGTAGCTATATTAATGGTAAACCAAAAAAGTGTTAAGGGAAAAAGCATTAATAGAAATAAATGGAGTTACTTCATAACAGTAAAAGGGCTCAATTCACCTAGAAGTTATAATAATTCTAAATATATATTCATATTTTCAGTGATTTTTAAACTTGCTCTATTATTTATTGCTTACATTTTTTTGTTTTTGTTTTTGTTTTTTGTCTTTTTTTTTTGCGGTACGCGGGCCTCTCACTGTTGTGGCCTCTCCCGTTGCGGAGCACAAGCTCTGGACGCGCAGGCTCAGCGGCTATGGCTCACAGGCCCAGCCGCTCCGCGGCATGTGGGATCTTCCCGGATCGGGGCACGAACCTGTGTCCCCTGCATCGGCAGGCGGACTCTCAACCACTGCACCACCAGGGAAGCCCCTATTGCTTACATTTTTTAACTGAATGCTCTCTTCCTAATTTCATGCCATCACCAAATTTTTAAAATTATTTTTCTTGATAATCTTTTTTTCTTTAACATCTTTATTGGAGTATAATTGCTTTACAATGGTGTGTTAGTTTCTGCTTTATAACAAAGTGAATCAGTTATTCATATCCATATGTTCCCATACTCTTCCTTCTTGCGTCTCCCTCCCTCCCACCCTCCCTATCCCCCCCCTCCAGGCAGTCACAAAGCACCAAGCTGATCTCCCTGTGCTATGCAGCTGCTTCCCACTAGCTATCTACCTTACCTTACATTTTGTAGTGTATATATGTCCATGCCTCTCTCTCGCTTTGTCACAGCTTACCCTTCCCCCTCCGCATATCCTCAAGTCCATTCTCTAGTAGGTCTGTGTCTTTATTCTTGTCTTACCCCTAGGTTCTTCATGACATTTTTTTTCTTAGATTCCATATATATGTGTTAGCATACGGTATTTGTCTTTCTCTTTCTGACTTACTTCACTCTGTATGACAGACTCTAGGTCTATCCACCTCATTACAAATAGCTCAATTTCGTTTCTTTTTATGGCTGAGTAATATTCCATTGTATATATGTGCCACATCTTCTTTATCCATTCATCCGATGATGGACACTTAGATTGTTTCCATCTCCGGGCTATTGTAAATAGAGCTGCAATGAACATTTTGGTACATGACTCTTTTTGAATTATGGTTTTCTCAGGGTATATGCCCAGTAGTGGGATTGCTGGGTCATATGGTAGTTCTATTTGTAGTTTTTTAAGGAACCTCCATACTGTTCTCCATAGTGGCTGTACCAATTCACATTCCCACCAGCAGTGCAAGAGTGTTCGCTTTTCTCCACACCCTCTCCAGCATTTATTGTTTCTAGATTTTTTGATGATGGCCATTCTGACTGGTGTGAGATGATATCTCATTGTGGTTTGATTTGCATTTCTCTAATGATTAACGATGTTAAGCATTCTTTCATGTGTTTGTTAGCAGTCTATATATCTTCTTTGGAGAAATGTCTATTTAGGTCTTCTGCCCATTTTTGGATTGGGTTGTTTGTTTTTTTGTTATTGAGCTGCATGAGCTGCTTATAAATTTTGGAGATTAATCCTTTGTCAGTTGCTTCATTTGCACATATTTTCTCCCATTCTGAGGGTTGTCTTTTGGTATTTTATGGTTTCCTTTGCTGTGCAAAAGCTTTTAAGTTTCATTAGGTCCCATTTGTTTATTTTTGTTTTTATTTCCATTTCTCTAGGAGGTGGGTCAAAAAGGATCTTGCTGTGATTTATGTCATAGAGTGTTCTGCCTATGTTCTCCTCGAAGAGTTTGATAGTTTCTGGCCTTACATTTAGGTCTTTAATCCATTTTGAGCTTATTTTTGTGTATGGTGTTAGGGAGTGATCTAATCTTTGATAATCTTTGTTCAGCTGATTTCTTACATAAAGTGAATGACCACCTTATTAATACTGCTTACTGGTTCCTTTTACCATCAGTTCTCTTTATTTCTGTTCCTGTTTGACTACAGAACAAGGGTATTAGCTAGTAGTTGAGAAAGGTATTTGATACTAAATTATATAAAATTACCATATGTAAGAACATCCTTACATAGTTTACAAAGCTATCTCTTTAGAATTCTATTTCTTATGCCCTTGAGTTGATCTCTCAGAAGTAAAGAACAGGCTGCCCATAGAAGGAGGAGGAGCAATGTGTTTTGATTCCAACTACCCTGTCTTTCATTTTTACTTCTTGTGGCTTGTTTCTGCATTTTGGTATACAAGTAATAATTCTACATCACTTCCTTCGTAAGTCATAGGTATGTGTTAAAATGCTTAGATTTACATAGTTTTCCCAAATACTTATTTTTCAGAGTGCAGGTATAATCTTTTAGGAGTCTACATAACAATGTGTAAGCTATTACCTAAAACACATCTTATTGCATATCTTGACACAGTATCCATTCCTATTTATTCATTGATTCAGGAAACATCTACTGTGTTTCTAGTCTTTGATAAGCAGTATTAGTGATACTATAATAAAACTGTATTAGTTTCATTGAACAGAATAGTAAATTCTCACTTACCCTTTTGTTCCTTTCCTAAGAAATCCAGCATTTAATTCAATTCCTTACATTGGGGGAGGGGGAGAACAATTACCACAGAAACATGGGTGTCATTTTAATTATAAAATAAATTAATGGAAATCTTTAAATTTTTCAGGATGAGAGAGAACCAGAGAAAGAAGATGAACTGGAACTGAAAAGAAGTCTTCTATATAGAGACTCTGCCTATGACAGTGACCCAGAGTTTAGGTATGAGCTTGATTAATACAGTGTATAGAGATCTTCTCATAGTTAGTATAAAAATAACCTGTTTTGTAATCTGCAGGATTTGTGGCAAATTTAGACTCAATATTTATTTATTTATATTTTATTTTAACTATATAAAATCCTATTATAGTATTTTAATGTTTGCCTTACTGAAAATTTTCAGTGAAAACAAATATAGTCAGTTAATGGTGGTGCCTTTCATCCTACTTAAGATTTCTAGTATATTTGGCTGCCTTGCAAATCCACATATTCAGGACTTACTTCAGGATGTATTTATTCTCATCCTGAATAAATGAGGAAACAACAGGTTTCAAAATTTAGATCATGAGGGCTTCCCTGGTGGCGCAGTGGTTGAGAGTCCGCCTGCCGATGCAGGGGACATGGGTTTGTGCCCCGGTCCGGGAAGATCCCACATGCCGCGGAGCAGCTGGGCCCGTGAGCCATGGCCGCTGAGCCTGTGCGTCCGGAGCCTGTGCTCCGCAACGGGAGAAGCCACAACAGTGAGAGGCCCGCGTACCGCAAAAAAAAAAAAAATTTAGATCATGAGTAAGCCTTTTTTATTTTTATTTTTTTATTTTTCTCTTATGTTAATAAGAGAAATTCAGTTCTTCTAGCCTAAAATTTCAGAAAAGTTAGTAATAATACAGTTTTTGCAAAATTATCCTAGCAAATCTCATGAAGACTTTTGAAAACTTTGTGTTAATTGCCATTAAGTGTGGTATTAAAAGCTGAATGTAAATTGTGAGTTTATATAACTAAAGTTTCTCTGAGGCCTTTGATGCTATGCCAGAGATTACTATATGGCTTCCACCTTCCTGAGTTTCCTGAAAAACAAGTGTAAGAAAAAAGCTCCAGGTACTGGCATATGTTTTATTGCTAACTGGTGTTTTGGACTGAAATCTCTGATCTTTGCCCTGGTAAGCTAGGCTAGGCATTCCATAAACATGTGAGGACTTTTCCTTTTGTCCGTTACACAGAGTATAAGTCTGAACTCCTGTCCGAAGTTACTGCTTCCCATCCTTGAGGAAACCTGGGTCTCTCATGAAGGAAAGTAGTATATTTTAAATGAGTTTGAAGAAAAAGCAATCCAAATGGGAAAAGGAAGGGCCAAGAAAGTGCATACCTTGATGAAGAATTTGTACCCTTTATTGTTGTTACTTAAACTTCTAATTCTTAGATTTCCGTTATATGGATTAGCATCCCAATTTTGGGTTCTGTATCCACGTAATTAATTCTAATTGGGGTAAGAAGTGAGTAGGGTTGATAAAGCAAAGGGTCTGATTTTCAAACTTTTGTATGTATAATATGCTTCTTAAAAATATAGATTTCTACTTTCTACCTCCATAGATTCTGGTTCCTAACATACAGAGGTGTGACCTAGAAATCTGCATTTTAAAAAATATCATGAATGATTCTAGTGAAGGTAATATAAGGACCATATTTTGAAAAACACTGGTTTCTATTTAAAGTTTGCCATAAACCTTGGTATTGGTTCTTTTTCCAATTCAGCAAGCAATGTTAATGGCTAAGGTTTTGGTCACCTGAGACTGTTTTAGTACCTCTCAAGTGAGAGAGTTAAGCAGAGCATCAGGAAAGTTCTGCTTACACATTTCTGAGATTACTTTATATTCCTTGCTGCTTCTCTTGGACCAGTAGGACATACTTGGACCAATATAGGACACAGTGGTCAGTGCTTCAAGACATTTTATAAGAGTATCTTTTTTTTTTTTTTTTTTTTTTTTTTGCGTTACGCGGGCCTCTCACTGTTGTGGCCTCTCCTGTTGCGGAGCACAGGCTCCGGACGCGCAGGCTCAGTGGCCATGGCTCACGGGCCCAGCTGCTCCGCGGCATGTGGGATCTTCCCAGACCGGGGCACGAACCGGTGTCCCCTGCATCGGCAGGCGGACTCTCAACCACTGCACCACCAGGGAAGCCCTATAAGAGTATCTTTGATATTAGCTCCAGAAGCTACTGAACTGATCAGGGTATTATTTTAGTTTTATCCCCAAGTCATATTATATAGTAGGCCAAGAAGTCACCCCATTCTACTTTCCATCTCAAAGATGAGAGAACCCGCACTCAAAGTAGTCACCCACTTGCTTGCCTTAAGGCTTCTATCAGCAGAAATCAAGAGGGAACTTGAGATCTTGGCTAAAAATTACCCCTCTGCAGACATCCATTGACACAGGGGTCAAGAGGAAGTCTGCATGGACCTCTGGAATGGCTGAGTGAGGAGCTCAGAAAATCCTCTCCTCTGAAAGCAACAAAATTGAACAGAATTGTCAAAAACAACAATTTAAGGACTCTGGAAATTGACCAAAGGAATATAACAAATTGAGAAGCTGTTTATCAAGAAAATCTACTGAAGCTCAATGAGAGCAGTAGGAATCTGTGGCATTTTGCCTGGAGCTCCAGTCCCCACCCCCCACCCCCCAACTCCTCAGCACAAAAGTTCTACTGGGGCAGTCATGCCAAAAGACAGGCAGCTCTGCTGCCAGAGGGGACTGACTTTATATGGCACATAGCATAGGAAATTTCATGTGTGGGGGGATTAATGGAGACAATAATGATCCCACTGGCAAACAATAAGGGAGGGCTTGAGGTCTTACTGCTTACTGGGGCAGACAACAAAAATCCAAGAACAAGATAGCCACAGTTGTCCTTGATAAAGTTCTGTGTATCCCTGGTAGTCTAGAACATTATGTGTATGTATAAAGCTGTAAACATGTTCAGGAGAGACCAGAGAGCGTGTTAGGGAGCCACTACTCCATGGCTGAGTGTGAGGCCTTATGAAGGCAGAAAGCAAGTTCCAGGGCAGATTTATCAACCAGATAAACTTTGAATGTATTCCCTAAGCCACACATAGGTCCACTGGCAAAAGATGGAAACGTTATAGGATTATTGACTGTGACCAATCATTTCTTGGTCATCAAGCTATGTTGACGCAGGGGCAACCCCTAGGAGGCCAGGCTTAAAAATAGAAACAATAATTGAAAAAAAAAAAAATGAAGAGACACCAGCAACTACACAGTGCAAGGGAAACAGACTTCACAGCATAGGTCCAGGCAAGTCACTAAACAAAGAATCCAAATTTGCATGCAATTTTTTTCCCGAAGCTTTCAAAATTTTATAGAAAAGCCACTTTTTTTTTTTTTTTTTTTCAGGTGCATAGGGAAAAGGTTTTTTTATGACAGATTTCAAAATTTTTTTTTTTTTTTTTTTTTTTTAATTTTTAAACCATCAACATTTTATTTAAAAAATTTAGTGCTTTCTAAAGTGTAGTTCCTAGACCAGCAGCATCAGCATGACCCTGGTACTTGTTAGAAATCCAAATTCTTGGACCCCATCTCAGACATCCTCAATTAGTAACTCTGGGGGTGAGGCTCGGTAATGTGAGTTGTAATAAGCCCTCCAGATGACTCTCATGTGTGTTAAAGTTTGAGAATTACTGCTATAATTTCTCAGTAAATTTTGATGTCTTTAATGACATTTTATCTTTGTGTGGTATATTTAAAGATACAAAATGCTTTACAGATTTTATTAGACCATAGTTTAGTCTCTCCCTATCATCTATTCTGAACTCCAAGATTTTAAGTATTTTCCTTCCTACATTCCATACATCCATCCATCCGTCAGTCTATCCATCATCCATCCATTCAATGTCTATAGAGCATACATCACATCCTCAGTACTATTCTACATGTTTTGTCAAAGTTTTGCTTGATAGGAACCTTTATAGAGTATTATGGGAAGGAATTCATCTCTCATATTATGTCTTTATATTGAATCTTAGATCACAAGTTTAAAGTATAGAATATGCATCATCATCTTTTAATGTCACTTTCAACTCTGGTTATTTGAGTACAAATGGCAAATGGCCAATTTTTTTACTCTCATGACCTTCCAGTTATTTATTAGAATTAATATTATTTGCATGGCATATCCATCTTACCCTCTGACTTTCGTTTTCATGTACATCACCTTATAGATATTTTATCTGAAAACTTTGTGTAAAGTAGTATGTACTTGGTCTTCATTTCATACTGATATAGAAAACACTGTCAGGGTTTCAAGTGAGTTTACCCTTCTGTAAGCAAAATACTAGTATCCTAGTCCATGTTAAGCTGCCTGAGACCTTTCTCTTCTCTGTATATATGCTAGGCCTTAAAAAATAAATTTATAATTTATACCTTAGCAACATTTAAGATTTGAAAGTGCTCGGTTCTCAGATATTATCCTGGTCTCTGTTCTTTTTTGTCTTTTTTTTTTCTTAATAGCTTTGTCATTTTTTTTTTTTTTTTTTTTTGCGGTACGCGGGCCTCTCACTGTTGTGGCCTCTCTCATTGCGGAGCACAGGCTCCGGACGCGCAGGCTCAGTGGCCATGGCTCACGGGCCCAGCCGCTCCGCGGCACGTGGGATCTTCCCAGACTGGGGCACGACCTCGTGTCCCCTGCATCGGCAGGCGGACTCCCAACCACTGCGCCACCAGGGAAGCCCAGATTTGTCATTATTAAATAGAGGGCTCCCTATTCAAGTAGCAAGAGTATATTGCCAAAAAATGTACTGCATTTAATAAAATAGCAATTTTATCCCTGCTTTAAAGATAACCATTTTATGTTATATAGCACTAATTCAGTGTTTTGTAGAGTAGGAACTTTGAATGCTTTGAATGAATGAATGCTGGAGATACTCATGGTAAAATACAGAAGTGTAGTCTTTAAAAGCCTATTACTATAATAAGACTTTTTAAGTGTTGCTTACACATTGTAAACTTATTAATATTCCCAATAATGGAAAATCAGAACTGACTCAATATGTTCACAGTTTGTTAGTTAGATAGCCAAATACTTCCATGTCTAAAAGTAAATGTTGCTTTTAAGATTCTGCTGCTCTTTGTTTGCACCTGTCCATGCGTATTAGAACCTGTTCTGCAAACACCTCTGTTTTGCAAACACCTCTGTTTTGCAATTCAGACTTCTAGGATGAGCCAATTCCCAAATTCTCTCCGGAGAATTACAGTACTGTTTACTAAATTGAAAATTTTGCAATTTTAAATAGAAATAAACTTCCTGTCAAGATTTGCAAGATTTTAAAAACATTAGGATGTCTGTTTTGGCCACTTTAGCTCTTTTTTACAGACCCTTATCAACTTCACAGTTGCTCCTAAAATGATTTCTGAATTTTATTTATTCATTTATTCATTCATATGATAATTTATGATAGAGATTAGGAATTTGATTTATAATCTCAGAAAAACCTACACAGTGATTTTTAAAGTTAGCAGCCCTACTATTACTTACCTTTCTGAGATTTGGGTAGTAGCTTAATAAAAATTCAAATTTCTGTTGACTAGGTTTATTGTGGTAGAACTATAGCCCGGCAAAATATACAGAGTTCAGAAAAGAACATTATCACCTGACCGTCAGTATGCAGTAAAGTTGATGACTGTGGACAACAGGGAGATTAGGGACAGATCTGTGTTTTGTGGAATATTAATTAGTGCATGACTTGACATAAAACAATAAAAGCAACAAATAAACCAAATACAGCTAAACAAACAAAACACAACATGGGGGACTCCTGAAGTAGTAGGAGGGAACAGAGGCAAATGTGGGGACTTAGGCTGGAAGATATACTTGCAGAGGTACAAGGTACATGCAGAAGTTCTGTTAATGTATTTGTGTGTGTGATTTCTCTATCACTTGACTCAAACTGTCCAAAAAACTGTCTCGAGTGACTGTTTCAGCAGG